>NC_055987.1:164210110-164527788 GCF_018446385.1 Zingiber officinale
GAGGATACTATTAGATGTGTCTAAGTGTATACCATTACTTGACACTAAGTCCATTAATAAGATTATGCCCCTTCCGTTGGGGAAGATCACACGCTCTTAATTAACTTCCTATAGTCATCCAAAAATGGAAGTCTGTTCCAGTGATCCGCAAACAAGCTCATCCGTTATGGAGGAAGGCACTCAGAGCCAACGCGCAAGCTTGTTTGCATCACTTACAAACCAGTAATGGAGACCATGGGATTTATTTAAAAATCCCTCTCCCACTTAGTTATTTATAAATGAGGAATTTTAACTATGCTAGCCTACTTTACTTGTAAACTAACATGCACACACAGCATAATATAAAAGCAATAGAGAAACTAATTTTCAACTATTATGGCTTTTATCTCTAGTTGTCCTCCGTGTGTTGTCATCCCAAGCTGCTGCCATATTTGGCCACCGCCACCGGGTCTAGCTGTCGCATCCATCTTGCTCCTAGTTCCGCTTCGCCTCTGGTCCTTAGAAGGTTCCACGCTTTGCAAGATTCGATCCGCGACATAAATAGAATTTTACATTTTGATCCTATATTCCATAAAAGGAATGTACATGTATCTAGATCAAAAATAAAATCCTAATAAAACTAAATACAGCTCCTGCTGTATTTGAATACAATCATGCACACACATTTAAATGCCCTTGACATGTCCAAGGGTCCAATCACACACATAATAACTAAAAGCCATAATAGTTGGATCCTGCATCCACAAAGTTAGCACATCCTACTATTAACCTGCCTAAATTATGTATGACATGTGCATAATTAAACTAATACCAAATACACAGAGGCAAAACCCTAGCTCTGATACCAATTGTTGGTTGCTACTCGGAAAGCCTAGAGGTTCCACTGTACAAAAATTTTGTACAAAGGTCTGAACCTTTTCCTAGCTACCATGTGTTCTTTTAAATTAAATTTTGGATCGCCTGCGGAACTTAACACGTTTGATCCAAAACTTAATCTATTTGTTCTTTTAGGTTTTGACTTGGATCTCCTGCGGAACTTTACACGTTCGACCCAAGTCTCCTTAAGTTATTAATTCCATTAAATATTAATTTCCATAATTGGTTCCCAGTACTGACGTGGCGAGGCACATGACCTTCTTGGATATGGGAGCAACCACCACCGACTAGACAAAACCTTTTATAGAAAGCTAATATTTAATTTCCTAAAATAACTTTAGGTTAACCAAAGAGAACAATCAAATCACAAGGAAAAGAAAAACAAAAGAACACAGCATCGAAAAAACATATTCGAAATTCTAGAACGTAAGCCTCTTGTATTTGGTATTATTTCCATAAATAACTAGCATGATGCGGAAATAAAAATTACTAGTTATACCTTGTAGAAAAACCTCTTGATCTTCTACCGTATTCCTCTTCTAACCTCGGACGTTGTGTGGGCAACGATCTACCGAGATGAGAAACCACCAACCACCTTCTTCTCCTCCAAGCAAGGTTCGGCCACAAAGGAAGAACTTCACCAAAGAAGAAAACCAAAATACTAACCAAGCTCCAAGAGATGCTAGCTTTCTCTCCTTCTTCTTCTTCTTCTAAGTAGTATCTGGCCACCACAAGAACTCCAAGAGGGATGAAGTATTCGGCCACCACAAGAGGAAGAGAGGGAGAGGATGATGGCCGGCCACAACACCAAGGAAAAGAGGGAGAGAAAACAATAGAGGTTGTATCTCATGAAGGCACCCTCACCCCTTCTTTTATATTCCTTGGCCTAGGCAAATTAGGAAATTTAATTATAATAAAATTTCCTCAATTTCCTTGACATGATTTAATTTGAGAAAAATAAAATAAAATTTCGCAAATAAACCAATGGCCGGCCACATCAATGAAGGAAAAAATTAGACAAGTTTTAATCAACAATTAAAACTTCCTAATTTATTTCCGGAAATTTTAAAAAATAAAATTTCTCTTTAGAATCTCTTCATGGTTGATAAAAGGAAATTTCTATAATTTTAATTTTATCAACATGTGAATAATTTTTAAAGAGAAAATAAAACATCTCTCCAATCTACAAATAAGGAAAGAGATCTAATCTCTTTCTTTAATCTTTTGTAGATCTTTTACAAGAGAGATATTTTAATTTTAATTTTCTTTTAATTATATCTTCCACATAATAATAAAAATTAAAATTAAAATTATTTTTTAATTTAATTTGGCCGGCCCTACTAGCTTGGGTTCAAGCTAGGGCCGGCCACCCAATTTTATACCTAGGCCGACCCTAGCTTGTTCCCAAGCTAGCTTGGCCGGCCCCTATTGGGTGGGTATAGAAGGTGGGTATAGGTGGGTATAGAACTCTATAAATAAGAGGCTACGATAGGGACCGAGAGGAGGAATTGGTTTTGGTCTCCCGATAAAATTAAGCATCCCGTGTTCGCCCCGAACACACAACTTAATTTTATCAATGATAATTCATTCCACTAGAGAACTATCATTGAACTACCGCACCAATCCCAAATTACATTTTTGGGCTCCTTCTTATTATGAGTGTGTTAGTCTCCCTGTGTTTAAGATATCGAATGTCCACTAATTAAGTGAGTTACTGACAACTCATTTAATTAATATCTAAGTCCAAGAGTATTACCACTCAACCTTATTATCATGTCGGACTAAGTCCACCTGCAGGGTTTAACATGACAATCTTTATGAGCTCCTCTTGGGGACATTATCAACCTAGTATCTCTAGGACACGCTTCCTTCTATAATCAACAACACACACTATAAGTGATACCATTTCCCAACTTATCGGGCTTATTGATTCATCGAACTAAATCTCACCCATTGATAAATTAAAGAAATAAATATCAAATATATGTGCTTGTTATTATATCAGGATTAAGAGCATACACTTCCATAATAACCGAGGTCTTTGTTTCTTTATAAAGTCAGTATAAAAGAAACGACCTCAAATGGTCCTACTCAATACACTCTAAGTGTACTAGTGTAATTATACAGTCAAGATAAACTGATACCTAATTACACTACGACCTTCTAATGGTTTGTTCCTTTCCATTTTGGTCGTGAGCTACTGTTTATAATTTATAAGGTACTGATAACATTATCTTCTGTATGTGACACCACATACTATGTTATCTACAGTATAAATTAATTGAACAACTACAACTAAATGTAGACAATTTAACCAAATGTGATTCTTTATTCAAAATGAATGTTTACAAAGCTTAGGCTTTCAGTATACACTCCAACAGCTGGTTCGCGCGATAAGTGCTGGATCGATCCGTGGATCGATCCAGGCGTTTTCCCATAGCACAGAGGCGCTCTGGATCAATCCGTGGATCGATCCAAAGCCTCCCCGATCGATTGGGAGCTTTCGAATCGATCGGGGTCCGACCGTTGCGTCGTATTTGAGCTGCAGGCGTGCGAAGGCTGCATAAGACTTCACGATTTCATCTCAGATCAACCAGCGACTCCACAGAGCTCTCCACGCCAGTTCTTGAAGGATCTTGGAGTTTCTTCCAAGTCAAGAGGCGGCTCTATTGCAAGAAGAAGAAATCTAGGGTTAGGGTCTTTACTGCATTTCTTGTAAGCTTTTACTTATTCTTTACTACTCTTTCGTTCTTCTTGTATTGAGAGTCTTGTAGGGCTTCTCCGCCTTCGGTAGTTACCGAAAAGGAGTGTTTACATAGTAGAGGGTGTGTGAGTGTGTGGATCCTTGGACTAGTCACCTCCTTTGGAGGTGGATTCCAAGTAAATCTACCTTGTTAGCGTTGTATGCATTTGTTTCTTGTATTTCCGTTGCACATCTCTGAAGAAACAAGCAATGCCAAGCACACGAGCACGCGACGAGCTATTCACCCTCCCTCTAACTACTTTTCGGTCCCAACAAAATGGAGTGATAAGTTATTTACAGCATTGTTGGACTTCCTTCGTCGAGTACTTCCATCTGAACCTCAAGTGCCTAAGTTATTTTATGAAGCAAAGAAATTAATTTCTAGTTTAGGACTTCATTATGAAAAAATACACATGTGTCCAAATGATTGCATGATTTATTTGGGGGGGAAGTGAGAATGAACAAGTTTGCAAAGTGTGTAACCTTTCAAGATGCAAAAAATTTGTAGAAATCATCAAGGAGATCATATAAAGGTGGAAAAAAACGTCTCGAGGTAAAAATTCCAGCCAAAGTCTTTTGATATTTTTCGTTAAAACCAAGATTGCAACGGTTATTCATGTCATCCAAGACGTTTGAAAATATGCAGTGGCATTTCAAAAAACATGTTTTAGATGGAAATCTAAGGCATCCAGCTGATTCTCGAGCATGGAAGGAATTTGACGATCGCACGTCATTATGAATTTGCATCTGATCTTAGAAATGTACGCTTGGGACTCACTGCTGATGGGTTTAATCCATTTAAAAATCAAAGCACCTCACATAGTACTTGGCCTATTGTCCTGATGCCTTATAATTTGCCACCTTGAGAATGCATGAAGCCTTATTCTATTATTTTATCCACCCTTATTCCAGGTCCAAAAGCACCCAGAAATTATATCGATATATATTTGTGCCCCTTATTGACTGAATTGAAAGATTTATGGGAAAATGGGATTGTCACAATTGATGTTTGTGACAAAAAAATGTTTCAACTACGGGCTGCATTACTTTGGACAATCAGTGATTTTCCTGGTTTAGGTTGTTTGTCTTGATGGAATACATATGACAAGAATGCATGCCCAACTTGTGATGATAATACAGATGCAGTGTACATAAAACATGGTAAAAAGTGGTCATTCAGAGGGCATCATCGTTTTCTACCACCAATTCAGAACTACGAACAATGTCAAGTTATGGAAAATTAGAGCAACGTGAGTTGGATTTGGCATCATTGTCGGGATCTGACGTTCTACAAATGACCTTAAATAAGAATGTGATGTTTGGTAAGAGTAATGCATCAAAACCAAATGTGAGAATAAAAACAGGATCAATTGAACAAATGTGGAGAAAACAAAGCATATTTTTTTGCCTTCCATACTGGGAATTTAATTTGATCCGACATAATTTGGACCCTATGTATATTGAAAAAAAATATTTGCAACAACATTGTTGGAACACTTTTAGATGATTCCAACAAGAGCAAAGATAATTATGCAGCACGTAGAGATTTAAAGAGTTTGGGTATTATGAAACAATTATGGCCCCGAGCACATTCAGATGGTAAAGAGTATTTGCCACCTGCATGTTACTCTATGTCTAAAGATGAAAAAAAAAGATATTTTGTTCTGTATTGAAAGATATTTGTGTTCCTGATGGTATGTCATCTGATATCTCAAAGTGTGTGGATGTTGGACGTTGTAGGATTATGGGCTTGAAAAGCCATGATTGTCATATTATGATGGAACAATTCCTTCCAATTGCTCTTCGTCACATGTTGTCAAAAAAGGTAACTACTCCACTTATTATTTTATGTGAATATTTTAGAACAGTGTGTACACAGATCCTACAAGAAGAAGAATTACATAAGGTTGAAGGAGTTATTTTGGTTTTATGTCAATTAGAGAGAATATTTCCACCATCTTTTCTCACAATAATGGTTTATTTGGTGGTACATTTAGTGTATGAAGCAAGAATTGTTGGGCCTGTACATTATCAGTGGATGTACCCAATAGAAAGATATCTCGGGAAACTTAAAAATTTTGTTATAAATAAAGCACAACCAGAGGCCAACATTGTAGAGGCATATTTAGCAGATGAATGTGTTGTGTTTTGTTCTCGTTATGTAGATGGTAACAACTCATTAAACAATTCGGGAACACGACATAAAGAGACACCAAATGATGAGTTTCCCACACTACCGATGTTTCCACATGTAGGTCGACCAACAAAAGGGCTTCAAGTAGTTACATTGGATGACAAAACTCTAACTCAAGCTCATAGATATATTCTCTCTAATTGTACAGTGTTGCAAGCATATCGTGAGTAAGTATTACTATTTTTTTTTTATTTTTTGCATAATGTTTTATGATCAATCATTTTTTATAATTATATATTAATGTTTATATTGAACAGTGAAATAAAAAATGAACTGAAGAGAAGACATAGATATGGCCAACGCCCAAGTAATTCTCAGTTGGATGACATAGTTAGAATGTAATTTCCAGAATGGTTTGCAAGACTAGTAAGTAATATATGTGATTTATTTTATATTATAAATTTTTAATAAATATACTTGCTAATTTTTTTTACTATAAAAATTATATGTGTACCTTACAGGTTGATCGAGTAAATGAACGAATCGATAACTTAGATCTTAGGGTGCTTTCGCATGGTCTAAATCCAATAGCATTTAGTTATCATGGGTTCAACATAAATGGGTTTGCATTTCGCACGGTGGAATCTGAAAAAAAAAACAAAAAGGTGCAGAATAGTGGAGTTATGATGCAGGTGATGCATGATAATGATGATCATGAGTCAATCTATTATGGTCAACTAACTGATATCATCTCACTTAATTATGGTGGTAGTGGACGAATTGTTCTTTTTCGATGTGATTGGGTTAACACTACTACAGATTTCAAAATTGATCCATTTGGATTTTCAATGTTGAATTTTTCATGCTTGATACATACAGGAGAACGTGAGGAACATGAACCTTTTATTTTGACTACGCAAGGTCAAATGGTTTATTATGTTCGTGATCCAAAGAAGGAGGATGCATTACATCCCGATCATGTCCTCGTTGTTGAATTCAATGAAAGGGGACAACCTTACGGTGATTTACAACCAACACTTGCAAATTTTATTGGGACTATTGCACGGAATGGACTTGTGTTACCCCTACACTTTTTAGATTGGAGAAAAATGCTGACAAATCGCTTGAATGATGCATGGAAACTTGTTACCGTAAGTTTACAAGAGTTTAGCTTCAATTTTAAATTTAAAGCATGAACATATTTCATTTTATGTTTACAGGCACATTTCTATATCCCCAATCACCATAGAAGAGTTATAATGCAAATAATGGGGGTCGCATGGAGATGGTGGAGGACTGAAGTGAAAGCTACATCTTATGATTCAAATACTCCACTAGAAGAGCTTGTTGCAATACAACCTATTCCTCATGGATTGACACCTCAAACTTGGAAAGTTTTATGTAACTATTGGAAGTCTACTGAGGTACTACTAGTATGAATTATTTTTGACATAAGTTTATAAATGTTATAATTTCATTATAAATTTTTGTGCCAGAAAACTTCAAAAATCAATAGAGAAAATAAAAACAAAAAGAAAGGGACTCATGCACAGGGACGCACTAATATTCCGTCATTGGAATCTAAATTTGTAAGAATCAAAATTATTTCTTTTCTTCTTTATAATTAGTTTCTCACTGTTCATTTATTATTTTACACTTTAATGCTCTTATCCTTGAAGTTCCAAGGTTTTATGAGATTCTAAATATTGATTACAAGCAATGTAATGTATATTAGTTAGCTTTTGATGGAATATGTAAATTAGCAATATAAGTTGTTGCACATATAGAATAATTTATTCTATTAATATTTTGTGTTAAATGTGGATTTCTTATCTTGTTAGTCTCAATAGAATGGTAGAAAACTAAGTCGTATTGAAATACAATAATTGAGTCGGAGAAGTAGAAAGAAAGGAGGTGCCGCTATTGACGATGAGGCAATACAAATTGAGGTAATAATATTTTCCTTTTTAAGTTAACTTTTATATACTTTTTATTTATAGTAACAAATTATTTTCTTGTTAGAATTTACTTAAAGAGGTTGTAGATCGTCTCCTCCAAGATAAACCTGAAGGAACACAACCATTGGAAGTCCATGAGGAGGCATTTCGGTAACAATTTACTTATAATTTCATTTTATTTTTGTAAAAGTTGTTACATATAGTTTAATTTTAATTATATTATTTATATAGTGAGGTTTTTGGACCTGAGCATTCTGGTCGGGTACGATGTTTAGGAGTTGGTGTGCTGCCTAGTCAAGTTTTCCCAGAGCAATGTAAATGCAACTCAATGTATTGGCAAGATTATCACTCAAATTCAAATTTGACGGACAAATTTAACGAAATGAGAGAGAAAATTAAAGATATGGAGTTGCGAGAAGCACAACGACAAATAGAAATAGAGCTGATGAAAAAACAAATGCAAGAAAATTATCAGTTCCAAAATTTTGCATGAGTAATGTTAAGTATGATGTCGGGAAGTGTTGGGGGTTCTCGTGGACCCGAATTATTACCGACACAAGTAATAACATTTCTCACTAAAAAAATAATTGTTTAAAATTATTTATATAGTTAAGTACATTAATAGCAAATTTATTTATTTTTGTAGATGACAGCTATATTTGCAAATATTATGCAACAACAAGTTCCATCGCCTGCGGAAGAAGATAGGTGTTGTAAAATACCGGAAAATAGGCGAATCTTAATAAAGGAATTTTTCAGAATTTTTGGAGATTTTTCGGGAATTTTTCGGAGCTCGTACGGACGAGTTGACGGGGATAAAAATGGGGTCCGGAAAAGCCTGTTTAGGCTACCCGATTTAAGCGAGGAAAAGATTATATTTATATATATCCTTTTCCTTTTCATTTTCTTTATTTCTTTCATTTTCTTTTGTCGCCGAACCCGAGCCATTTCCCGCATCTCTTCCCTATTTCCCCGACGCCGCCGCACCCTCTCGAGCCCTAACCGACGCCGCACACGATCCGCCGGCCGCCGTTGAGCCCTGCCGAAGCCGCTGTGCCCTCTTGCGCCACTGCCCTCTCTGGATCGAAGCAACGCCGGCCCCCGCGACTCCCTCTTTTCTTCTTCCCGATACCTCGCCGGCCACTAGGTTTAACCTAGCGCCATCGCCCTCTCCGATTCTCTGTGCCGGCGACCGAGCCTCCCTTCCTCCCCACGGCAGAGCACCATTTCTTCCTTTATTGTGCCGTGTCTGGTTTAAATTTGGCCGAGCCTTCCCTCTGTGCCCTAGCATCTCCGCCGACGCCGAGCAGTGCCGACCTTCTCTCCACTGCCTTCATCCCGAATTTCCCCAGCCGATTCCTTGCTTTTGCCCTAGCCTCCAGCCGCGTGCCTTATTGATCTTGGAGGTCACAGATTGGTGAGGTTTTTACGTTTTGTGGGGTGTTTCTGATTCTGGCAGCAACAACTCTAATTTGGGCAGCAATTTTGTGATTCCAGCAGTAGGAACTTGCTGTGGGGTTGTGCTGTGGTTGGAATCAGTGGCTATTGGTTCTTGTAACGACTGTGAATTGGAGGTAAGGGTTTAAGGTTTGGTTTTTGGTTTTGTGCTTTGATTCGTGTTGTGAGCAGCACTTGTGTTGGGTGGAAGATCATGCTCATTGAGTATAGTGATCTATAATTGTAGGTTCATTGCGCTGGTAGAGGATCGGGGTTCCACAGCAGCGGTGATTGTTTTGGCCATAATTTCCAGTAACATTCTTGCTGTGAGAAGTGAGGTAAGGTTTTTGGGTTAGGTTTATGTGATTGTTGATTTGGGTTATTGCCCTAATCTAGTGTAGGAGGTTTTTATTTAGCTATTTATAGGAGTGTAGCTAAATAAAAAGATTTATTTGTTTGTCAAAGGACCTTGACGCGAGACGATATCTCGACGTCAGATTTGGACCGGATACGATCCTTTCTATTTTCGGAGGCGGGTACTTTGACTTATGTCTTTTGATATGCATGATAATATGTTTAACATATAACAGTAATTGTGTTACCTGTTTATTTCGGTTGGTCACTGCATGATTAGTACATGTTGTTTGTTTATTTATTCTGCACTACATATTATCTACCTGATCACATATGCCTTAGGTAGTGACCTAACCACATGCTCTGTTATATTCTGGACCTAGGGTTTATTTGATACCCTCTTCGATTTGTGTACCTTCTATTTGATACGTCTTCTTGTGGTACACACTTTGTATCTATTTATATGGATCATGCCATGTTATTCATGAGATTGCCATGTTCAGTATCATGCATCATGATTGCATGCTGTGCGATTGTTGGCTCTACTTTGGTTGAGCTCATCGCCAGTTACATGTACTGCACACATCACCCATGGATTTGTATATCTGGCTGGTGTGTGGCGGTTCTGCTGTTTGGCTCCGTTGGTCAGGTGACTCAGCGTGGTAGCCGGCAGTCAGTTCCGCTCTGTTTGGCTCCGTTGGCATTTAGGGTAGCAGCGTGGCAGATGGTGGACTTTGTTTGGCTCCGTTGGTCGAGACTCAGCGTGGTAGCCGGAGATATCCTCCTCATCGTGTATCGGGAGATGAGAGCATTGAGCTCCCCATTTATGATTTGGGGTCACAGGACAGGAGTACTCCGACAAGATCCCGTTTACTCATGCACAGGAGCATTGATTTCGAGTATGGGGTTGACATATGCATTTATTGCATTTTATTTGCTTGTGATTGCTGTATATGCTGCATTTGTTTGGATGCATTGATTGACATGCATACAGGATTATCACTCACTCTGACGACCTGCTACCTTTATACTTTGATCCGGTCAGAACAGAGTTATCTTTTGATTTCATTTCAGTTGCATTTATCCTCCTCATATTCAGGAGACTGTATGATTAGTGTTGTCTATTATTTGTTTTATTATGCATATCAGTTTGTAACTGCTGAGTGTTGGACTCACCCGCCTCCATTGTTGATATTTTTAGGTTGAGGTTGTCCGGAGGCCCCCATCCGCACGTAGAGCTAGTTCTCTACTAGGTTGTTATTTGCTTTATTTTGGTTTTTCTTCCATCAGACTATGTTTTAGTTTTGTTTTGGATTTTATTTATGGATATTGTACGGATTGTTACCGTTTGATGGTCTTTTGGATGGTTTGGTTTTTATTCTACTATATGCCTGCCTGGACGGCAGAAGAGGTGAGTTCGTTGGATTTGAGCTTTACGAGTGTAGTGGAGTAGGGTGGATTTCGAGTCAGAGTCCTACTATTATTGATTACTATTATTAACTGCGTGGTTGTGACAGCCAGAGGCTGAATATCTTTATAAACTGCGTGGTGTTTGTTTTTATTTTTGTTATCATTCCAGCCGCCTGTGGCTGAAGTATATGTGATATGTAGAAAGTTTCATATTGTCCGCCGTACAGGGGAGATGCTGCCGAAATTTCTTCGGACAGAGACTCCTCTGGGGCGTGACAATTTAGTGGTATCAGAGCCAGGTTTTGCGATCGTTGTTTTCGTATTTTGGATATTTGGGATAACCTGATGCCAATTTATACGGTATCAGAGCGCCAAAGTTTGGCGATACTTGTTGGGTTTCCGTGTGTTGGATATTTGAGATTTATCTGATACCAATTCATTGGTATCAGAGCAGAGTGTGATACCTGCTTTTATTATTTTGGACATTTTTATACTAGCCCTAGTTGCGAGACAAATTAGTCTGGGCAGTTATTTTGGGTTGCACGGATTTTCCGTCTCGATTTTTGTTATGGACTTCCGTTATGGATTTATATGGATTTCCACTGTTGTTTTTCTCGTACGGAATTCCGAGGTTAATTTGGGGGCTGGACAGCGACGGAACATCTCCAGACAGCAATTAGGTATAGTGTCATTTTGGTAATTGTTTATACCTGTAGTAATATCTGTAATATAATTTAACAGATATGAGGCGATCTACGCGTGTTGCCGCGAGACGTGGTGCTGGACGACCACGTGCGAGGACCACGGGATCTCTGGATACGCCAGAGATGCCCACTGTTAGTGAGCCTGTCAGTCAGGGACAGACTCAGCAGGCTGTGGACGCGTTGGGCTCTCAGACCCCGACGGCTCCTATAGAGGTACCTGCCTCAGCGGCACCGACAGTACTTACTCCTCCAGTATTTCCGGTACCTCCAGGGATACCATTGTCATATCCGACACCAGCTCCAGCTCAGTCTATAACGTATTCAGTACCACCGCCATCTGGACCTACTATGTACCCGGCATCAGCGACGCCTGTGCCCCCAGTACATACTGTGTACCCAGCCGCTCCTGCATTAGGGATACCGGTTGCTTCACATCCGGTACCAGTGCCTACTGTACCTCCAGCTGCGGCTACCTACCCTCACCCTACAGTGCCACAGACTGCTTATGCTCCCGTTTATCCAGCAGCACCGGGAGTACCTCCTCCAGTTTATACAGCGGTGCCACCTGTAGTATCAGCTCCAGGGTTTCCGCCAGTTCCGACACACTTCATAGATCCTGTTGCGGCACGAGCCAGGATTCCGTTCTTGGCAGAGTCGATGAAGAGTCGATTCACACTCTTCCGAGGTGATCGAGATCCGAGTGTGGCTTTATCTTGGATTGAGACGATGGAGCGTACCTTTTTCTATATGGCTTGCTCCGAGTGGGAGAAAGCAGAGCTGGCTGCTTTCCACTTACGAGACGCTGCTGACACCTGGTGGCTCACCCAGCGTACTATCATCGGGGAGCAGAATATCACATGGGCCAGATTCAGACAGGCTTTTGAGAGCCGTTTCTTTCCACGGGCTTATCAGATTGCTCGTCGACAGGAGTTCCTGAGTTTGAGGCAGAATAATCGTACAGTGTCTGAGTATAATGCAGAGTTTGACAGATTGTCCAGATTTTGTCCAGAGCTCGTTGCTGAGGATAGTTCACGCATGCAGCAGTTTATACAGGGGCTGGATGGACATCTGCAAGTAAAACTTGCCGGTCTTGCTATTTCTTCCTATCTAGAGACGTTAGACAAAGCTCTATTGATTAAGGTAGCACAGCAGAGAGCGTTTCCAGACAGAAAGAGGAAACAGCCAGGTCAGACATCTGGGCAGATCCAGCAGCCTCAGACTACACCACCGCAGGTCAGACGTAGTCGGACAGATCAGGGTACATCTGGGGGATCACGTAAACCCCAGAAATCAGGGCAGTCATCTTCAGGACGTTCCCGGTTTTCCCAGCAGAACCGGAAACAACCCACTAGCGACATTCGTTGTTTCAGATGTGGGTCTAGAGATCATATCACATCAGCTTGCTCTCTGGGACAGTCAGTTTGCTTTCATTGCAAACTGCCTGGGCACCAGAGCCGAGATTGTCCGCAGAGGACCCAGCATATGACTTCCGGAGGGTCTGATCTTGGAGGACAGTCCAGTCAGTCCGGTACTTATCGAGGAGGGCGACGACTCCAACCTTCGCAAGGCCAGCCGCAGAGTGCTTCACCTGCAGCAGCGGCATTTGGTATGCTTGGACAGGAGTATTCCAGTGCTTCCATAGCACCTCAGAGTTCGGTTCCGGGACTTTATCATACGACACAGGGGCAGTATCAGATGCAGCCTCAGCTTACAGGCCAGTACCAGACTCAGTCCCAGCCAGCTGCCCAGTATCAGTTACCATCCTCTCAGTCTTCTCTGGCGCAGTATCCAGCACCGTCTCAGTGGCAGGCTTCTGCTCAGCCGCAGCAGCCGCTGGCAGCGTTACCTCCTCCTCCTCCGCCAGAGACTGGACGTGTTCATGCGATGACCAGAGAGGATGCGCAGCGAGCCGACGGATCCGTGTTCCGCGGTATGATTTCTATTTATGCCTTATCTGCAGATATACTGATAGATACTGGTAGCTCGCACTCTTTTATATCTCGTACTTTCATACGAGAGGTTGGTAGATTACCCACTTGCAGATCCCAGCGATTGACGGTTTCTCTACCCTCCGGTGACACCATGGATGTCACCCAAGAGGTCAGAGGTTGCCCGTTAGATTTTGGCAACCTAATTATTACAGCGGATCTTTTAGTATTGGAAATGGTTGATTTTGATGTTATTCTTGGCATGGACTGTTTGTCAGCATATCATGCCACAGTTGATTGCCAGACGAGGGTGGTCACATTCCGGCCTCTGAACCAACCCTCGTGGGATTTCACTGGCATTAGAGACGACGGATTATCGATCATTTCGGCGCTTCAGGCTCAGAAGTTATTGTCACATGGCTGTCAGGGTTTTCTGTTATCTTTGATCAGTACTGAGGACAGCAGCAGTTCGCAGCTCTCCGACGTTCTTGTAGTCCGGGAGTACCCAGATGTATTTCCAGAGGAGCTGCCAGGTCGCTATTGAGTTGATTCCGGGAACCGTACCGGCATCGAAAGCTCCTTATCGTATGGCACCAAAAGAGTTGAACGAGCTGAAGGTTCAACTCCAGGAGCTTTTGGATAGGGGATTTATTCGCCCTAGTGTTTCTCCATGGGGTTCACCTGTTTTATTCGTCAAGAAAAAAGACGGTACCATGAGGTTATGTATTGACTACAGACAGCTGAATGCAGTGACCGTCAGAAATAAATATCCTTTACCACGGATTGAGGATTTGTTTGATCAGCTCAGAGGTACATCAGTGTATTCTAAGATTGATCTGCGATCCGGATATCATCAGTTGAGGGTTAGAGACTCAGATATTCAAAAGACAGCTTTTCGTACCAGATACGGTCATTATGAGTTTTTGGTAATGCCATTTGGGCTTACCAATGCTCCAGCGGTGTTTATGGACTTGATGAACCGCATTTTTCTTGAGTATCTGGATCAGTTTGTTATCGTTTTTATTGATGACATATTGGTCTACTCGCATTCCGAGGAGGAGCATGCACAGCATCTTCGTATAGTCTTGGAGATTCTTAGACGACATCAGCTGTACGCGAAGTTCAGCAAGTGTGCATTCTGGTTATCCTCAGTTGGTTTTCTTGGACACGTGGTTTCTAGTAGAGGTATTTCAGTTGATCCTCAGAAGATCGAGGCTGTCACCAGTTGGGAACAGCCGAAGTCAGTTCAGGAGATCCGCAGTTTTCTGGGATTGGCCGGGTATTACCGACGTTTTGTCGAGGGTTTCTCGCGTATTGCTATGACGCGCCTTACCAGGAAGGGCGTGAAGTTTACGTGGACAGAGGATTGCGAGACCAGCTTTCAGGAGCTGAAGCGGAGGTTAGTGTCGGCTCCAGTTTTGGTTTTACCTTCTGGAGATGATGGATTTGTACTCTACACCGACGCTTCTCTTCAGGGTTTGGGTGCTGTTCTGATGCAGCACGGCAGAGTAGTCTCTTATGGTTCTCGACAGCTGAAGGAGCATGAGAAGAACTACCCAGTTCATGACCTGGAGTTAGCCGCCGTCATTTATGCATTGAAGATTTGGCGTCATCATTTGTACGGTATTACATTTGAGATTCTCACTGATCATAAGAGTCTCAAATATATTTTCACTCAGAAGGAGCTTAATCTCCGACAGAGGAGATGGATGGAGTTCCTGAAGGATTACGATTGTACCATTAGCTACCACCCGGGTAAAGCTAATGTAGTTGCAGATGCACTCAGTAGGAAGTCCAGAGGGACTTTGGCTTGCCACCGGACTTCAGTCACGGACTTGATTCAGAGTTTCTCTGAGTTAGATCTTGAGGAGCAGGGACCGACAGAGCAGGGTATTCTGGTTACCATGGTTGCTCAGTCGTCAATCAGGACGATGATCCGAGAGGCTCAGGCTGGTGATCAGCATTGTCAGTTTATTGGCAGTCAGATAGCTTCCGGGCAGCAGACCGAGTTTACACGAGACGAGGAGGGTATTATATACTTCCGAGGCAGATTATGCGTACCTCAGTCTCACCCGGTCTTACAGGAGCTACTACAGGAGGCACACCGTTCTCGATTTGCGATCCATCCGGGAGGGACTCGTATGTATCGAGACTTGAGGCGTTCCTATTGGTGGAACGGCATGAAGAAAGACATCGCGGATTTCGTAGCTAGATGTCTTGTCTGTCAGCAGGTGAAGGCTGAACACCTGAGACCTGCAGGATTACTTCAGTGGATTCCTATTCCTGAATGGAAGTGGGATCACATTACCATGGACTTTGTGGTAGGATTGCCGAGGGCACGACGAGGCCATGACGCGATTTGGGTAATCGTTGATCGATTAACCAAATCCGCGCATTTCTTAGCGATCCGGAGGACTGATCCCCTGGATCGATTAGCAGATCTGTATTGTCGGGAGATCATCAGACTACATGGTGTTCCGTTGAGTATCATTTCGGATAGAGATCCACGGTTTACGTCTCGTTTCTGGCAGAGTCTGCAGCAGGCCTTGGGCACACAGCTCCGACTTAGTACAGCTTTCCATCCCCAGACAGATGGACAGTCAGAGCGGACTATTCAGACTCTTGAGGACTTGCTGAGATCATGTGTTATGGATTTTGGAGGCAGTTGGGAGGACCATCTGCCGTTAGTAGAGTTTGCCTATAACAACAGCTTTCATTCGGCTATCCAGATGGCACCGTTTGAGGCGTTGTATGGTAGACCTTGTCGGACACCCGTTCTCTGGGATGAGGTTGGAGAGGCCCAGTTGTTGGGACCTCAGAGAGTTCAGCAGGATGCAGAGTTGGTCCGTACTATCAGACGGAGGATGTCAGAGGCGCAGGACCGCCAGAAGAGTTACGCTGATCGGAGACCACTAGAGTTCTCTGTTGGCGACCATGTATTTTTGCGAGTTTCACCCACGAAAGGGGTGAAGAGATTTGGTCTCAGAGGTAAGCTAGCTCCGCGATACATTGGTCCTTTCGAGATCTTGGAGAGGATCGGAGCAGTAGCTTACCGACTAGCACTACCACCGTCCCTGTCAGGCGTGCACGATGTATTTCATGTATCCATGCTGAGGAGATATGTACCTGATCCGACGCATGTGCTGACAGATATTCCAGTTCCTGTCCAGCCTGACATTACATATGAGGAGGTTCCGGTACGGATTCTCGACCGGAAAGAGCGTCAGTTGCGGAATAAGACTATCCGGCTGGTTAAAGTCGGATGGCAGCATCACTCGGACGAGGAGGCTACTTGGGAGCTCGAGGATACTATCCGAGCTCGATATCCCCATCTTTTCACTTGAGGTATGTGATTTAATTTACCGTTCAGCATTTATACTTTATATCTGTTGTTAGTGCTTGCTGATGGTAGATAACGAAATTTGGGGACCAAATTTTTATTAGTGGGGGAGAATGTAAAATACCGGAAAATAGGCGAATCTTAATAAAGGAATTTTTCAGAATTTTTGGAGATTTTTCGGGAATTTTTCGGAGCTCGTACGAACGAGTTGACGGGGATAAAAATGGGGTCCGGAAAAGCCTGTTTAAGCTACCCGATTTAAGCGAGGAAAAGATTATATTTATATATATCCTTTTCCTTTTCATTTTCTTTATTTCTTTCATTTTCTTTTGTCGCCGAACCCGAGCCATTTCCCGCATCTCTTCCCTATTTCCCCGACGCCGCCGCACCCTCTCGAGCCCTAACCGACGCCGCACGGTTTCGCCGCCGCACACGATCCGCCGGCCGCCGTTGAGCCTTGCCGAAGCCGCTGTGCCCTCTTGCGCCGCTGCCCTCTCTGGATCGAAGCAACGCCGGCCCCCGCGACTCCCTCTTTTCTTCTTCCCGATACCTCGCCGGCCACTAGGTTTAACCTAGCGCCATCGCCCTCTCCGATTCTCTGTGCCGGCGACCGAGCCTCCCTTCCTCCCCACGGCAGAGCACCATTTCTTCCTTTATTGTGCCGTGTCTGGTTTAAATTTGGCCGAGCCTTCCCTCTGTGCCCTAGCATCTCCGCCGACGCCGAGCAGTGCCGACCTTCTCTCCACTGCCTTCATCCCGAATTTCCCCAGCCGATTCCTTGCTTCTGCCCTAGCCTCCAACCGCGTGCCTTATTGATCTTGGAGGTCACAGATTGGTGAGGTTTTTACGTTTTGTGGGGTGTTTCTGATTCCGGCAGCAACAACTCTAATTTGGGCAGCAATTTTGTGATTCCAGCAGTAGGAACTTGCTGTGGGGTTGTGCTGTGGTTGGAATCAGTGGCTATTGGTTCTTGTAACGACTGTGAATTGGAGGTAAGGGTTTAAGGTTTGGTTTTTTTGGTTTTGTGCTTTGATTCGTGTTGTGAGCAGCACTTGTGTTGGGTGGAAGATCATGCTCATTGAGTATAGTGATCTATAATTGTAGGTTCATTGCGCTGGTAGAGGATCGGGGTTCCACAGCAGCGGTGATTGTTTTGGCCATAATTTCCAGTAACATTCTTGCTGTGAGAAGTGAGGTAAGGTTTTTGGGTTAGGTTTATGTGATTGTTGATTTGGGTTATTGCCCTAATCTAGTGTAGGAGGTTTTTATTTAGCTATTTATAGGAGTGTAGCTAAATAAAAAGATTTTTTTTGTTTGTCACAGGACCTTGACGCGAGACGATATCTCGACGTCAGATTTGGACCGGATACGATCCTTTCTATTTTCGGAGGCGGGTACTTTGACTTATGTCTTTTGATATGCATGATAATATGTTTAACATATAACAGTAATTGTGTTACCTGTTTATTTCGGTTGGTCACTACATGATTAGTACATGTTGTTTGTTTATTTATTCTGCACTGCATATTATCTACCTGATCACATATGCCTTAGGTAGTGACCTAACCACATGCTCTGTTATATTCTGGACCTAGGGTTTATTTGATACCCTCTTCGATTTGTGTACCTTCTATTTGATACGTCTTCTTGTGGTACACACTTTGTATCTATTTATATGGATCATGCCATGTTATTCATGAGATTTCCATGTTCAGTATCATGCATCATGATTGCATGCTGTGCGATTGTCGGCTCTACTTTGGTTGAGCTCATCGCCAGTTACATGTACTGCACACATCACCCATGGATTTGTATATCTGGCTGGTGTGTGGCGGTTCTGCTGTTTGGCTCCGTTGGTCAGGTGACTCAGCGTGGTAGCCGGCAGTCAGTTCCGCTCTGTTTGGCTCCGTTGGCATTTAGGGTAGCAGCGTGGTAGCCGGCAGATGGTGGACTTTGTTTGGCTCCGTTGGTCAGGAGACTCAGCGTGGTAGCCGGCAGAGATATCCTCCCCGTCATCGTGTACCGGGAGATGAGAGCATTGAGCTCCCCCATTTATGATTTGGGGTCACAGGACAGGAGTACTCCGACAGCATCCCGTTTACTCTGTCATTGCACAGGAGCATTGATTTCAGAGTATGGGGTTGACATATGCATTTATTGCATTTTTATTTGCTTGTGATTGCTGCACTTATATGCTGCATTTGTTTGGATGCATTGATTGACATGCATACAGGATTATGACTCACTCGGTCTGACGACCTATTACCTTTATACTTTGATCCGGTCAGTACAGTTATCTTCTGATTTCATTTCAGTTGCATTTACCCTTCTCGTATTCAGGAGACTGTACGCATGATTAGTGTTGTCTGTTATTTGTTTTATTATGCATATCAGTTGTACCTGCTGAGTGTTGGACTCACCCCGCCTCCATTGTTGATATTTTCAGGTTGAGGCTGTCCGGAGCAGTTCCAGTCGCTGGCCCCCCATCTGCACGTAGAGCTAGTTCTCTACTAGGTTGTTATTTGCTTTATTTTGGTTTTTCTTCCATCAGACTATGTTTTAGTTTTGTTTTGGATTTTATTTATGGATATTGTACGGATTGTTACCGTTTGATGGTCTTTTGGATGGTTTGGTTTTTATTCTACTATATGCCTGCCTGGACGGCAGAAGAGGTGAGTTCGTTGGATTTGAGCTTTACGAGTGTAGTGGAGTAGGGTGGATTTCGAGTCAGAGTCCTACTATTATTGATTACTATTATTAACTGCGTGGTTGTGACAGCCAGAGGCTGAATATCTTTATAAACTGCGTGGTGTTTGTTTTTATTTTTGTTATCATTCCAGCCGCCTGTGGCTGAAGTATATGTGATATGTAGAAAGTTTTATATTGTCCGCCATACAGGGGAGATGCTGCCGAAATTTCTTCGGACAGAGACTCCTCTGGGGCGTGACAGGTGTAGATCCTCCTCATCACCAGAATCAGATAATAACTAGAGAGATTGGTTTTTTAATTACAGATGTTCTTATTAGAGTATTTCTGACGTTCTATTTTTTTAAATTGATGTTTAAAATAAGTTAATTCATAATCCTAGGCATATGAGTTTTTTTTATACTATTCTTGCATGCTTGTTCCTCTGAATCTTACATTTCAATAATCCTATTGATTGAAAAGTATATAATAAGTTAATTCATAATCGCGCCGTTTCACAACAAGTGTTGCCTTGTTGCTATTCCAAGTTGAATATCAACACACTGTTATCCAAATTAAAAAAACATATGACTGATTGTAGTACCAAATAAATTTCTGATGATTCAATTAGAATGTATTTATCTAAAATAATTTGCAAGATAAATTAACACATGAAGATTGAAGACTAAGAAGCAATCAGTCTGTCATGTTCGTGGTCGCCAATGACTCTGTATTCTAATTATCAAACAGTAATCAGCATTGTTAAGATCATATTTTCAATGGCATATCAAGCAAATTAAGTGAGGTTGATTTTCAGTTTTATTAGAGATCAATGAATTCTCAGAAGACATGTACCGATTCATCAACTGTAAAGATCAGCTTTCAAACTTTCACAAAATTAGTTGGTTTGTCATATTATTCTTCTCTTAACAATTTGAGCGACCGAATGAAGGTTCCAATATCTAATTTCTCATTATTCAACATTTTCTGTAATCAATCAAAAATTTAACTGCAATTGATTTTAAATTGATTATGCTAACAAACTTGATGAAGCAGTATATCTGTCAGTGAATTGTTTCTCTTTGATTTTATTTTTTTTATTCATGAAATAAAATCCAATGCAATATGCACATGCTATATAGTATATACTGTACTGTTGCCAAGCTTTTACTTTGTACACAATTCTTCCTATAGGAGTATATAAAACTGTGTTAATTAGAGCTTAAGCTCTCAGTGAAAGTTAATGTGATACCTGGCCCAAAACCTGTAAACATAGAGCTCGAAGAACTCGTTCTTCTAGGTCTACTGAAAGTTCCTTCCTGCATTATAGTGGGAACAATAAAGACAAGCCACACATTGTTGAAAAGATTTTATGTTGATGCCATGAAGATAACTGACAAAATAAATAGATATCTAGATGTTTTCTTCAGCATTTCTTGTCTAGTTGACAGTTTCATAGCTTTTGATGTTTTAATTTGGTACACGCTTTGGTTAAATATTTTTTTCATTATATATTGAAATATGTTGATAGAATATAATTTGGTGGTTCTATTGAAGGTTGGAGCAAATGTCTTTTGTCGCTTGAAGCAAATACCTTTTGTCGTTTGGAGCACATGTCTTTTGTCGTTTGGAGCACATGCCTTTTGATGTTTTTTGGTGGAGAAAACTTGTTATTGAAGGTTGTATATATTTTGGAGATTGAAGAAAATATTGTGTTTGTGTTATAGTGTGGAGTTAAATGTTATATGTTATGAATATTTTGAAATGAAATACAAATTGTATGTGTTGATTTGGTAATCCAATTTATATTTATGTGTTATGGAAATAAATGAAGTTTGTTAAATGAAATATGAATATTGCCAATTGATTTAATTTGAGCATTTGATTTGGAATTCTACAGGTACAATAGAAAATATAATTTTTTTAAAAAAATTAGTAATTCAATAATAGCAGCGGTTTTAACCGTTCCTATAACTAGGCCTCTAGAACCAGTTATAAACGCTTCTAAAGGGCAGTTTTTTAGATTGGAAAATTCTATTGAGGTGGTCATTAACCGCTTTTATAGGTATCCATCAGGATCGGTCATTAACCGCTTCTATAAGTATGCATCAGGATCGATCATTAACTGTTTCTATAGGTATGCATCAATATCGGTCAATAACCGCTTCTATAGGTACCACTTCTATAGGTACCCATCAGTATCGGTCCTTAACCGCTTCTATAGGTACCCATCAGAATCGGCTCTTAGTCATGAACCACAGGTCAGCTTTACCGTATCTTTTGGCTTTAGCGTCGCCAACATCCGCAACGATTTTGAGCCGGTGCAATAGATTTAGCAGCGGGTGAAAACCGTTGCTATAGGTGTCTTAAAACCGCTTCTAAAGGTTTTTTTTTTTAGTGGACGTAAAACAAGTTAAAAAATAGGATTCTTAAATCAAGAGATGAATATTTGGTTGGACCATACATAAGATAAATATGGAAATATTTGTCGTAATGGAAGCGCGGATGAGCCACATCTCTTATGGAAGAGTTGGACCATATTTAGTTTAATCATGAATTAGTCATAAACCAACTTGGTTTAGTTGTGAACCAAACCAAGAGGTTAATGGGCTAATTTTTGGTTAAAGGATAATGGGTTAGATTTGGATTTTCTAATCCAACTCATTAATGAGAGCTATATATTGATATGGTTGAGAGAAAATTATATATATGAGATCATTAATTGGCTTGTAAGATTTTTGGAAAACCTTAGCTCAATTTCTCTTCTCTCCCTCTCCCCTCTCTCTTTGCCACCACCAACAAGGGGAAAGGCTTCCCCCTATTGTCGTGACCATCACAAGGGAGAAAACTCTCCCTTGTGTGCTTCTCTTCCTCTTCCTCTTTATCCCTCTTCTTCACTCGTGGCTAGTAACTTATAAAGGAGAGACTTATACTCAAGGAGTTGTCTTGAGGAGCTCGACGTGGATACGAATAGACGCAAGGTTCGACAACGTCGCTATGGTTAATGTCCTTGTCATTACAGGTCATCCATAAGGTACACCTAACGAAAATTTACTTTCCATAAAAATTTAATTATGCGATCATCTTTGGCATGTTGTATCCTTGTATGCGTATGGTGCGTGTAATGTAATAATTTAGGAATTATTATTATTTTACCTTTCGCAATGCATGTTTACAAAATGTGTTTTAACACACACTGTATCGGGTATATCCCAACAACGCCTACTTCGTCGGTCGCTGCATACACTATGACATCACCCTCTTCATCTGATTGGATCATTGACTCCGGCGCCACCCATCATGTGACTTATGACCTCTCAAATCTCTCTCTGCATGCTCCATATGTTGGTTCTGATGGTGTCATTGTCGGTGATGGTGTTGGACTTCCCATTACTCACACAGGTTATCTCTTACCACCCTCTACCCCTTCTTCTTTGAGTTTCCCAATGCCCTTTATGTTCTATCAATTAATAAGAACCTTTTGTATGTCTCCCAACTCTGTAAAACTAATGATGTCATTGTTATTTTCTCTTCCTCTAGTTTTCAGGTGAAGGATCCTTGCACGGGGGCTATTCTCCATCAAGGTATACTTAAAGGCGGTGTATATTCTGTTGGAGTGTATACTGAAAGCCTAAGCTTTGTAAACATTCATTATGAATAAAGAATCATATTTGGTCAAATTGTCTACATTTAGTTGTAGTTGTTCAATTAATTTATATTGTAGATAACATAGTATGTGGTGTCACATGCAGAAGATAATGTTATCAGTACCTTATAAATTATAAACAGTAGCTCGCGACCAAAATGGAAAGGAACAAACCATTAGAAGGTCGTAGTATAATTAGGTATCAGTTTATCTTGACTGTATAATTACACTAGTACACTCAGAGTGTATTGAGTAGGACCATTTGAGGTTGTTTCTTTTATACTGACTTTATAAAGAAATAAAGACATCGATTATTATGGAAGTGTGTGCTCTTAATCCTAATATAATAACAAGCACATATATTTGATATTTATTTCTTTAATTTATCAATGGGTGATATTTAGTTCGATGAATCAATAAGCCCGATAAATTGGGAAATGATATCACTTATAGTGTGTATTGTTGATTATAGAAGGAAACTGTGTCCTAGAGATACTAGGTTGATAATGTCCTCAAGAGGAGCTCATAAGGATTGTCATGTTAAACCCTGCAGGTGGACTTAGTCCGACATGACGATAAAGTTGAGTGGTACTACTCTTGGACTAAGATATTAATTAAATGAGTTGTCAGTAACTCACTTAATTAGTGGACATTCGATATCTTAAACACAGGGAGACTAACACACTCATAATAAGAAGGAGCCCAAAAAAAATGTAATTTGGGATTGGTGCGGTAGTTCAATAATAGTTCTCTAGTGGAATGAATTATTATTGATAAAATTAAGTTGTGTGTTCGGGGCGAACACGGGATGCTTAATTTTATCGGGAGACCAAAACCAATTCCTCCTCTCGGTCCCTATCGTAGCCTCTTATTTATAGAGTACTATATCCACCTATACCCATCTTCTATACCCACCAATAGGGGGTCGGCCAAGCTAGCTTGGGAACCAAGCTAGGGCCGACCTAGGTATAAATTGGGGTGGCCGGCCCTAGCTTGAACCCAAGCTAGAGGGGCCGGCCATATTAATTTAAAAAGGGATTTTAATTTTAATTTTTATTATGTGGGAGATATAATTTATTAAAGAGAATTAAAATTAAAATATCTCTCTTGTAAAAGATCTACAAAAGATTAAAGAAAGAGATTAGATCTCTTTCCTTATTTGTAGATTGGTGAGATATTTTATTTTCTCTTTAAAAATTATTCACATGTTGTAAAATTAAAATTATAGAAATTTCCTTTTATCAACCATGAAGAGATTTTTAAAGAGAAATTTTAATTTTAAAAATTTCCGGAAACAAATTAGGAAGTTTTAATTATTGATTAAAACTTGTCTAATTTATCTCTTTTAATGTGGCCGGCCATTAGAGATTAAATTGAGAAATTTTATTTTATTTTTCTCAATTAAATCATGTCAAGGAAATTAAGGAAATTTTATTGTAATTAAATTTCCTAATTTACCTAGGCTAAGGAATATAAAAGAAGGGGTGAGGGTGCCTTCACAAGACAACCTCTATTATTTCTCTCCCTCTTTTATTCCCTGGAGTGGTCGGCCATCCTCTTCCTCTCTCCCTTTTTGTGGTGGCCGAAACTCTCAAAGGCTTGGAGCTCTTGTGGCGGCCGGATACTACTTGGAGAAGAAGAAGAAGAAGAAGGAGAGAAAACTAGCATCTCTTGGAGCTTGGTTGGTATTTTGTTCTTCATCCTTGGTTAAGCTTTTTGTGGCCGAACCTAGCTAGGAGGAGAAGAAGGTGGTTGGTGGTTTCTCATCTTGGAAGATCGTTGCTCACACAACGT
This sequence comes from Zingiber officinale, assembly GCF_018446385.1. Taxonomy (NCBI): domain Eukaryota; kingdom Viridiplantae; phylum Streptophyta; class Magnoliopsida; order Zingiberales; family Zingiberaceae; genus Zingiber; species Zingiber officinale. The sequence continues at coordinate 164,235,120 of NC_055987.1, forward strand.
CCGAGGTTAGAAGAGGAATACGGTAGAAGATCAAGAGGTCTTTCTAATAGGTATAACTAGTAATTTTTCTTTCCGCATCATACTAGTTATTTTTGGAAATAATACCAAATACAAGAGGCTTACGATTCTAGAATTTCGAATATGTTTTTCGATGTTGTGTTCTTTTGTTTTTTCTTTTCCTAGTGATTTGATTGTTCTTTTCGGTTAACCTAAAGTTATTTTAGGAAATTAAATATTAGCTTTCTATAAAAGGTTTTGTCTAGTCGGTGGTGGTTGCTCCCATATCCAAGAAGGTCATGTACCTCGCCATGTCAGTACTGGGAACCGATTATGGAAATTAATATTTAATGGAATTAATAACTTAAGGTGATTTGGGTCGAACGTGTTAAGTTCCGCAGGAGACCCAAGTCAAAACCTAAAAGAACGAATAGATTAAGTTTTGGATCAAACGTGTTAAGTTCCACAGGCGATCCAAAATTTAATTTAAAAGAACACATGGTAGCTAGGAAAAGGTTCAGACCTTTGTACAAAATTTTTGTACAGTGGAACCTCTAGGTTTTCCGAGTAGCAACCAACAATTGGTATCAGAGCTAGAGTTTTGCCTCTGTGTATTTGGTATTAGTTTAATTATGCACATGTCATACATAATTTAGGCAGGTTAATAGTAGGATGTGCTAACTTTGTGGATGCAGGATCCAACTATTATGGCTTTTAGTTATTATGTGTGTGATTGGACCCTTGGACATGTCAAGGGCATTTATATGTGTGTGCATGATTGTATTATAAAATACAGCAGGAGCTGTATTTAGTTTTATTAGGATTTTATTTTTGATCTAGATACATGTACATTCCTTTTATGGAATATAGGATCAAAATGTAAAATTCTATTTATGTCGCGGATCGAATCTTGCAAAGCGTGGAACCTTCGAAGGACCAGAGGCGCAGCGGAACTAGGAGCAAGATGGATGCGACAGCGAGACCCGATGGCGGTGGCCAAATATGGCAGCAGCTTGGGATGACAACACACGGAGGACAACCATAGATAAAAGCTATAATAGTTGAAAATTAGATTTTCTATTTATTGCTTTTATATTGTCTGTGTGTATATGTTAGTTTACATGTTTAGTAGGCTAGCATAGTTAAAATTCCTCATTTATAAATAACTAAGTGGGAGAGGGATTTTAAATAAATCCACGGTCTCCATTACTTGTTTGTAAATGATACAAACAAGCTTGCGCGTCGGCTCTGAGTGTCTTCCTCCATATCGGATGAGCTTGTTTGTGGATCACTAGAACGGACTTCCATTTTGGATGACTATAGGAAGTTAATTAAGAGTGTGTGATCTTCCCCAACGGAAGAGACATAATCTTATTAATGGACTTAGTGTCAAGTAATGGTATACACTTAGACACATCTAATAGTATCCTCCCCATCGGGTCACTATTATTTGTGTGACCAAAGACACCAACTATTAATTTTATTTGTCAAAAGTTAGGTTGACAAGATAATAAAATTAATGGGATAAAACCCTCCTTTTACAAATGTTGAATTTGTATACGTCCACACTAACGTGGCATACAAAATTCACGGTGTTTTGAGGTGTTGGTTAATTTTAAATAGTATTGTTTGAGGAATCAATATTATTCTAAATTTAGAGTTCCGACCAAAAGTTATTTGTGATTCTTAGGATGACTTTCAATCCATCGTCCATCATACTTCAGAATAGACTTATTGGACCTAATTACATAGATTGGAAAAGGAACTGGACATTTGTTCTTACTTTGAAAGCTATAAATTTGTACTAACGAGCCTTGCCCTCCTGGTGAATCTACCCAAGAGGAGATTGAATATCATAGGAAATGGGTAAGCGGATGAGATGGCGCGGTGTTACATTTTGGCTTCAATGTCAAATGTATTGCAACATCGACATCAAGACTTACCAAAACCTTATGATATTATGAACAATCTCAAGGAACTCTTTGGTCATCGGGATAGGACTTCTAGACAAGAAGCCATGAGAAAGATAATGACGACCACCATGCAAGAGGGTACTCCTGTGAGGATCATATCCTAAAGATGATGGCTTATCCGAACGAGATACGGATCCTTGGAGGAGAAATTGATGGGGAAACCCGGATCGATATGATCCTCCAAACACTACCTAGAAGTTTTGAGCAATTCCACCTGAATTACAATATGAATAAAGGGTATATTCATTGGCGGAACTCTTGTGAGAACTTGACGTGAAGGATTATTTCGTCTGATGCTCAAATTCACTATCTTTGAAAATGGTTCTACTTCTAAGCCGAGAGGAAGAAGAAGAAGAAACAAGTCGGTTCAGCAAAGAAAGTGAATATGTCTCGAGTACGGGATTTAAAGCTGGAGTGAAGAAGCCGAAGGGCAAGTGCTTCATTTGGAAGGCGGACTGTCCTCGTAGGAACCAAAACAAAGGTATATCTCATGCTCTAGTTGTTGAAACATGTTTAGCGGTGTTATCTACCAACACCTGGTGTGTAGATACGGAGCCATCGATCATGTCTGCAATTCCTTGCAGGGGTTCCAGGAAACCCGACGACTATCTGAAGGAGAAATTACCGTCTACATGGGCAATGCTACTAAGGTGGCAGCTGTTGCAGTGGGAGACGTCTACTTATCTTTTAGTAGAAATAGGAATTTGGTTTTAAAAAATTGTCTTTATGTACCCAGTTTTAGAAAGAATTTAATTTCAGTTTCTAAACTATTTTTAGATGGATATTCAGTTTCTTTCAGTAACGATGTAGTTATTAAGAGAAATAAAGTGATTATCTGTTCTGGTACATTAGTTGGCAATTTGTATACTTTAAATCCAATTTCTTCCACAAAGTAAAACATGAAAATTTATAACTCATCTTCTAACTCAAATAAAAGAAAAGAACCTTCGGAAATGAACCAAGCATATCTTTGGCATCTAAGGCTTGGTCATATTAACTTAAGTAGGATTCAGAGGCTAATAGGCGATGGACTTTTGGGTTCATTAGAGTTGGAAAATTTTCCAACTTGTGAATCTTGCTTGGAAGGTAAAATGACCAAGAGGCCATTCAAGGCCAAGGGGTATAGAGCCAAAGAAGTGTTGGAATTGGTTCATTCTAATTTGTGTGGTCCTATGTCTGTCCAGGCAAGAGGTGGTTTTGAATATTTTATCTCTTTTATAGATGATTATTCAAGATATGGATATATTTACCTAATGCGCCGCAAGTCCGAGTGCTTTGATAAGTTCAAAGAATACAAGGCTGATGTGGAGAAACGATTAGGTAAAAGTATCAAGACACTACGATCTGATCGTGGTGGCGAATACCTCTTAGGAGAGTTTAGGAATTACTTATCAGAGGCTGGGATTCAATCCCAATTGTCTGCACCTGGAACACCCCAACAGAATGGTGCAGCAGAACGAAGGAATAGGACTCTTATGGAGATGGTTAGATCGATGATGAGTTATTAAGAATTACCAAATTCGTTTTGGGGATATGCTCTGGAAACAGCAGTGTATGTTCTGAACTTAGTACCTTCTAAATCAGTTTCTTCTACTCCTATAGAATTGTGGAATGGGTGAAAACCCAGTCTAAGACATATTCAGATTTGGGATAGTCCAGTACATGTGCTGAAACCAGATGCTGATAAGTTAGAATCCCGTACAAAAGTTCGCGTGTTTGTAGGATATCCCAAAGGAACGAAAGGTGGTTTATTTTATAGTCCTAAAGACCAGAAGGTCATTGTTAGCACCAATGCCCAGTTTTTAGAAGAAGACTATATAATGGATCACAAGCCCAGTAGTAAAGTTGTTTTAGAAGAACTAAGAGAGGACACGTTTACTTTAGTACCAACAGTACAAGATGAAGTACCACAAGAGACTGCAACACGTGTCACACATGATACACAACCACAGACAGTGCCTCGTCGTAGTGGGAGGGTTATGAGGCAGTCCGAGAGATTCATGTTTTTGGGAGAGTTTTCGGACTTGATCCCGGGTAAACATGAACCTAATCCCCGGACATATGACGAAGCACTCCAAGATATAGATGCAGCATCTTGGCAAAAGGCGATGAATTCTGAAATAGAGTCTATGTACTCTAATAAGGTCTGGGAGCTTGTAGAACCACCTGATGGTGTAAAAGCCGTTGGATGTAAGTGGATCTATAAAAGGAAAAGAGGGGCAGACGGGAAGGTAGAAACCTTCAAAGCTAGGCTTGTTGTGAAAGGGTACACTCAGAAAGAGGGAATCGATTATGAGGAAACCTTTTCACCGGTAGCCATGCTTAAGTCTATCCGGATACTCTTATCCATTGCTGCTCATATGGATTATGAGATTTGGCAAATGGTGTTGGAACCCCAAGGTTGTTTTGGTGTGATCAACAAGTTAAGTTAGGTCCTGTGTATTTAACCTTGTGTCTAAGTGTGCAGGAGCTTAGAAACACAGGTACTCGAGTGGAAGACGCAGCTAGCGAGAAGGGCGGCACGCTGTGCGTCCGAGGGACGAGGCGCTGCGGAAGAGTACACCGGCGGACGAGAAGGAAGCGCGCGGTGGGACAGCCGGAGCGGAAGATTGCTCGGGAGCAAGAGCGCAGTAGCGAGAAGGTCGGCGGCCAGGGACGAAGCTGCGGATGAGTCTGTTGGCGGACGAGAAGGAAACACGCGGCAATTCCGAGAGAAGCCGGGAGGAAGCACGCTCGAGAAGGCCGGAAGTTGGGTTGGTGAGCCCTTTTCCGGAGAGAGATCACCCAAGCAGCGGATCCGGAGGGGAAGAACCGGACCAGGGGGGACTGAACGAAGCGGTCCGGATGAAAAAGTCAACTATGTTGACTTTGGTCCGGGCGGAAGGCGCCGGACCCATCCGGCGCCGGACCCATCCGGCGCCGGAACCCTTCCGGCGCCGGGCAGTAATGTTGACCAGATCGAGAATTATCTCGATCAACGCGTTCAGGATAAATTTTATCCCCAGGCGCCGGAACCTTTCAGGCGCCCGACCAAGGCTATAAATCTTGGTCTAGAAGCTTTCAGAAATTGCAAACAACACTTGTGTGCTTCCATTTCTTTGATTAGCTTCTTTCTTTTTGTGCCTACACTGCTGTAAACGAGGCTTCTCCGCCTGAAGGAGTTTTTAGTGCAACAATCTTCCTTGGATTAACAACCTCCCCGGTTGTAACCAAGTCAAAACCGGTGCCTCGTTTTTATGCTTTATTTTCTGCTTAATCTATTCTTTTTCAAGTGTTAGCTTAATTGTCCGAGAAAGGGTTGTGTTTTACTCAGGGCTATTCAACCCCCCCTTCTAGCCGGCCGCATCGGTCCTACAGTTTTAGGAGGACTAACCGCGGAACGAAGCAACAAGATGGCCGGATCCAACATCCACGCACCAAAATTCGAAGGGGACTTCGCTAGCTGGAAAAAGCGAATGGAGGTATTTCTTGAAACAGATTATGATTTATTACTAACAATGGAATTTGGCTATGAAGCACCAGAGGGCAAAGCAAGAAATCAATGGTCAAAAAAGGAGCAGGCTGACCACGTGGCAAACAAGAAAGCAGAATTTCATCTGCTAAGTGTACTTCCAACACAAGAAGTCAATCGAGTTGGTACCTACAACTCGGCAAAGGAGCTTTGGGATAAATTCCTTGAGTTACACGAAGGAACATCCGAAGCCAAACTTGCAAGGCGGTACTTCGTAACCAGCTTACAAACCTCCGATTTGAAGAAGGTGAAACAATTGCACATCTACACTCGAGGATTCAGGAACTCATCACCGGACTTACGAATCTCGGAGAAGAGGTAAGTAACCGAGATTCGCTAAGGTATGCCTAAATTCCTTTCCTAGAAACTCAAAATGGGCATCACTAGTAGATGCCTTTTACATTTCAAAAAATCTAGAAAAAATTTCATTAGATGAATTATTTTCAACTTTTGAAGTGCATGAGTCAAGATGTGCAGGTCCGAAGGAGCCCAAGAATAATGTCGCCCTTAAAGCTTCGAGAGACGAACCTGAGTCAGAATCTTCTCTCGACGACGAGGAAATGGTAATGATGGTAAGACGATTTAAAAATATTTGCAAATCTAGGAAATCTAACCATCCGCAGGGAAGAAAGAAAAGAACCATCCGCTGCTACCATTGCGATGAAGAAGGGCACGTCAAGGACAATTGCCCTAAACTGAAGAACAACGGGAAGGACAAGGGTAAGAAGCCTATCCAAAATCGCAAGGCCCTAAAAGCGACGTGGGACGATACGTCGTCGGAATCAGAAGTCAAGGAGTTCTCCGGGCTCGCGTTAATGGCAAGTCATCAAGACGACGACTGCGAATCAAGCTCTTCCGAAATGAGCATCGAAAGCATCAATGAAAGGGGAGCCACGTCTGAAGAGAGCAGCAGTTCAGGGGGAGAAACCGACAACGAGATCGACAAGGTAAGTGAGGTACGATCTCTTCCTCCTAATAAAATGTTTAAATTCATTAAAATTTTAACAAAAGATTGCTGCAAATTAGAAAATGAAAATAAAAATTTAAAAGCAATATTAGCTACATCTTGTCCGTTAGAAATGCTAGATAAATCAAATTTAGAAAATGAAAAATTAAAATTAGAAATTCAAAATTTAATTTTTCAAGTAGAAAATTTGAAAAACTCTGCTTGCTCATCTAAAACCAATTTTAGAAGGTTCAATAATTTGAATTGGTATTATAGATATCACCAGGGACAAATTAAAAATATCTCTAGAAAATATGTCCCTAAAAACTTTTTAGTTAATCCAGTAGGTTGGAACCTATATTGGGTTCCTAAATCATGCTTAAATTAATTTTAAAAGTAAAATTAGCGCTTTAAGTGAGAAAATTAAATAAAGAATTTCTTTATGAGGCTTTGTCTAAGGAAGTAGTTGTTGCTCCAATAACCAAGAAGGTCTAGTGCCTCGCCACGACCTGGAAGCCAAAATATTGAAATAAATGTTTAATTAACTTACTAATGAAGCATTAATACAAGAATTAATTAGTGCTTGAAAAAGGTTATTCAAAACATTTTATTTCAATTTACCTACTTAGAATTTTGTTATTTTTATATTCTCAAAAATTATTTTTTCCTAAGTTAAGAACTTTTTTTTGAAACTAGAAATCTCAGCTTTAATTACTTAGAAAATTTTCTAAATTTCTTAAAAACTTAGATTTTTTTTATATTTTCTAAGTCTTTAACCCTTAGATTATTTTTCTTGGAACCCCATTTTTTTTGTGATCAAAGGGGGAGAAGGGAAAGTATAAGTCTAGGGGGAGGTAGATAGAATTTAATTTTATTTTTTTTCTATCTTTTTGCACTTAAATTGCAATTTAAGTTAACTTATTTTATGTCTATTTTAACCCTAGCTTAACTTGGGTTGATCACATCAAAAAGGGGGAGATTGTTGGAATCCCAATGTTATTTTGGTGTGATCAACAAGTTAAGTTAGATCCTGTTTGTTTCTAACCTTGTGTCTAAGTGTGCAGGAGCTTAGGAGCACAGGTACTCGAGTGGAAGACGTAGCTAGCGAGAAGGACGGCACGCGGTGCGTCCGAGGGATGAAGCGCTGCAGAAGAGTACACCGGCAGACGAGAAGGAAGCGTGCGGTGGTTCCGAAACGAAAGCCAGAGCGGAAGATTACTAGGGAAGCAAGAGATGCAGCTAGCGAGAAGGTCGGCGACAGAGGGACGAAGACTGCGAATGAGTACGTTGGTGGACGAGAAGGAAGCACGCGGTGATTCCGAGGGACGAGAAGCCGGAGGAAAGCCTGCTCGAGAAGACCAAAAGCTGGGTTCGGGTGAGCCCTTTTCGAGAGGTCAAAAAGGAGCGGAAGAACCGGACCGGCGGGACTGAACCAGAGAAGCGATCCCGGATGAAAAAGTCAACTATGTTGACTTTCGGGTCCGGGGCGCCCGGAACTGACCGGGGCGCCCGGACCCATCCGGGGCGCCCGGAACCCTTCCGGGCGCCCGGAACAGTAATGTTGACCAGATCGAGAATTATCTCGATCTGAACGTTGGGGGATAAATTTTATCCCCCCAGGGCGCCCGGAACCTTTCCAGGCGCCCCGACCAAGGCTATAAATACAGCCTTGGTCCAGAAGCTTTACATCAGTTCAGAAATTGTAAACAACACTTGTGTGCTTCCATTTCTTTGATTAGCTTCTTTCTTTTTGTGCCTACACTGCTGTAAACGAGGCTTCTCCGCCTGAAGGAGTTTTTAGTGCAACAATCTTCCTTGGATTAACAACCTCCCCGGTTGTAACCAAGTCAAAACCGGTGCCTCGTTTTTATGCTTTATTTTCTGCTTAATCTATTCTTTTTCAAGTGTTAGCTTAATTGTCCGAGAAAGGGTTGTGTTTTACTCAGGGCTATTCAACCCCCCCTTCTAGCCGGCCGCATCGGTCCTACAAATGGATGTCAAGACAACTTTCCTTAATGGAAGTCTTGAAGAGAACATCCATATGAAGCAACCAGAAGGGTTCATTGAAAAGGGCAAAGAGCATCTAGTGTGTAAGCTCAATCGGTCCATTTATGGATTGAAGCAAGCTTCAAGATCTTGGAACATCCGGTTTAATGAAGTAATCCAGTCATATGGATTTATTCAAAGTCCGGATGAGTTTTGTGTATATAAGAAGTGTAACGGAAACATGGTGGTATTTCTTGTACTATATGTAGATGATATTTTGTTAATTGGCAACAATGTCAAAGTGTTATCAGACGTAAGGGTATGGTTGTCCAAACAATTTGATATGAAGGACTTAGGAGAGTGTGCACACATTCTTGGGATCAAAGTAATAAGGGATCGCAAGAAAAGAATGTTGTGTATGTCCCAAGCTTCATATATAGATACAATTCTTGCTCGTTTTAGCATGCAGAATTCCAAAAAAGGTTTCTTACCTTTTAGGCATGGAATAGCTCTATCTAAAGAGATGTCTCCTAAGACATCAAAGGAGATAGAAGACATGAAAGCAGTTCCTTATGCCTCGGCTGTAGGAAGCCTTATGTATGCAATGCTATGTACGAGACCTGATATTTGTTTTGCCGTGGGCATGGTCAGCAGATATCAGAGTAACCCTGGACAAGGACATTGGACTGCGGTAAAGCATATATTAAAGTACCTGAGAAGGACTAGATATTATATGCTAATTTACCAAGCAGACGATTTGCTCCCTGTGGGTTACACGGATTCAGATTTCCAATCAGATAGGGACAATAGTAAGTCTACATCAGGCTACGTGTTTACTTTAGGAGGTGGAGCCATTTCATGGAGGAGTGTTAAGCAGAAATGCGTATCGGACTCAACCATGGAAGCTGAGTATGTAGTAGCCTCTGAGGCAGCTAAAGAAGCAGTATGGCTCAGGAACTTTCTAATGGACTTAGATGTGATTCCTGGTTTGCCCAAAATCATCACAATTTATTGTGATAATAGCGGTGCAGTTGCAAACTCGAAGGAACCACGAGCTCATAAGGCAAGTAAACATATAGAGCGCAAGTACCACCTGATACGAGATATCGTGAAGCGAGGAGAAGTTGTCATCGCCAAGATTGCATCAGCGGATAACCTGGCAGATCCTTTCACTAAGGCCCTTCCGGCGAAAGCTTTTGATCGGCATGTGGAGGGAATGAGAATCAGATGTATGGTAGAAGATATGACAGCTTAGTCATTAGTATAAGTGGGAGATTGTTGGAGTGTATACTGAAAGCCTAAGCTTTGTAAACATTCATTATGAATAAAGAATCATATTTGGTCAAATTGTCTACATTTAGTTGTAGTTGTTCAATTAATTTATATTGTAGATAACATAGTATGTGGTGTCACATGCAGAAGATAATGTTATCAGTACCTTATAAATTATAAACAGTAGCTCGCGACCAAAATGGAAAGGAACAAATCATTAGAAGGTCGTAGTATAATTAGGTATCAGTTTATCTTGACTGTATAATTACACTAGTACACTCAGAGTGTATTGAGTAGGACCATTTGAGGTCGTTTCTTTTATACTGACTTTATAAAGAAATAAAGACCTCGGTTATTATGGAAGTGTGTGCTCTTAATCCTAATATAATAACAAGCACATATATTTGATATTTATTTCTTTAATTTATCAATGGGTGAGATTTAGTTCGATGAATCAATAAGCCCGATAAATTGGGAAATGATATCACTTATAGTGTGTGTTGTTGATTATAGAAGGAAACTGTGTCCAAGAGATACTAGGTTGATAATGTCCTCAAGAGGAGCTCATAAGGATTGTCATGTTAAACCCTGTAGGTGGACTTAGTCCGACATGATGATAAAGTTGAGTGGTACTACTCTTGGACTAAGATATTAATTAAATGAGTTGTCAGTAACTCACTTAATTAGTGGGCATTCGATATCTTAAACACAGGGAGACTAACACACTCATAATAAGAAGGAGCCCAAAAAAAATGTAATTTGGGATTGGTGCGGTAGTTCAATAATAGTTCTCTAGTGGAATGAATTATTATTGATAAAATTAAGTTGTGTGTTCGGGGCGAACACGGGATGCTTAATTTTATCGAGAGACTAAAACCAATTTCTCCTCTCGGTCCCTATCGTAGCCTCTTATTTATAGAGTACTATACCCACTTATACCCACCTTCTATACCCACCAATAGGGGGTCGGCCAAGCTAGCTTGGGAACCAAACTAGGGCCGACCTAGGTATAAATTGGGGTGGCCGGCCCTAGCTTGAACCCAAGCTAGAGGGGCCGGCCATATTAATTTAAAAAGGGATTTTAATTTTAATTTTTATTATGTGGGAGATATAATTTATTAAAGAGAATTAAAATTAAAATATCTCTCTTGTAAAAGATCTACAAAAGATTAAAGAAAGAGATTAGATCTCTTTCCTTATTTGTAGATTGGTGAGATATTTTATTTTCTTTTTAAAAATTATTCACATGTTGTAAAATTAAAATTATAGAAATTTCCTTTTATCAACCATGAAGAGATTTTTAAAGAGAAATTTTAATTTTAAAAATTTCCGGAAACAAATTAGGAAGTTTTAATTGTTGATTAAAACTTGTCTAATTTATCTCTTTTAATGTGGCCGGCCATTAGAGATTAAATTGAGAAATTTTATTTTATTTTTCTCAATTAAATCATGTCAAGGAAATTAAGGAAATTTTATTGTAATTAAATTTCCTAATTTGCCTAGGCCAAGGAATATAAAAGAAGGGGTGAGGGTGCCTTCACAAGACAACCTCTATTATTTCTCTCCCTCTTTTATTCCCTGGAGTGGCCGGCCATCCTCTTCCTCTCTCCCTCTTTGTGGTGGCCGAAACTCTCAAAGGCTTGGAGCTCTTGTGGCAGCCGGATACTACTTGGAGAAGAAGAAGAAGAAGAAGAAGGAGAGAAAACTAGCATATCTTGGAGCTTGGTTGGTATTTTGTTCTTCATCCTTGGTTAAGCTTTTTGTGGCCGAACCTAGCTAGGAGGAGAAGAAGGTGGTTGGTGGTTTCTCATCTCGGAAGATCGTTGCCCACACAACGTCCGAGGTTAGAAGAGGAATACGGTAGAAGATCAAGAGGTCTTTCTAATAGGTATAACTAGTAATTTTTCTTTCCGCATCATACTAGTTATTTTTGGAAATAATACCAAATACAAGAGGCTTACGATTCTAGAATTTTGAATATGTTTTTCGATGTTGTGTTCTTTTGTTTTTTCTTTTCCTTGTGATTTGATTGTTCTTTTCGGTTAACCTAAAGTTATTTTAGGAAATTAAATATTAACTTTCTATAAAAGGTTTTGTCTAGTCGGTGGTGGTTGCTCCCATATCCAAGAAGGCCATGTGCCTCGCCACGTCAGTACTGGGAACCGATTATGGAAATTAATATTTAATGAAATTAATAACTTAAGGTGATTTGGGTCGAACGTGTTAAGTTCCGCAGGAGACCCAAGTCAAAACCTAAAAGAACGAATAGATTAAGTTTTGGATCAAACGTGTTAAGTTCCACAGGCGATCCAAATTTTAATTTAAAAGAACACATGGTAGCTAGGAAAAGGTTCAGACCTTTGTACAAAATTTTTGTACAGTGGAACCTCTAGGTTTTCCGAGTAGCAACCAACATATTCTTGGTTTGCGTCCATTTTTTCTCCACCACTGGTACTTTCTTCTTCTATCATTTCTCTTCTTGTTTGGTAATGTTGTCTGGGTCACTCGTCTGCTCGAATCTTACGTCAGTTAGTCGTGTCTAAATCGTTGTCTTGCTTGTTGGTGCAATTCCCCTAGGTCAAGATTAACTAGGATGACTAAGCGTGAATTGGCTCAAGCTTGAGTCGTTATGTGTGAGTTTCGATGTTTGACAATATATGAAGATTGTTTTGACAATATATGGAGATTGCAGGAGGAATCTTCCATTTGAGAGATTGGTCAAGGGTGACCAGGTTGACAAGAAAAAGAGTCAAGTAGGTCAAGATTGATCGGATACTTGACTTGGAAAGTCCTAACTGGAGGTTAGGTAAGGATAAGTCCAACGAGAAGGTTGGCAGTGTTGGATCGAGATGCGCTAGAGGGGGGTGAATAGCACTCATGGCTTTCACACATTTTGTATTCGTAAAATGTTCAAGTTAAAGCAGCGGAAATGATAAACAAAATAAGCATACACAAAGACACCAAGGGTTTACTTGGTTCGGAGCCTAGGGCGACTCCTACTCCAAGGCCCGCAATCATTGATCATTTTTCGGTGGACAATAACTATAATATCGCAAAGTATACAATTGAATATTACAATGAGTGCAATAAAAGAAACTATACCAACAACTCAATTGTTCAGTACTGCTTCCACCCTCAAACCGACGGACAAACAGAAAGGGTGAACCAATTACTAGAAGACATGTTACGAGCTTGCGCCTTAGACTTCAAGGGGAGTTGGTGCCGATATCTATGCTTAGCGGAATTCGCCTACAACAATAGTTACCAAACTACTATTGGAATAGCGCCCTACGAGGCTTTGTACGGGAGGAAATGTAGATCCCCTATATGTTGGTATGAAGGTGGTGAAAAGAAGGAAATGGGATTTCGAACATAATTTATTGACAACACCACCCGTGCTATACAAAACATCCGCCAAAGAATAGAAACTGCTCAGAGTCAACAGAAGAATTATGCAGATAAGCGACGAATGCCATTGGAATTCAGTGTCGGAGATTCAGTATTTCTCAAAGTAGCTCCTATGAAAGGAGTAATGAGGTTCGGAAAGAAGGGAAAGCTAAGCCCGTGCTATGTGGGACCATATCAAGTTCTGAAGAGAGTTGCCAAGGTAGCTTACGAAATAGAGCTGTCTCAGGAGATGTCAGCTATCCACAACGTGTTCCACGTTTCGATGCTAAAGAAATGTATTCCGAGCACGGACCAAGTGATTGAACCATAGATAGTACAAGTGCAAGAGGACCTAAGTTATGAGAGCCGAACGGTTCATATATTAGATCGAGATATCAAAAGACTAGGGAACAAAGAAGTACCCTTAGTAAAGGTCCTGTGGCAAAATCAACGGTTCGAAGAAGCCACTTGGGAACGAGAAGACGATATGAAACGGAAGTACCCGGAGCTATTCTAAGTTCGAGGATGAACTTTCTATGAGGTATGGGGTACTGTAACACCCACGAAATATTTAAGTTATACATATGGGTATTCTCTTTTACAATAAAAGGGAAATGGAAATAAAACCAAAAAGAAATAAAAAAAAAAAAAGTTAAGGCTTGAACCATGAACCCCTCATAATAGATAAAGCTAAATTGGTGTATGATAACCACTAGAATCATGAATGATATATGAATAGCAAAGAATGGAAATTGAAGTTAAAAGTAAGAGTATGATTAAGTAAGGGAGCAAGAGAAAATCAAATAGCTTTCCTCCTCTTCCTCTTGGTTAAGAGAAGAAGCAAGCAAAAGACAAAGACAAGTTGTCTTTTTTTTTCTCCTTCCTTGTTGCTATTTTCGTGGGAATCAAGAGGGTGAGAGAATAGAGGAGTCAAGAGGATGAATTGGGACATTTTTTTCATCCTCATTGAGAATAAATAGGAATGAGAGAAGAGAAGGGAAAGAAAGTTTGGCTACTTCTTCCTCCTTCTTCTTCCTCCTCCTTCTTTCTCCTTCCTCCTCCTCCACCGAGACCTAAAGCTCTCCCCTCTCTTATTTCCGAAATCCAAGCTAAGGTTTTCTTCCTAAGAAAACTAATTCACAAGAAGGAGTCATCAAGATCTACTCCTTACAAGCAAGAGAAGAAAAAGGGAGAACTATGAAGATATGCTTCTTCTTCCTCTTCACGAGAGTACTTTCTTTTAAGAAAAAACTAAGCAAGAAGTTGTAAGTATTCCCTCACCTGTGGTACAAGTAGTTCATGTGTTCTTCCACGAGGTTAGATTGCTTAAAAATCTAGGGTTACTTCTTGAAACTTTCGGCCAAGACATGAATAAAAGACTTAGAGAAGTTTAATACCTAACTAAGAATGCTCACTATGCTCTTATGATATGTACCCTAGGATAGGAGGTTAGTTAATATTCTTATGCTTGTATGCTTACTTAAAACTTAGATTCATGTTATTAAACTTTCGGCCAAGGTATGAATAAAAGACCTAGGAAAGTTTAAGACCTAAACTAAACATGCTCACTATGTTCTTATGATATATACCCTATGATAGGAGATTAGTTTGGTGTTCTTATGCTTGTATGTTGCTTAGAACTTAAATTCATGTTCATAAAGCTTTCGGCCATGATGGAAATAAATGCCTAGGAGAGGTTAAAAATTTAGTCTACCATGCTCATGACTTGCTTTATGATATGGTATGAAGAGTACTTAGTGTTTTCACACTTGTATGTTGATTGGAACCTAAATGCATGCCATCTTAGGGAATTAGGGTTTCGGCCATGATAGAAATGAAGACCTAGAAGTGTTTAAAATTTAAGCTATCATGCTCATGACTTTCCTTATGAAATGGTATGAAGATTTCTTAGTGTTTCATGCTTGTATGTTGCTTGGAACCTAGATGTATTCCACCTTAGGATTTTGGCCATGATGGGATTAAAGGCCTAGGAGAGCTTAAAAACTTAGTCTAACATTTTCATGACTTTCCTTATGACATGATATGAAGCTAGCTTAGGGTTCTCATGCTTGAATGTTGCTTGTAATCTAGATACATGTGATGTGCGTGGATTATATACTCTTTTATGCATGTTTTTACGCACATTTACATACTTTGAGCATGCTTGATCTATGCATTATTATACTTCCAGCTTTTCTTTTAGCATATTTACTCTTTTGGTTCGGAGTTCTGCTTTTTGTGCATTTTCTGTACACAGGAGTCGAAATTGGTGAAGATTATGCGTCCTCGGGCAAGCTTGGAAGTAATTGAAGGGAGAGAGCATCAAGGCCGTGTTCCAAACATGGCCATGTAGTCTTAACAGGAAGGGAAGAGGACATGACCGTGTGAATCCCACACGGTCGTGTCTTGATTTGAAGAAATCAGAGCAGAAGCCTTACATGGCCGTGTGGATCTAAACAGCCGTGTGAGGTTTCCAGAGACCAAGCAGGTGTTGGCCGTGTGTACCACACGGCCGTGTAGCATTTCCAGAGAGCAGAAGGGCCTAGGCCGTGTACACCACACGGCCGTGCAGCATTGGCAGAGAGGGAACTGGACATGGCCGTGTGAATCTCACACGGCCGTGTCGTGGGACCGTGTGGCGCCCGATTTCCTCCTCTATTTAAACCTTCCTTCATGAATTGAAAGGGGATCTCTCCCCCTTTTGGGAGAAGGCAAGATTTGGTGGTTTCCTCCCATTCTTGGGAGGATTTCTGGGCGATTCTAAGGGAGTTCTAGACGATTTCGACTCGGGAGCGAGGATTGGATCCGAAGACGAGACTTTCTTCATAGATAAGTTTTCTCTTTCCCCCTCTTCTTGGTTTCTTGGATTGGGGATTTAAGAAATGCTTGTAATATTTATTTATTCGGGTTTTCTTCCTCGATTCATGGAGTAGATCTTGTATTCTAGGATTAAGGGAGTATTTGTATGATGGATTGATGTAATTTCTCATGGATTTGCCATTTTCTTGTTTCAATGACATTGTCTTGCTTGTATCAATTAGATCTTGAATGATTAATGGTGATTTGTGCTTAATTCTCATTCTTGATTGATTGTTTGGATTTCTTGTGGACTTTGTAGAGATAAACTCTCACTCGATCATCCGAGGGATCCACGTGACAGGTGCAAGCCCGTGTAAGGACGTTTGAGAGATAATCTTGAAGAAGAAATAGGAATATTCAAGAGAGTAGGATGGATTTTGTGATTAGTTTCTTGTATCTTGATAGATTAATAAGTTGTGGGCTTCTATGTTGATATCCGAGGAAGGCATAGTGATAGGTGCGCTTCTGTGTAAGGACAACGTAGGTTCACATCTAATTGATCATATTTAGATACATTTCTCAGTCCTTAGCCGATTATCTATTGCAAGAGAGAACCGGCAACTTTCTACAAGTGTTTGACAATTGAGGGAAAAGAACTGGTGAACCATTTACATTCAAGAAATCTTACAAAGAAACCGAAACTCCTAGAATCTCCCTTTATCATAACCCAAAACACTAAACTCTTGTTTGTTGATCTTTAATATTAGATTTGTTTACCCTTACTTTGCATTTGAAACGATTGGATAGTTGTTTAGCTAATTCGCATTGAGACATTTCTAGTGCTTATTCCAGTCCCTGTGGATACGATAATCTTTTATATTACTTGCGACATTTCCGTACACTTGCGGAGCGTGACAAGTTTTTGGCGCCGTTGCCGGGGACTGCGCTATAACATTAGGAATTATCAATTGAGTTAGACTAAATATAACATTTGTTTTCCTTTCATATTGCATAGTTGTAACTAATCATTAGATTTCTGTTTTTACTTTCTTGTATAACTTTTACTTCTTGTTAATTCTTTCTACAAATTCAATTCTACATTTTTGATTCTTTTTTTTTCTGTTGAATTGTCATTTGCCATCTTGTTCTTGTGTATGCGAAGATCTAACTTTGCAGGGAAATTCTTTCCTTTTGACCCTGAGATTGACAGAACTTTCCACAAAAGAAGAATTCTGCAAAGGCAAATTGAAGAACAGGAACATTTGAACATGGCGAATAGACCACTCAAGGATTATGCAGCACCTTATGCAAGAGGTTTTCGATCTAGTATTTCAAGACCTTCAGTGGAAGCTAATAACTTTGAGATCAAACCCGCAATTATATCTATGGTGCAGCAGAACCAATTTGGTGGAGGACCTCATGAAGACCCAAATCAACACTTAGAGGTCTTTTATGAAATATGTGGTACCATGAAAATGAATGGAGTTCCTTCAGACGCAGTTAGATTATTATTATTTGGGTTTTCTTTAAGAGATAGGGCAAAGCAATGGCTAAATTCTTTAGCCCCTAATAGCATCACCACTTGGGAGCAGTGTGAGCAACAATTTCTTGATAAATTCTATCCACCAAGCAAAACAGCTCATATGAGGAATTTAATTGCAAGCTTCAAGCAGACTGACTCAGAATATCTTTTTGAAGCATGGGATAGATATAATAGTATGGTCAGACAATGCCCACATCATGGGTTGGAAAGATGGTTAGTGTTGCACACTTTTTATAATTGTATCAACTATCATACCAAAGTGTCCCTTGATTCAGCTGCTGGAGGGGCACTTATGAACAAAAGTTTAGATGAAGCTGAAGAAATTATTGACAGTGTAGCACAAAATCATCATCAATGGGCAAATGAGAGAAGTGGTGGCTATTCTTCTGTAAACCCAACAATTAAAGCATCAGGGAAGTTTGATGTAGATGCAGTCACTCTTTTGTCTGCAAAATTGGACGCTCTTAAAAAGAAATTTGAGAATATGGGGACTAGTGCTAATATGGACAATGCTATTGGTACATCTTGTGAAGTATGTGGGAGTTCAGAGCACTCAAATGACTCATGTCCATTGGGAGCTATCACTGCACAAATCAATCAACTGGAACAATGTGATGCAATCATGAGTTACAATCAAAGGCAGAACAACCCATACTCAAATACTTATAACCCTGGATGGAAGAGCCATCCCAATTTTTCTTACAGAAATAATCAAGATCAAGGACCATCTATGGGGGCAAGGCCAAATTTTCAAGCTGGGCAACAAAATTTTCAACATCCATCTTCTCAAGGCTTACCAAAGTCAAATATTGAAAAGATGCTTGAAGAAATTATCTCAAGTCAGAATGAAATGAAGCAAGATTTAGCAAGGCTCATTCAGAGAATGGATAATTCTGAAAAGCATCAAAAGATCCAGGATAGTCAAATTGCCCAACTAGCTTCCTCATCATCCAGAGCGCCAGGTCAACTTCCAGGAAAACCTGATGTGAATCCTATGGAGCATTGCAATAGAATTGAGCTTAGGAGCGGACGGACCTTGGGAGACCCCCAAGTGACTGCTCCAAAAGGGATACAAAAAGAAGAAGAGCTCTCTCCTCTTATACCAAATCAGATTCAAGCTAATGAGGAGAGTACCATTGAGGTTGAAGAGACTCTTCCACTGAACCATCAGAGCAAAGCTGTCCCTTTTCCTCAGAGACTTACAATGCTCAAGAAAGATGAAGAATTTGGCAAGTTTTTAGAAAAGGTTAAGGAAATTTGTGTAGAGGTACCTCTTATTGATGCTATTCTTCAAATGCCTAGATTTTCCAAATTCTTGAAGGATCTCATGTCAAACAAGAGAAGAAGAGGAGAGGTTGAGACCATCGCGCTTAGTGAGGAATGTAGCGCTATTTTTGAGAACACTTCCCCAAAACTAAAGGACTCAGGGAGCTTTTATATTCCTTGCAGCATAGGAAAAGAATTTTTTGAAAAAGCTTTTTGTGATTTGGGGGCAAGTGTTAGCCTCATTCCCTATTCAATTTGTAATAAATTAGGTCTCAAAAACATTAAACTTACTACTATGGCACTTCAACTTGCCGATCATTCCTGCAGGTACCCTTTGGGTATTATAGAAGATGTGCCAGTAAAGGTGGATGGGAATGTTATTCCCACAGATTTTGTCGTGTTGGACATGGAAGAGGACCCTAGGATTCCTATCATATTAGGAAGACCTTTCCTTGCTACAGCTGGAGCTATAATTGATGTCAAAAATCATAAGCTTTCTTTGGTAATTGGTAAGGAAAGGTTGGAATATGATTTGTCTAATATCTCTAACCATGTCTCGTCTCTTTTAAGTGCTTGTAGCAGGACAAGCATTTATAAACTTGAGGAATAGAATTTCCATCCTCATGGAAGGCCACCAAACGAAGGAGACAATGTGGTGGAAGATGTTGGGAGAAGATCTCCCAACAAAAATGAAAAGTATATCTGTCCTCCAAGGGCGAGGAAAAGAAGTGAATGATCAAGTTTGGTCGAGCTAAAGACCTTAAACAAGCGCTTCTTGGGAGGCAACCCAAGGGTTCTTTTAGTTAGTTTTGAGTTGTATTTTAATTTCTTTTGGTTTGATGCATTTTTTTTTTTGATTTTGTTTTCAGGTTAGGGGCAAAACAGAGCCCGGCCGTGTGCTATACACGGCCGGGCGAAAGTTGCAGAGAAGGGAAGTGCTTGGGCCGTGTCATCCAGACACGGCCGTGTAGGATTTCCTGAGGAGAAAAGGGTCTAGGCCGTGTCTCAAACACGGCCGTGTAAAGAATCCAGTGAAGGAAGAGGGGGAGGCCGTGTTGATCTGCGCGGCCGTGCGAGGAAACCAGTGAAGGAAGAGGGGGAGGCCGTGTAGATCTGCACGGCCCGTGTAGAGGAGCTATTAAAGTCTTCCTTCCACCTCACACGGCCAGATCTTGGTCGTGTCCTTCACACCCCCAACTCTCCAAAACATCTTTTTCTCTCCAAATCTCTTAAAAACTCCTCTCTAATCTCTCAAGATCTCTTAGATCCGGATTCTCCTCCTCACTTTTCATTCTCCTAACCTAAGATCTTTGCTCTTTGAAGTTTTGTTCTTTGTGTTTCATTCTTCCAACCCTAGATAATTCTTCCCCTATCTAAACTCATCAAGATGTCCAACATTTTGAAGAAACTTCGCAAAAGAGGTGGTGGATCCAGTGGGGACAAAGAGGAAGAGCCATCAAGGGACAAAGGAAAACAACCAGTGAAAGGAAAAGGCAAAAGGACTTCACGCAACGAAGGTAATGACAATGAATTCAATATTGTGTTTAGAAATGATGATCAAGTAACTAGATTTGCAATTCTTGTCAATAGAAAGATAGTGTGTACTAGATATATGGACCCAACTGTTCTTGATACGCTTGGAATTAGGGAAGATATAGATTTGATGATTGGGTTTTTGGATTGGAGTGATATTATGTACACACATTTGCCTACATATCCTCGTCTTGTTTTGGAATTTTTAAGTTCAGTGGATGTCCATTTTACTAATGAAGATGATTATTTTGGAAAAATCTCATTTAGACTAATGAATCAAGAATTTCTATGGACATTTAGTGACTTCAATTCTTGTTTTGGATTAACCACCGGTAGCCCTCGTAGGTTTGATCCAAGGTTTAATTGGAATCATTTTTGGAATGCAATAACCGGGTTAGATCAACCTTATGAGCCTTCAAGAGCTAAGGCCTCTAATATGCAAAACCTCATCTTTAGGTATCTACATAGAGTCATGAGTAAAACTATTTTTGGTAGGGGAGAGAGTGATGGGGTAGTTAAAAAGATAGAGCTTTATGCTTTATGGGCTATGCTTTATAAGGTTGAATTTGATTCTGGTTTTCATTTTGTTCAAACCCTATTAAGATCTGCTAGGGCATCATTGGGATCAATTGTTTTTGGTGGTTTGATTACCCGAATAGCTTATAATTTAAATCTTGATGTTGATGGGTTGGAAATAATTCATGGTAATGACATGATTGGCATTGATGCATGTCTTGCTATGAAAATGATCGTTCGGGATGAGAATGGTTTCGCGTTTCCTAGGAGGAGTGGTTCTCCTTTACCCCTTCCTTTTCCTGAACGAACTACTATTCTTAACCCAGCTAATTGGGTAATTTCTGAGTTAGATTTTGAGGATAACCCTTCTATACCTGGAGACACTGAGCCACATCATGAGCCCTCGTCATTTGGACGCCCGCAGCCTTCTAGTTTTATAGAGCCGGCTAGGCATTCTTTTGCATATGGCACGGGATCGTCTAGGTTTCATTTTTCAGATTTTCGTACGTCTCTAGAATCACTTCATGAGAAGCAAGATGCCCAACGAAAAATGTTGGAGGGTCGCTTCTCTTTATCTGATGATCAGTTTAGGGAGGTACAAAATCATTTTCAGTTTACGAGGAATTTTCAAGGTCAAGTGGCTGAGTTTGTGCAGGATTATGATACTGATCAGGCTAGGATGAGAGATTGTATGCAAAGCATGACACTTACTAGCCAACAAGTAGATGCTTTATATGAGTATCATAGATCCTTGGGTGAGATTCCAGGTTTTCCTAATTTTCCTATTGGCCAACCACGTCGTAGACCCCCTTTTCCTCGTCCACCTCCACCTCCTCCACCATATTGATTTCATCGGGACGATGAAAAGTTTAAGTCTGGGGGGGTGTCATGTACTGTTTAGTTTGGTTTTCAGTTTTTAGTTTTTTTTGCTAGTTTTTTATGTTGGTTCTTATTTTCATTGCTTGTTGCTTTATTTTGCTTGTTTTTGAAATAATCATGGCAAAAAAAAATTTTTTTTGAGAACATCAAATCTTTACTTATATGCTTTCTTGGATTCAAGTGAATTGTTAGCACGATTATTGTCTTGATTCATGATGTTCGAATGATGCTAGTAGTAAACTTTGTGTAGTTCTTTTTTCTATCTTGGGAAACATTAATAAGCTAAGAATCTTATGGTGATGAGTTCTAGTTTTGGTTCAACCTTAAGGATTTTATCTTCACTACACTTGTGCTTGATGCTTGAATAGTTGATGTCATTGAAATAGTCATGATTCATCTTGTTTGCTTAGTACTTGGTTTCCATGGTGATTTCTCAACTTTCATTTTGGTTACTGGATGAGGCTCAAATCATTAAAGCTCATTTGGAAAAATCAAAATATCCCAACATGTGTGCTAAAAGTACATTTGTGAATAAGTTTTGCACAATGCAAACACTTATAAAAAAAAAAGGATATAAAAAATAGTTGTCATGAGTGGAATCTAGCAAGTCACCCCTTTGAGACCGAGTTAGGTTACTGGGGAAATGACCGCTTAGCTTCTCTTGAGATTGAGCACACCTTTGAGACCTTGGGTTAGTTGAGAAATATGAACCAAGTGAATGGTGAGTAAGTGCCTATCACTGGTTACTTGTCTTTCACTGGAAACATTAGGAATTCAAATTTGATGACGACTTGACTAGGACATGGATTGAAACTTGAAGGGTGTTGAGTTACTTTTACACTGTGCACAAGATTCTTATGCTTGAACCATACTTTACTTGTTTTCATGATCATGCTTGTTAATGAAACTTTTTGATAGAATTAGGAAAGTGCACTAGGTTTTATGAATGTGTTGTAGGACATATGAATTTAGACTGCAGCATTTTGATTGAGGACAAGCAAAGGTTTAAGTCTGGGGGTGTGATGTGCGTGGATTATATACTCTTTTATGCATGTTTTTACGCACATTTACATACTTTGAGCATGCTTGATCTATGCATTTTTATACTTCCAGCTTTCCTTTTAGCATATTTACTCTTTTGGTTCGGAGTTCTGCTTTTTGTACATTTTCTGTACACAGGAGTCGAAATTGGTGAAGATTATGCGTCCTCGGGCAAGCTTGGAAGTAATTGAAGGGAGAGAGCATCAAGGCCGTGTTCCACACATGGCCGTGTAGTCTTAACAGGAAGGGAAGAGGACATGGCCGTGTGAATCCCACACGGCCGTGTCTTGATTTGAAGAAATCAGAGCAGAAGCCTTACATGGCCGTGTGGATCTACACAGCCGTGTGAGGTTTCCAGAGACCAAGCAGGTGTTGGTCGTGTGCACCACACGGCCGTGTAGCATTTCTAGAGAGCAGAAGGGCCTAGGCCGTGTACACCACACGGCCGTGCAGCATTGGCAGAGAGGGAACTGGACATGGCCGTGTGAATCTCACACGGCCGTGTCGTGGGACCGTGTGGCGCCCGATTTCCTCCTCTATTTAAACCTTCCTTCATGAATTGAAAGGGGATCTCTCCCCCTTTTGGGAGAAGGCAAAATTTGGTGGTTTCCTCCCATTCTTGGGAGGATTTCTGGGCGATTCTAAGGGAGTTATTGACGATTTCGACTCGGGAGCGAGGATTGGATCCGAAGACGAGGCTTTCTTTATAGATAAGTTTTCTCTTTCCCCCTCTTCTTGGTTTCTTGGATTGGGGATTTAAGAAATGCTTGTAATATTTATTTCTTCGGGTTTTCTTCCTCGATTCATGGAGTAGATCTTGTATTCTAGGATTAAGGGAGTATTTGTATGATGGATTGATGTAATTTCTCATGGATTTGTTATTTTCTTGTTTCAATGACATTGTCTTGCTTGTATCAATTAGATCTTGAATGATTAATGGTGATTTGTGCTTAATTCTCATTCTTGATTGATTGTTTGGATTTCTTGTGGACTTTGTAGAGATAAACTCTCACTCGATCATCCGAGGGATCCACGTGACAGGTGCAAGCCCGTGTAAGGACGTTTGAGAGATAATCTTGAAGAGGAAATAGGAATATTCAAGAGAGTAGGATGGATTTTGTGATTAGTTTCTTGTATCTTGATAGATTAATAAGTTGTGGGCTTCTATGTTGATATCCGAGGAAGGCATAGTGATAGGTGCGCTTCTGTGTAAGGACAACGTAGGTTCACATCTAATTGATCATATTTAGATACATTTCTCAGTCCTTAGCCGATTATCTATTGCAAGAGAGAACCGGAAACTTTCTACAAGTGTTTGACAATTGAGGGAAAAGAATTGGTGAACCATTTACATTCAAGAAATCTTACAAAGAAACCGAAACTCCTAGAATCTCCCTTTATCATAACCCAAAACACTAAACTCTTGTTTGTTGATCTTTAATATTAGATTTGTTTACCCTTACTTTGCATTTGAAACGATTGGATAGTTGTTTAGCTAATTCGCATTGAGACATTTCTAGTGCTTATTCCAGTCCCTGTGGATACGATAATCTTTTATATTACTTGCGACATTTCCGTACACTTGCGGAGCGTGACTACATGTCTCGTTAGGGTTTAAGGGTTTCGGCCATGATGAGTTTTAGGGTCTAAGAAAGCTTAAAATCAAATCTAACATGCTCATGATTTCCTTAGGATATGATATGAAGTTAGCTTGATATTCTTATGCTTGTATGTTGTTTAGAACTTAGTTTCATGCTCCTCAAGTTTCGGCCATAACCAAGTTAAAAGACCTAGGAAGCTTAGAACATAAACTAAACATGCTCATAAGGTCCTTTATGATAAGTGTTATGAAGTTGGTTTAGGGTTCATATGCTTTTATGTTGCTTGTAACCTAGGACAATATCTTGTATGTTTCGGCCCTCCATGGAATTAGGGTTAGAGACCCAATTATGATTTTACTATGTGTCTCACATGTTATGATATGAATTAGGAGATGCTAGTTAATGTTTTCCATGCATGATTATGTTCCCTATGATATATTATATGCTTATTTATGTATGCTTATGAACCATGCATGATAATGACTCTTATGATGTGTTATATGCTCAAGTATACATGCTTTATGATATGACAAGTAATATGCTCATTTATGTATGCTTATGAACCATGTATGATAATGACCCTTATGATGTGTTATATGCTCAAGTATGCATGCTTTATGATATGACAAGTAATATGCTCATTTATGTATGCTTATGAACCATGCATGATGATGACTCTTATGATGTGCTACATGCTCAAGTATGCATGCTTTATGATATGACAAGTAAAAGGCCTAAGAGTTGCTTCCCTATTAGTTGAGACTAAGAGCACTCTTCATGATATGATAAAAATATGATATGCTATGTTATGACATGAACCATGATATGCTATTTTACTTTGTATGGCTTGTACCAGGGATGGGCTCCTAAGCGCCCCTAGGTCGATGGTCTATGAAACGGGCCTAGTAAAAAGGGATGGGCTCCTTAGTACGCCCCTAGGTCGACGGTCGTAGTACGGGCCTAATTCCCTAGTAGGTTCAGGACTAGCTACCCCGTCCTAGGGATTGCACGCATTTATGTTATATGGTACATAGCCGGGCTCCCCTCATGTTGAGATTATGTTTAAGTATTATATGATATGTTTTTAAAAGACATCTTGCACATGACATGACGCATGTTTTCAAAAGACATTTGCATATACCTTTATGATATGATATGACATGATGCTATGTTATGATATGATATGGTATGACCTGATACTCTTTTATTTTATGATATGATATGATATGTTATGATGCTCTTTTACATGATATGATGTTTAGATGATTATGTCTCCATGCTACATGCTTATGTGATTATGCTATGATATATGGTTTTTGTGAGTAGGAAAGGATCTTACTAAGCCTGTGTGCTTATAGCTTACTTTCCTTGTACCACAGATAAAGGTAAAGGATGGATAAACTAAAGGAGCAGTAGGAGGGGCAAGAGATGTGTGTGGTGGTGGCTCGGCTAAGAAAAAAAAAAGAGACCTGCTTATGTTATTTTATGTTGACATGAACTATGTTTACTTATGTTAATGTTTTGCATGATTACTTAGCACTTATGCAAGCTTATGTTAGAAATTGATATCATACTTCTTAAGTTGAAAATTATGCTCACATGACTATAAATGTGTAGATAGTTAATTATTGTGGTTAAAAGAAAAGAAATTAAAAATATACAAATACATACTTCCGCTACTTAGAAATAGATTTATATGCATGTATGTTTCCCGTAAGTAACCCCGCCACCCAGCAGGTGGAGGGCGGGCGTTACAACCACCCCCTAGGACCTAGGGTTACCGGCCCCTAAGATTTTTCTCCACCTAGGGTTACCACCCCCTAGGACCTAAGGTTACCCCCCCCCCCCCCTCTTTAGGATTTTCACCACCTAGGATTACCACCCCCTAGGACCTAAGGTTGCCGCCCCTTAGGGTTTTCCTCCACCTAGGGTTACCACCACCTAGGACCTAAGGTTACCACCCCTTAGGATTTTCACCTTGCCTAACCGCAGCTAGGACTTTTGCCTAATAACACTTAGGACTTTCCTGCAATCTCCATCAGACATGTTAGATCACAAATAAGCTTAACTTTGATTCCTTTGCCATTATCAAAACTTGGGTTCGATCGTCGGATGCTTCCCGCACCAACAGGCAGAAGTGGGAAATCCAAGTAGGTTATTGTTGACTGGACACTTGGTGTTAAAAGTCCTGGTAAGTGAAGTCAGACAGAAGGAAAATCCTAGTGAGTGAAGCTAGGTAAAGGCCCTGGTGAGTGAAGCCAGGCAAAAGAAAAGTCTTGTGAGTAAAACCAAGTAGTAAGAAAAACATGGCAAGTGAAGTCAGGTGAAAAACCTAGTAAGTGAAGCTAGGCAGATAGAAATCCTAGTAAGTGAAGGCAGGTGAAAGCCCTAGTGAGTGAAGCTAGGCAGTAAGAATGTCCTGGTGAGTGAAGCTAGGCAATGAAAATTCAACTGAGTCAAGGATGATCGGACATCTGGTGATTGGAAGTCCAAGTAGCTTAAAGGATCGACTGGATGCTTAGCACATGGAGAAAAGTTCAAGTGTGATAAGGGATTGACCGAACACTTGATGAAGAAGTATCAATAGGTCAAGGTTGACCGGATGCTAGGCATCGAGGAGTCTCAACAGGTCAAAATTGATTGGATGTTGAGTTTGGAAATCCTAGACCTAAGTTAGGTAAGTTAGGGTTGGTCAATCGATCAGGTGATCAATTGAACTAAAGCTCAATTGATCAGTTAATCGATTGGGAGTGTACTGCGAGTGAAAGCAGCCCAATCGATTAGCCGATCGATTAGGGAGACCTTCTCGCGAGCACAGAAAGGTTCCCAATTGATTGGGTCACGCCAATCGATTAACCAATCGATTGGGGATGAATTTCTCATAGGAATGCGAGGAAGCCTGAATTGATTGGTCAATCGATTCAAGGCCTTTCCAGCGAGAGCACAGAGGTGCTCTGAATTGATCAGTCAATTGATTCAAGCCTCCCCAATCGATTGGGATATAACCGTTGCACAGGATACAAGTTTTTGATAGTTGGGATCGCTGGGATCTGACTTGGCAATCGATTGGGAGGAGGCCCAATCGATTAGCAACCCTAGATCGCGAAATATAAAGGCGCCAGTGAGTTTAAATGAGTGCTTACACGAAGATCTTCTCCACCGAGCTCACGATTCTTCTGCCAGTTCTTGGAGCATATTAGGGACAAGTGTTGCATCACTTCCAAGATTCAAGAGGCATCGACAAGCTACACGAGATCGAACAAGAAAGGTTAGTTATTATATTGTTTACATTTACTTCTTGTTTCGAGTTGTATGCTTGTGTGAGTTTGTACGAGGTATCTCCACATCCGGATTGTTCCGAGAAGGAGTGTTTTTCTTAGTGGAGAGTGCTCGTGTGTGTGGATCCTTGGATTAGTCACCTCTTCTTAAGGTGGATACCAAGTAAATCCTGGTGTCGGTGTTGTGAGCTCGCTGTGAGGTTTTTCGCTGCAACATCATCATTTATGAAGCAAGCAAACGAGCATGACAAGAAATTCACCCCCCCCCTCTAGCTCCTGAAGTGACCTAACAAGTGGTATCCAAGTGAGGCCGCTCTTTACCGAACTCATCGTTGGAAGGGCAACGAGCTAGAGGTTGAATAAGTTGAAGCCCCAAATTTCAACAAGTCAAAGACTTCACCAAGCCGAGCTCAACTTCAAAATGGATTTCCGAGATGAACTTAGATATGACACAAGGATGCCTCCACCATTCACATCAACGAGCTTCGATTCTTGGAAATCAATGATCAAAAATTTTCTTATGATGGAAATAGAGCAATGATTTGCTCTAATGGAAGGTTTTCAAGCTCCAAGAGATTCAAAAGGAAAACTCATCAAGAGGAGCAAATGGAGTCAAGAGCAAGTCCAAAGATATGAGGTCAATGATAAAGTTTCCAAGCTTTTGGTCAATTTATTGCCTAGCGACATCTCAAACAAGATAGAAGAATTTGAAGATGCCAAGGAGCTTTGGAGTAAATTGATAAAGATTCATGAAAAACCCTCTACTACACCAAATCAAGACAAATCCAAAGAGGGCAACTCATTGGATCAAGAAAAAGAGAAGTCCGAAGTTGAGAGATGCTCAACATCGGAAGAAAAAGATCAAGAAGCCTCATCCTCAATGGAGTGCAACGAAAAAGGCAAAGAGGGATCATACTCTTTGTTTCATGTGTAAGAGGATGAAGATGAAGAGGCATGCACCTCTAGGATTGGAGGGGAGCGTCATTTATTGACATCGAAGCAAGAAGTTTCTACTTCCGGGTCAAATGGAGAGGAAGAGTATGCCACCTCCACAAGTCAAGAAAAATTAAATGGAGGATCATGTGCTACACCTACAAGCAAAGGTATAATAATTTCAATTGTAAATAATAAAAGTCTTATCATTTGTTTTGAGTGTAGGAAACATGAACACTATAAGAGCAAGTGTCCCAAATTGGCCAAGAAAAAGGGCCAAGTGGCACCAAAAGAAAAGGAGAAGCCCAAGAATGTCGGCCCCATGGCACGCAAGGCCAATGAGCACATTGTGTGCTTCTTGTACAAACAAAATGGACATTACCATAGCCAATATCCAAAGGGGAAGAAACCGACCAAGCTCAAAGGAGGAAGCTCGAGTCAAGGGGGAGCTTCTAAGAGGAAATCCAAGGTATCATTTATTGAGTCAATTCTTTTGAGTAATGATAGAAAGCATGCTAGAAATAATTTATATCATTTCAATGCTATTTATCATGAAAATAGAAGGCATGATAGGATCAAATAAAAATACGTAGCTCTTCATGCCAAGACTACCTCACTTAAGGTTAGGAACGTAGGTAACAATCTAGGCAAAAATTCTAAGAATCTTAGATCTACGCCTAGAAAAATAAATGCTCAAGGACTAAATGAAAAATCAAAATCTAAGGATTTAAGGATAGAAAATCAAGCCTTGAGGTCAAGGATTGATAAATTGGAAAAGATCCTAAAAAGAATGAAAAATATCCTTAAGGAGTCAAATGAGCAAAACATAGGTTTAGGACATCAATAGTCATCCAATGGCCATAGAGCTTTGGGATACAAACCTAAGGTTAAGAAGGATGTGACCTCTTATCATAGGGTTCCGTGTAGCTATGGAACCAACCCTAGGTCTAGGGGTCAAGTCAAAGATATAAGGAAAGTTATCCCTAGAAGTATTTTTACCAAGACCAATATAACTAAGGCTTCTAAGAAGGCTAAGAAAGTCACCAAAAAGATCATAAGGGAAGCTATCCCTTGAGTTGACCTAAGTGAGTTAAGTGTGACCAAGGCTTCTAAGAAGCCTAGAAAGGTTATTAGAAAGGTATTTATGGCAATTATCCCAGTGAGTATCTAGAACACTCAAGGAGCACCAATATATTTTGGGTTCCTAAGAGTATATTCTCTACACCTTAGATGGGTTAGAGAGTATCAACTCAAATTGGAGGGTAGTTAACCCAACCTTGATGAAGTTGATGTTGGTGTAGTGAGCACCAGATGATCGAACCTGAGTTTTGATTATGGCAAAGGGCTCAAAGTTAAGCTATGGTGTTATCTAACAAGGTTCATGGAGCTTGCAGGAAAGTCCTAAGTGATACTTAGG
This sequence comes from Zingiber officinale, assembly GCF_018446385.1. NCBI lineage: Eukaryota > Viridiplantae > Streptophyta > Magnoliopsida > Zingiberales > Zingiberaceae > Zingiber > Zingiber officinale. Next base: position 164,264,998 of record NC_055987.1, read on the forward strand.
CAAAAGTCCTAGCTGCGGCTAGGCAGGTAAAAACCCTAGGGGGTGGTAACCCTAGGTCCTAGGGGGTGGTAACCCTAGGTGGAGGAAAACCCTAAGGGGCGGTAACCTTAGGTCCTAGGGGGTGGTAACCCTAGGTGGAGGAAAACCCTAAGGGGCGGTAACCTTAGGTCCTAGGGGGTGGTAACCCTAGGTGGAGGAAAATCCTAAGGGGCGGCAACCTTAGGTCTTAGGGGGCGGTAACCCTAGGTGGAGGAAAACCCTAAGGGGCGGAAACCTTAGGTCCTAGGGGGCGGTAACCCTAGGTGGAGGAAAAACCCTAGGGGGTGGTAACCCTAGGTCCTAGGGGGTGGTAACCCTAGGCGGAAAGTCCAGTCGGTTTAGAGGACCGGACTGGCATCAGGTAATCTCTCCTGAGGGGAGTAGGTGAGGACGCGTTCCCCGTAGAGGGAACAGTAGGCGTCGGGTCGACCTAGGGTTTCCGGTTGGAAATCCGAAGTCAGACTCGGACAGTCCGAAGACTGTCAGTTATTACTTACTGTGTTTTATCAGATTCTAACACTGTCTTGCAGGGTATTTTTGCTCGGACTAACCTTTGTTTGCAGGTGAGGAACCTGCTGGAAAAAGGTGGTCCGGGCGCCCGGGACCAAGTTTTATCCCCTGCGCGACTTCGCCACGTGGAGCATCCTGGTTGGTTGGCCATGTCACACTCCAGGCACCCGGAAAGGATCCAGGCGCCCTGAATGTCATATAAAAAGAGGGTTGAGGTGCAGCTTTAGAAGAACAATTGAACAAGCCTTCCTTCTGCTGTGTGCTGCTCAAGAAACGACTCTAAAGTGTTGTTACAGTCGCCGACGACCTAAAGCTTCAGTTATTATTTTGTTGTCGGTATTATTTCAATTCCAGTTATACTTATTTCCGTGTACTTATTTACGATATTATAGTTGTTGCCCACCGGAAGCGATCAAGGATCGCATGCCTTCGAGTAGGAGTCGCCTTAGGCTCCGAACGAAGTAATTCCCTGTGTCTCTGTGTTTGACTGTCTTTATTCCGCTGCTTATTACTCTATTAGTTTCACGTACGATTACGATTTCGAAAAACGAAATAGCCACGAGCGCTATTCACCCCCCCCCTCTAGCGCTTTCGATCCATCAATTGGTATCAGAGCGGGGTCGCTTTGAATTGGTGCAACCACCATTCAAGCATTTTTTGTGGCTTTGTCGTTTATATAGGTTAAAAATGCTTTGTCGATTTACGATTTACGCCTTTCATTTTTTCCCTCTAAAACTGTTTTTGAAAAATTAATTTTCATCTTTTCACCATTGGTTGGAATTAACAAAATATTACATTTTCAAAAATTTGTAGTAATCTTTTTTTAATATTATTTTAATAATATTTTATTATTTTTTTCTCAATTCCTGAATTGCTATTTTTATTTCTCTCCCGCACTACTAATCCAATACTAAGTCTTGGAACAAGTTTTATTGTGTTTATTTTGCGAGATTGTCTTTCTAAGATGACCCATCAAGAAGGCTACAACACTGCTCGCCCACCGCTCTTCTCCGGAGATAATTTTGGAGATTGGAAGGGTCGGATGGAGGCGTATCTCCAGACTCACTTTGAAGTCTGGATGATCGTCAAAATCGGGCTTCAACTGCCAACTAACGGCGCCGGCAAGCCACTACCGTACGAGAACAGGGACGCGAACCTTATCAAAAAGGTAGAAGCAAACGCAAAAGCAACGTATACACTTCAGTGTGGCTTAACGAATAAGGAGCTGAATCGCGCCGGCCCATTCTCAAGTGCCAAGGAGCTGTGGGAGAATCTGATTGAGTTACACGAAGGTATTCCTGATACAAAAATAGGTAACCATGTTTTAATAAAGAAATTGTTTGAGCAGACTAATACTAGTCCGGCCGAGGAAGGTGTTGCGTTATTTGCAGGAACAAGCAAGACGAAGAAAGCACTGAAGGCAACATGGTCCGAGTCATCAGATGAATCCGAATCGGACGAAGAAGAGCAAGCGAGCCTTTTCTCTCTACCAGTACGAGCACATGTTGCTGAAACTGAGTCCAAGTTCGAGCCCGATTCAGAAACCGAGAGTGAATCAGACACCGAGTCCGAGCGAAGCCACGGATCCGTATCCGTTTCTGAAGGACCCAAAACCACTGTAAGTGCTCTAATTTCAAGTATTAGCTTAGATGATTCAGAAAATTTAATTCCTTACTTATTAAAGAAGTTGGCTAAATCCAACGTCCGGGTTAAGTCGCTCCAAAAGGAGGTAACAGCCCTTAAGGAAGCGACTGACTTGAGTGCTTTAACTGAGCCAGTTCAAATTGGAAATTCGACTCAAGTCCAACAACTTGAGGAAGAAAATTCTAATTTGAAAACTCAAATTAAAGAACTCAAAAACACGTTGGAATGGTTCACCTTGGGTTCCAAGAATTTGGATCTAATTCTTGGAAAACAACGAGCCATTTACAACAAATCTGGACTTGGATTTAAGACCAAAACAAAATATAAATCATATCTGTCTCTAGTTAATAGAAATAATAGAAACATAATTCAAGCATGGGTCCCCAAGTCCAAATTGATTAATCAAGTTGGACTTGGTCAATATTGGATCCCGAAGGATAAAATACATTATCTCAATAGACCTTATCGAGGCTATGATCCAAGGGGAGCTAAAACAATTCAAATTCGAAATTAATTATTAATTATTCAAAATTCAAATTCGAAATTAACTATTCAAAATTCAAATTCGAAATTAATTATTAAAATTCAAAATTCAAATTCAAAATTAATTATTATTCAAAATTCAAATTCAAAATTAATTAATAATTATTCAAAATTCAAATTCGAAATTAATTATTAAAATTCAAAATTCAAATTCTAAATTAATTATTAAAATTCAAAATTCAAAATTCAAAATTCAAAATTCAACATTCGAAATCAATTATTAAAATTTAATTTCAAAAATTCAAAATTAATTCAAAAATCCAAAAATCAAAATAGAAGGAGGGTCCAGAACAGCTGGCAACTCCGAAATCTATTTACCCGACTGGGTAACCGAACTTAATCTACCCGAAATTGGTAAACAAGAGTAGATTACCCGACAGGGTAAGTAAGGATAGATTAAAAGGGTTAGATTTAACTTGAAACACAGTACTGGAGAAGTTTTTTGGATGATAATAAGTTAGGAAAGCTTGGGCATCGCATGTCTAGGAAGATATGGCTTCGACCTGGTGCCTTTGGCCAAGTGGAACTGACCGAAGCTACCCTTAAATGGATCCTAACTAGTTAGACCAAGGTTTAGTATTAAGTTCAATGGGTAGGACTATTTGGAAAACCTCGAAGGCATGGTTACTTTAATGAGTTCCTTGTGACTCACCATAGCCCAGAAGTTTATCCAAAGAATGCTTACTTGTTGAACCCAAAGCTAAACCTGTTAGGTTTTTCGGGCCGCGAAAACCGCTTTTCGCGTCGCGGAAACCCCGAATCACCCAAGGCCAACGGATCCGTGCAAGGAAAAAAACCGAACGATAAATACGAGTACGAGTTTAAAAACCTTTTAGATCTACTCTTAGATCTACATGTAAAGAACTTTACCTTCGATGCGTGCCCTTTTTCGTATCCCGCTCGTCCAAGATTCGTCGGATCTCGAAAGTATCAAGGATAGATACTTCTCTATATGTATCCACACGAACACACTAGGTGGAGATGACCAAAACAAGGTGTGCTAGCACCTTTGGATGGTTCGGCCAAGAGAGGAGAGGGAGAGCAAAATTGGAGCAAGGAAGAAGATGAAGGAATGAATGAGATTAATTCCAAAATGAAACTTATCTCTCCCATTCATGTGGCCGGCCACATTAAGAGTATGAGTAACTCCCATGGAATGCCAAGAGTCACAACTCTTGGTAACTCCCATGAGGTGGCATTCCACATAAGCAACCATGATGATGTGGAGCATTATCATTGGTCCACATCTTGCCCACTCACCAATGAGGTGGCATAAAGTCAAGTCAAACTTGACTCTTCATCTTTCTCTCAAGTCAAGTCAAACTTGACTTAATCTCTCTCATGGTTGATCTAATCCAACCATTTAATTCAAGCCAATTTAATATACTGAATCTAATTCATTTAATTAAATTGATTTAATGAGTCATAATCCAAATTAGGCTCATTAAACACATGAATCAACTTGAGTCTAACTCAATTAGCCCAATTAGGATTACTCTTAATCCAATTTGATTCATCAAATGAATCTAATCCTCTTGGTTCATCATATGAACCTAATTTCCATCTAAATGTCCTTAGTGTGTGACCCTATAGGTTCTTGTAACGTTGGCAATGCCCCTAAAACCATTTAGAGGCATAAGTAATGAGCGATATCTAGCAACACATCATTACTACCCAATGTTACAAGAATGTTGAGATCCAACATCACCTTGTGACTACTAATTGTGACTCCTCACAATATGCGACATTGTCCTTCTATCCTAGACACCTAGATTGATCAATGTGAGGCATAGACCGTGTCATCCTCTAATCAATCTAAATCTTGAACTCTAAGTAGACTCACTCGATCAAATGAGCTCAACATCTAATGTTGACTCATTTGGGCATGGCCATGCACTTAGTGGTCTCACTCTATCAAGAATACCGATGTCGCTCCCGTCATATGGGAGGGATAGATCCCATCTACATCACTCACATCCCTCTACATAATTCATTATATACCCAGTAATCGCCTTTATAGTCCACCCAGTTACGGGTGACGGTTGACGAAACCAAAGTACATAACTCCTTATGTGGGGATCCATGGTGACTTCAGGTCCAAGGACTAATAGTCATACTAATAGCCACATGAGAAAGTATATGACACTCATATAACGATCTATGATACTTTCTCATGGCGGGTCATTCAGTATACATTCTCCAATGCATACCCATGTATCAACTTGATATCTCCATATCCATGACTTGTGAGATCAAGTCATCGAGTTGATCTACATGCTAGTCTTATTGCATTAACATTGTCCCTGAATGTTAATACTCGACTAGAAATGATTTAGAGTAGTGTTCCCTATATCATCTCACTATCGATTCAACTAATCGATTGATATAGGTATGAACCTTCTACTCAAGGACGCTATTATACTTAGTCTATTTGGCACTAATACAAATAAGTATAATAACCAAATAAATGCCTTTATTAATATACAAGAATATGATACAATGAGTCCATACAATCATCAAATGATTGGCTCTAGGGCTCTAACTAACAAAACCTGAATCTAACACAAAGTTAAACATAATCCTAAAATTGAACCTCAATTCATCTCACAAAGATTATAGAATTCCCTGATTGAAAATTTAGATCAGGTGAGATGACTAAGGAATTTAAAATTAATTGAAAAATTCGTTAAAAATCATTTTAAAAATTAATTGAAAAATTCGTTAAAAATCATTTTAAAAATTATTTAAAAAATTCTTTAAAATTCATTTCAAAATTATTTGAAAAATTCTTTAAAAAACATTTCAAAATTATTTAAAAATTCTTTAAAATTCATTTCAAAATTATTTGAAAAATTCTTTAAAAAACATTTCAAAATTATTTGAAAAATTCTTTAAAAATCATTTTAAAAAATTATTTGAGAAATCTTTTCAAAATCTTTAAAACTTAATTCTTTTAAAATTTATTTGAGAAATCTTTTCAAAATCATTTCAAAATCTTTAAAACTTAATTCTTTTAAAATTTATTTGAGAAATCTTTTCAAAATCATTTCAAAATCTTTAAAACTTAATTTCAAAATTCATTTTAAAATTTATTTGAGAAATCTTTTCAAAATCATTTCAAAATCTTTAAAACTTAATTTCAAAATTCTTTTAAAATTTATTTGAGAAATCTTTTCAAAATCTTTAAAACTTAATTCTTTTAAAATTTATTTGAGAAATCTTTTCAAAATCATTTCAAAATCTTTAAAACTTAATTTCAAAATTCTTTTAAAATTTATTTGAGAAATCTTTTCAAAATCATTTCAAAATCTTTAAAACTTAATTTCAAAATTCTTTTAAAATTTATGTGAGAAATCTTTTCAAAATCATTTCAAAATCTTTAAAACTTAATTTCAAAATTCTTTTAAAAATCACTTGAAAAATCTTTTCAAAATCATTTGAAAAATCCCTTGAAAAATTAATTTCAAAATTATTTCAAAAATTATTTGAAAAATCATTTGAAATATCCTCTGAATTCAAAATCCTTTTCAGAATTTATTAAATTCTTTGAAATTCTAAACTCAATTAATTTTTAAAATCTTCAAAATAATGGTCACCTATTTGGAATTCTAACTGATATTCTCAATGTTGTAAATTAAAGTAAACTCCATCTCACACTCACTCATATGCTAAACATGCTTGTTAATCTAGAATGAGTGAGATGGAAAATTAGGAAAATATTTTTTAACCTCTCATGCTTGGACTCCTGAACTCAAAGAATTTATTAAGGCATTTATTAAGGGGAAGTGATTTTAAATTGGTTTTAAAATTAGTTTTTCGTTAAAATAAAATTTTAACTTAACCTCAAAATTAAAAACTAATTTTTACTTATCTTCAAAAATTAAGGTTATTCTTAACTTAACCTTAAAATTGAAATTATTTATGACCTGGCTTTTAAATTATAACTCTTCTAGAATGTTTTCAAAGCTAAGCCTTTATGTAAAACCTCTTTAAGCTAAGTACTTTATCAAGTCTTCTTTAACTAAGCTTAGTTAGACTATATTCTAAACTTAGCTATCCGGCAAAGTGCTTTCTCAACGCAATCATTTTTAAGCTGAAAACATAGCTAAGCATTCCAAATTTAGCTAAGTGTTTTTTTTCAAAACAAGTTTTTTTTAAAAAGCTAAGTATTTTTAAGACTAAATACGTGACAAAACTATTATTTTCAAAAGCCTTATAAATCAAGCTAAGCACTTAATCAAATCTTTCTTTATCAAAGTCTAAGTACTTAAGTATGCTACCCTTTAGGGGGAGCTTAAAATTAAATAGACTATTTCTCTCTTTTGTTAATTCTTTTTGATTTATGTCAAAGGGGGAGAGAAAAGTCAAAGTTAAGAAATCAAGAAACTTTAAACATAATGAAAGGGGGAGCATAAACTTTAAATTGCATTGATGCTCATGGTTAACTTCCATTATTTATTCAACTATTTAATGTTATGTTTTACTTAACTTTGAACCAAGGTTGCAATAATCAAAAAGGGGGAGATTGTTGGTGCAGTGAGCACCAGATGATCGAACCTGAGTTTTGATTATGGCAAAGGGCTCAAAGTTAAGTTATGGTGTTATCTAACAAGGTTCATGGAGCTTGCAGGAAAGTCCTAAGTGATACTTAGGCAAAAGTCCTAGTTGCGGCTAGGCAGGTAAAAACCCTAGGGGGTGGTAACCCTAGGTCCTAGGGGGTGGTAACCCTAGGTGGAGGAAAACCCTAAGGGATGGTAACCTTAGGTCCTAGGGGGTGGTAACCCTAGGTGGAGGAAAACCCTAAGGGGCGGCAACCTTAGGTCCTAGGGGGCGGTAACCCTAGGTGGAGGAAAACTCTAAGGGGCGGAAACCTTAGGTCCTAGGGGGCAGTAACCCTAGGTGGAGGAAAAACCCTAGGGGGCGGTAACCCTAGGTCCTAGGGGGTGGTAACCCTAGGCGGAAAGTCCAGTCGGTTTGGAGGACCGGACTGGCATCAGGTAATCTCTCCTGAAGGGAGTAGGTGAGGACGCGTTCCCCGTAGAGGGAACAGTAGGCGTCGGGTCGACCTAGGGTTTCCGGTTGGGAATCCGAAGTCAGACTCGGACAGTCCGAAGACTGTCAGTTATTACTTACTGTGTTTTATCAGATTCTAACACTGTCTTGCAGGGTATTTTTGCTCGGACTAACCTTTGTTTGCAGGTGAGGAACCTACTGGAAAAAGGTGGTCCGGGCGCCCGGGATGGATCCGGGCGCCCGGAGGTCGGGCGCCCGGAACAGGTCCAGGAGCCCGGGACCAAGTTTTATCCCCTGCGCGACTTCGCCACGTGGAGCATCATGGTTGGTTGGCCACGTCACACTCCAGGTGCCCGGAAAGGATCCAGGCGCCCTGAACGTCATATAAAAAGAGGGTTGAGGTGCATCTTCAGAAGAACAATTGAACAAGCCTTCCTTCTGTTGTGTGCTGCTCAAGAAACGACTCTAAAGTGCTGTTACAGTCGCCGACGACCTAAAGCTTCAGTTATTATTTTGTTGTCGGTATTATTTCAATTCCAGTTGTACTTATTTCCGTGTACTTATTCACGATATTATAGTTGTTGCCCACCGGAAGCGATCACGGATCGCGGGCCTTCGAGTAGGAGTCGCCTTAGGCTCTGAACGAAGTAATTCCCTGTGTCTCTGTGTTTGACTTTCTTTATTCCGCTGCTTATTACTCTATTAGTTTCACGTACGATTTATGATTTTGAAAAACGAAATAGCCACGAGCGCTATTCACCCCCCCCCCCCTCTAGCGCTTTCGATCCATCAGTTGACACTTGAAGAGTATTTTTCAAGGTAGTTATTACTCCTTGAAAATAAAAAGGATTGAGTGATTACTCTTTGTAAGAGTAAATGTGCCAAAAGTTGAGGAATTGGACTTAATTTAAATTGACACAAATAAGGAGAAGCAAAATAAATGTCAAGTTGGGAGTTTGACATTTTTTTAGGAAAATAGGGGCAATCTAGGATGATTTCATTTAATTTAGCAAAGATTTAGAGATACTTAGATAGATAATCTAGGTATACTTATTTTTGCTAATTTACTATGATTGTTTGCCCATCATATGCCATGACATTATATTTTGCATTCATGCTTATTATGAAAAATAAACAAAAATGTCATGTCATATTATACATACATCATATAGCAATAGTATATTTTCTTTTGAAAATTATTCTTTTTAATGTGTGCCATAAATCATCATATATTATTTTAAATTCCTTGTAATTAAGGACAATGACATTTACCAACAAATGGTAAAGAATTTTATCAACAAGTAACATCCTAGGTGGATGTTCATATATTAAAATGTCTAGATAGATTTGCATAATCTCTAGTTTAGGGTAAAATCAAAATCTACATCTCACAAAGATTGTAAGTTGACTTATATGTGTTTTAGTGCACAGTAGATACAAGTGGGATGTTAAGATGATGAACAAAACTTAAGATGTTGATTTAGTGCATATTTTTGAATTTTTGATTTCATCAAAACACATAACTATGTGTTATCCAATTATTGTGAAAGCTAATGTACAAGTTATGTGCATTGAGCCCAAAGAACATGGTTGAAAATTTGTTTTGAAAATTATTTTAAATATACTTTAGAAAATCTTGGTGAAGGCTATCTTTTAATAGTAATCATCATTGAAATGTGAAACACAAACTAGAAGAAAACATTGAAGTTTTAAAGAGTTTTCAAGTTTATGTTAATCTTTGAAAATATGAAGTATTTTCTTAGAAAATTATTTTTTCTTGATAGTATATGTCTTAAATAAAGTCTACAAGAATTTTCATAATTTTTAGAATTTTATAGATTTATTTAGGAGTTTCTGAATTTTGACTGAAATTTGATTTCAGGAAATCAGAAACCTAATCGATTAGTCGATCGATTGGAAAGGCTCGATCGATCAGCTAATCGATGGAGATGGATTTTTCGTGAGCAGAGCCTCACGAAATCAATCAGACGATCAATTCAACCCTGCTTGGATCGATCAATTGATCGATTCAAGTGTATTTTCCGCGAATAGAAGCTCATAGAATCATCAATCGATCGATTGAATGGCTTCAATCGATTGAGTCCTAACTTCAATCGATTGAAAAGGCTGATTTTGACTGAAAATGTCTGATTTTAGCACACTAAGCCATTTTTAGTCGTGTTAACCATTCATAACCCTTTAAAATATATTTATATATATTTTGGGATCATTTTCTTGATGAAAACAAGATTGGATTGGTTAAGGAAGACTAAGTTAGAGTTTAGGTTAAGGTTTATAGTCAAATATTGATATTTGAACCTCAAAACTTTAAAATTTTGGGTTTCCTAAAGTCTTAGGAATTCCAAGTCATTGTTGGTGCAATGACGGAAGTTTAAAGCATGTCTTTAGGAGGAGCCACTATTTAAAGACATCAAAATTATTTTTAACAAAACTTTAGAAGGGAGTAAACCTTCGTTGTGATAAATGCTCAAGGGTGAGCAGTGGGGGCAATGAAGGGTATGAGACCTTCATTGTAGTGTTGTAAATAATGAGTGAGGTTGTGAACAACGTATGACAACTCTTATGAAGGAGAGTTTTTGATGTGTGTCAAAGGGAGAGAATGTAGAGTTTAAGTTAAGCCTTCATTACCCAAAGGGGGAGTTAAGGAAAACTCTCATTCATGCTTTGGTATGAAGAAGAAGTTGAGGCTATATGATTAACCTAACTTAAATGTGTTAGGATGTATACTAAAAGCCTAGCTTTTGGTATAAACATTTATCTAGAAATAAGAATCACATTGGTCAAATGACTACATTTATGATAAATGTAGTTGTTCAATTAATTTATATTGTAGATAATATGGTGTGTGGTGTCACACACAGAGGATCATGTTATCAGTACCTTATAAATTATAAACAGTAGCTCACGACCATGATGGAAAGGAACAAACCATTGGAAGGTCGTAGTGTAATTAGGTGTTAGTTTATCTTAACTATATAATTACACTAGTACACTAAGAGTGTATTGAGTAGGACCATTAGAGGTCGTTTCTTTTATACTGACTTTATAAAGGAACAAAGACCTCAGTTATTATGGAAGTGTGTGCTCTTAATCCTAATATAATAACAAGCACATATATTTGATATTTATTTCTTTAATTTATCAATGGGTGAGATTTAGTTCGATGAATCAATAAGCCCGATAAGTTGGGAAATGATATCACTTATAGTGTGTGTTGTTGATTATAGAAGGAAACTGTGTCCTAGTAATCTAGGTTGAGAATGTCCCCAAGAGGAGCTCATAAGGATTGTCATGTTAAACCCTGTAGGTGGACTTAGTCCGACATGACGATGAAGTTGAGTGGTACTACTCTTGGAGCTAGATATTAATTAAGTGAGTTGTCAGTAACTTACTAAATTAGTGGACATTTGTTATCTTAAACACATGGGGACTAACACACTCATAATAAGAAGGAGCCCAAAATGTAATTTGGGATTGGTGCGGTAGTTCAATAATAAATCTTTAGTGGAATGAATTATTATTGATAAAATTAAGTTGTGTGTTCGGGGCGAACACGGGATGCTTAATTTTATCGGGAGACCAAAATCAATTCCTCCTCTCGGTCCCTATCGTAGCCTCTTAATTATAGATTACTATACCCACCTATACCCACCTTCTTACCCATCCCATAAGGGGCCGGCCAAGCTAGCTTGGAGACCAAGCTAGGGCCGGCCAAAGTTTGGTTCATGGGTGCTTCAAGGTGGCCGGCCCTAGCTTGGGTTCAAGATTGGTGTGGCCGGCCCAAATTAAAATAAAAAGGATTTTTATTTTTTAAAATTTTTCTTATGTGGATAACATGTTTTAAAAGAGAGTTTAAAAATTTAAATCTTTCCTTTTATAAGATTCTACAAAAGATTAAGAGAAGAGCTAAATCTCTTTCCTTATTTGTAGATTAAAAGGTTGATTTTAATTTTGGTAAAAACTTTCCTTTTAAACCATGTTCATGATTTAAAAGAAAGTTTAAAAAATTAATAATTCTCTTTTATTAGTTTCTACAAGAGATTAAGAAAAGATTTGATATCTTTTCTTATTTGTAGATTAAAAGAGATTTTAATTTTTAGAGATAATTTTTTTTTTATCCACATGTTTAAAAGAAAGATTTTAATTTATTAAATTTCCTTGTTATAAACCAATCATGAAGGGATTAAATTATTGGAGAAATTTTTATAAATTTCCGGAAACAAATTAGGAAGGTTTTAATTCTTGATTGAATTAAATTTCCTTTGATTGGAGGTTTGTTGTGTGGCCGGCCATGTTGATTAAGAAGAGGAATTTGATTTTAATTAATTAAATTTTCTTTTTCATGGCAAAGGAATTAAGGAAGTTTTTATTAAAATTTCCTTATTTGCCAAAACCAAGGATTATAAAAGAGGAGGTAGAGGAGCCTTCATGAGATGAACTTCTATTCTTTTTCTTTCCTCTCCTCTTTGGTTTTAGTGGCCGGCCCTATTTCTCTCCTCTCCTCTTGTTGGCCGAAACTCATCTCTTGGTGGAGCTTTTGTTTGTGGCCGGATCAAGGAAGGAGAAGAAGGAGAGAAAGCAAACCTCGTCTCTAGCATCCCTTGGAGCATTGGTGGTGGCCGAAATTCTTCATCCTTGGAGGAGTTTATTGTGGCCGAAATCTAGAAGAAAGAAGGAAGGTGGAAAGGTGGTTCTCATCTCGGAAGATCGTTGCCCACACAACGTCCGAGGTTAGAAAAGGAATACGGTAGAAGATCAAGAGGTCTTTCTAAAAGGTATAACTAGTATTTTTCCTTTCCGCATCATACTAGTTATTTTTGGAAATAATACCAAATACAAGAGACATATAATTTTAGTGTTTCGAATATGTTTTTCGATGTTGTGTTCTTTTGTTTTATTTTTCCTTGTGATTTGATTGTTCTTTTCGGTTAACCTAAAGTTATTTTAGGAAATTAAATATTAGCTTTCCATAAAAGGTTTTGTCTAGTCGGTGGTGGTTGCTCCCATATCCAAGAAGGTCGTGTGCCTCGCCACGTCAGTACTGGGAACCAATTATGGAAAATAATATTTAATGGAATTAATAACTTAAGGTGATTTGGGTCGAACGTGTTAAGTTCCGCAGGAGACCCAAGTCAAAACCTAAAAGAACGAATAGATTAAGTTTTGGATCAAACGTGTTAAGTTCCGCAAGCGATCCAAAATTTAATATAAAAGAACACATGGTAGCTAGGAAAAGGTTCAGACCTTTGTACAAAATTTTTGTACAGTGGAACCTCTAGACTTTCCGAGTAGCAACCAACAAAATATATTGTCAAACATCAAAAAGAGGGAGATTGTTGGTGCAATTCCCCTAGGTCAAGGTTGACCAGGATGACTAAGTTTGAATTAGCTCAAGCTTGAGTCATAATATATGAGTTTCAATGTTTGACAATATATGAAGATTATTTTGACAATGTATGGAGATTGCAGGAGTAATTGTCCATTTGGGAGATTGGTTAAGGGTGACCAAGTTAACAAGAAGAAGAGTCAAGTATGTCAAGGTTGACCGGATACTTGACTGGGAAAGTCCTAACTAGAGGCTAGGTAAGGATAAGTCTAATGGGAAGGTTAGCATAAGAGGGAAATCCAAGTGGGTCATTGTTGACTGGACACTTGGTGTTGAAAGTCTTGATGAATGAAGCCAGGTAGAAGGAAAATTCTAGTGAGTGAAGCCAGGTGAAAGACCTAGTGAGTGAAGCTAGGCAGATAGAAATCCTGGTGAGTGAAGCTAAGTGAAAGCCCTAGTGAGTGAAGCTAGGTAGTACAATGTCTTGATGAGTGAAGCCAGATAATGGAAATCTAGGTGGGTCAAGGATGACCGGACATCTGGTGATTGGAAGTCCAAATAGGTTAAAGGATTGACCGAATACTTGGCACAAGGAGAAAAGTCCAAGTGGATCAAGGGATTGATCGGACATTTGGTGAAGAAGTCCTAGCATGTCAAGGTTGATTGGATGCTAGGAATTGAGGAGTCCCAAAAGGTCAAGATTGACTGGATGTTGGGTTTGAGAACCCTAGACTTGAGTTAGGCAAGTTAGGGTTGGTCAATCGATCAGGTGATCGATTGAACCAAAGCCCAATCGATCGATTGGGAGTGTTCTGCAAGTGAAAGCAGCCCAATGGATCAGTTGATCAATTGGGAAAACCTTCTCGCAAGCATAGAAAAGGTTCACAATCGATCAGCCGATGATTAGGCCACGCCAATCTATCATCTGATCAATTGGACCACGCCAATCGATTAGTCGATCGATTGGGCTACGCCAATCGATCAGTCGATCGATTGGGGCTAGATTTCTCATAGGAATGCTAGGAAGCCTGAATCAATCGGTCAATCGATATAGGGCCTTTCCAGTGAGAGCACAGAGGCACTCTTAATCGATTGGAATCAATCAATGGATTCAAGCCTTCCCAATCAATTGGTCAATCGATTGGGATATGATCGTTGCGTAGGATGTAGGTTTTGGACAGCTGGGATTGTTGGGATCTAACTTGACAATCGATTGGGAGGAGGCCCAATCTATTAGGAGCCCTAGATCGCAGAATATAAAGGCGACAGTGGGTTCAAATGAGGAGTGCTTGCACGAAGATCTTCTCCACCGAGCTCACGATTCTTCCACCATTTCTTGGAGTATCTTGGGGACAAATGTTGCTGCACTTCCAAGATTCAAGAGGCATCGACAAGCTACATGAGATCGAATAAGAGAGGTTATTCATTGTATTGTTTACATTTACTTCTTGTTTCAAGTTGTATGCTTGTGTGAGTTTGTACGAGGTTTCTCCACTTTCAGATTGTTCTGAGAATGAGTGTTTTTCTTAGTGGAGAGTGCTCGGTGGATCCTTGGATTAGTCACTGCTTTTTAAGGTGGATATCAAGTAAATCCTGGTGTTAGCATTGTGAGCTTGTTATGAGGTTTTCCGCTGCAACATCATTATCTACGAAGCAAGCAACGAGCTATTCACCCCTCCCCCTCTAGCTCCCAAAGTGACCCAACATTGCTCTGCTTCTTCAGTTCATCATTTTTATTGTAATTCTTGCAATGCAATAAGAGTCATAAATTACCTTTTCATGACTCATCAATCACTCTCTTCGTAATTTCCGCTTGATCTAATATTTTCTGATATTTTGAAGTGAGGTATTGAAAGAATATATTTTCACTAATTAAGACTAATGATACAAGGTGTATTTATATACATCATAAAGAGATAAAGATAAGAAAACATACACAAAAGATATCCTAATATTTATATACCATATATTCCAAGATATCCTAATAATTGCAAGATATCCATATATTTCAAGATATCCATAATAGGCCCTCTCAAGATAGTGGACTCGTAGAGACACCAATCTTGGAACCAAAAAGATGAAGTCGAGCACTAGGAAGTGGTTTCATCAACGTCAGCTAACTAGTCAGACGACAAGACATGAGAGACACGAACTTTACCACTCTAAACCAATTCACGAACAAAATGATAATCTAAAGCAATGTGCTTCATGCGTGAGTGAAACATTGGATTTGCACAGAGATACATAGCTCTAATGTTATCACAATAGATAGAGGCTGCAGAGACCACAGTGTGCACACCCATTTCATTAAGAAGAGATCAAACCCATTGTAGTTCTGTAGCAGTAGAGGCAATGGCACGATATTCAGCCTTAATAGATGACCGAGCAACAAAAACCTATTTTTTGGAGCTCCAAGAAATTGGGTTGGAACCTAGGAACACAAGATAAGCACCAGTGGGCGTGCAATCATCAATATCATCAGCCCAATCAGCATCACAGTAGGCATGCAAAGAGAGAGAGGAGTGTCGTCGGAGAATCATATTATAAAAGTGTGTACTATTAAGATACTGCAATAGACTCTTAACAACCCCCAGTGAACAGGTTTCGAGTTCGCCATGTTGGTTTTGGTAAGAATATCAAGCAGATATTTCTTCTGAGAGAGACAAAGGCCCCTGGAGAGGAAACAACTCCAACACCTAGAAAATAAGATAAAGTTCCCAGATCTTTGATAGAGAATTGAGCACCCAGTTGATTAATGAATCCCTGAAGGGCATCAGCATTATTCCCTATAAGAATCAGATCATCGAAATAGACAAGTAGATACATAATGATACCTCCAGAGTAGAAAATAAATAATGACGTATCAGTAAGAGAGGCCGTGAAGCCAACATTAATTAAAAATGATGAAGCGTAGTGTACCAAGTGCATGGCGCTTGCTTAAGACCATAAATTGCTTTGTTCAATTTGTAAACATAAGATAGAAAATCAGAGTCAACAAACCAAGCGGTTGAGCCATATAAATTCAGTCATCCAACTAACCCTGAAGAAATACATTATTCACATCCATCTGACGAAGAGACGACCCTTTGGAAACAGCAAGGGACAAGAGAAGGCGGGCAGTAGTGGGGTTTGCCACAGGACTGAAAGTGTCAGTGTAGTCAAGACTTGGGTGCTGATGAAATCCCTTAACAACTAGACAAGCCTTGTAGCGATCAACAGAGCCATCAGACTTTCGCTTAATCCGAAGCACCTATTTATAACCAATAACATTCTGAGAGGTATCAGATGGGACAAGATCCCAAGTTCCATTACGAAGAAGAGCATCGAACTCCTCAGATATGGCCGCACGACAAAGGGGATCCTTGAGAGCCACAGTATGTGTTGTAGGTTCAGATAGAGTAGTGTCAGTGATAGCGGTGAAACCAAAGCGAGGATGAGGCTTGAAGACATTGTTTTTGGAACGTGTCACCATAGGATGGGTGTTGGTGCTAGGAGGAGGCTGAACTGGAGGAGTAGGTGCAGGTGGAGCTATTGTTGCGGTTGGCACGACAGGCAAAGGTTCAGCAAGGAGAGGTTTAGCAGGTGGAGATTCGATAGGGACTGGCTGGTGAACAACCAGTAGTACGGGACATGGGTTAAAGGAGCAAATAGGTCAAGAATCAGCAGCACAGGAATTGTTAGCTAGAGCCCTAGAGCCAATCATTTGATGATTGTATTATGGACTTGTTGTATCATATTCTATATAAATAAAGGCATTTGGTTTTTGGTTATTATACTTACTTGTATTGGTGCCAAATAAACTAAGTATAATAACGTCCTTGAGTAGAAGGTTCTTTCCTATATCAATCGATTGGTTGAATCGATAGTGAGATGATATAGGGAACACTACTCTTAATCATTCCTAGTCGAGTATTAACATTCAGGGACAATGTTAATGCAATAAGACTAGCATGTAGGTCAACTCGATGACTTGATCTCACAAGTCATGGATATAGAGATATCAAGTTGACACATGGGTATGCATTGGAGAATGTATACTGAATGACCTGCCATGAGAAAGTATCATGGATCGTTATATGAGTGTCATATACTTTCTCATGTGGCTATTAGTATGACTACTAGTCCTTAAACCTGAAGTCACCATGGTTCCCTATATAAGGAGTTATGTACTTTGGTTTCGTCAAACGTCACCCGTAACTGGGTGGACTATAAAGGCGATTACTGGGTATGTAACGAATTATGCAGAGGGATGTGAGTGATGTAGATGGGATCTATCCCTCCTATATAATGGGAGAGACATCGATATTCTTGATAGAGTGAGACCATGAAGTGCATGGCCATGCCCAAATGAGTCAATATGAGATATTGAGCTCATTTGATTGAGTGAGTCTACTTGGAGTTCAAGATTTAGATTGATTAGAGGATGACACGGTCTATGCCTCACATTGATCAATCTAGATGTCTAGGATAGAAGGACACTTGTCATATATTGTGAGGAGTCACAATTAGTAGTCACAAGGTGATGTTGGATCTCAACATTCTTGTAACTTGGGTAGTAATGATGTATTGTTAGATACCGCTCATTACTTATGCTTCTAAATGAGTTTAGGGGCATTGCCAACGTTACAAGAACCTATTGGGTCACACACAAAGAACAAGTGGATGGAGATTAGGTTCATATAATGAACCAAGAGGATTAGATTCATTTGATGAATCAAATTGGATTAAGAGTAATCCTAATTGGACTAATTGAGTTGGACTCAAGTTGATTCATGTGTTCAATGAGTCTAATTTAGATTATGACTCATTGAATCAATTTAATTAAATGAATTAGATTCATTATATTAAATTGGCTTGAATTAAATGGTTGGATTAGATCAACCATGAGAGAGATTAAGTCAAGTTTGACTTGACTTGAGAGGAAGATGAAGAGTCAAGTTTGACTTGACTTTATGCCACCTCATTGGTGAGTTGGCATTGATTGGGCCAATGATGATGATCCACATCATCATGGTTACTTAAGTAGGATGCCACCTCATGGGAGTTACCAAGAGTTGTGACTCTTGGCATTCCATGGAGGTTACACTTCCTCTTAATGTGGTCGGCCACTCAAAATGAATGGGATTCATTATTTTTCATTCAAGGCTAATTGCATCTTCTTCTTCCTCAAGCTTTCCTCAAGCTCTCCCTCTCCTCTTCTCTTGGCCGAAAGTTTTCAAGAAAGAAAGAAGGTGAATGAGTTTGAGTTTCATGAAGGAAAAAGGTAGAGTGATTGTCACATAGAAGAAGAAGAAGAGTGTTCATAAGATCCATTCTATTTCTCTTCTCTATCCTTTTCTTTTCATTCCCATCCGAGAGCCCTAGAAAGTGCTAGCACACTTGTGGTGCTCTCTTCTCCATCCTTGTGTGTTAGAGAACACATCTTGTTCGTGTGGATACTTCTAGAGGATTGTCTACGTTGACAATCTTGAGATTCGGCGTACCTTGGACTTACGGGATTGCGAAGGGCTTCGCTTCAAAGGTATAATCTTTTTCCCTTGTAGATCTAAGTGTAGATCTAGGTAAACTCGTACTCGTAGTTTTTTGAAATATTTTTCTTTGCATGGATCCGTTGGCTAGGGAGTTTCGGGGTTTCCGCGACGCGAAAAAGTGGTTTTCACGGCCCGAAAAACCCAACAGGAATCTTCCAAAGGCATGCTACACAGTGCTTCAGGAAAGAGTCTAGCCCTAGAACCACCACTAGCAAAAAGAAACTCAGACTCGACAAAAATCACATGACGAGAGAAAATTTTTTCCAAAAGAGGACACATTGTTAGTTAGTCCTAGGAAAATGTACCGGTTCCACTGTACAAAAATTTTTTGTACAAGTGTCGAACATTTCCTTAAATAACCTATTGTGTTCTTTAGAAGTTAAATTAGGAATCACAGACAGAACTTAACATCATTGATTCCAAATTTAACTTATCTGTTCTTAATGGTTTAGATTTGAATCGCAAGCGGAACTCAACACTATTGATTCAAATCTTCCTAGGTTATTAATTTCATAAATATAAATTTTCAAAATCGGCTTCCAGGACTGCATGGCGAGGCACATGGCCTTCTTGGATATGGGAGCAACCACCACTGCCTAGGCAAAGCCTTTTAAGGAAAGCTAATATTTATTTCCTTAAATAACTCTAGGTTAACCAAAAAGAACAATCGAATCACAAATTTGAAAAAGAAGAAAACACAAAATCGAAAAAAAATCGATAAACTAGATCTAATTGCCTCTTGTATTTAGAATTCTTACAAAGAAAATAACTAGTATGATGCGAAAGAAAACTACTAGTTATACCTTCTCTTTGTAAGCTAATGACCTCGAAATCTTCTGTCGTATTCCTCGCCTCGCCTTGGACGTCGTGTGGGCGACGATCCTCCAAGATGAACACCACTCAAAAGCTTCCTCCTTCTTCTAAAATCCGGCCACCACCACCACCAAGGAGAAGAGAGCAGAGGGAAAGGAAGAAAGGAGAGGGCCGGCCACCAAGAGATCCTCCAAGCAAAAGAATAAGAGTTGTGTCTCATGAAGCCCCCTCACCCCTTCTTTTATATTACTTGCCCAAGGCAAATAAGGAAAGACTTTTTACAAAAAATAAAATCATCCAAGAGTTTTTCCTTTTCCCTTTTAATTTTTCCTTTTCTTTCCTCTTGATTGAATCAATCACTAATTTTAATTTTGTGATGATTTTAATTAAATTAATATGGTCGGCCACTTGCTTGGGCACCAAGCAAGGTGGCCGGCCACCTCATCAAGGGGAAAAAGGAATTTTATTTTTATAAAATTTTACAAGAAAAACTCTTATAAAATTTTACAAGCTCTCTTTCCTAAAGTAGGAGTTAAAAAAGGAATGTTCTAAAAATTAAAACCATGTTTTAAAATTTAAAACTTCTCTTACAAAATTTCCTTTTTTAACATGATGATAGAAAATTTTAATTTGAAAACTTATCTCCCTTTTTCTTAAACCATGAGGATGGTTAAAAAAGGAAAGTTTTAAAACTTTTAAAACTCTATTAAAACATATGGCCAAACTCAAATAAGGAAAGTTTTTAAAAATTAAAATCTCTCTTTTAAAACTTATAGTTTTCTACAAAGAGAAGATTTTAAAAATTCAAAACACCCCTCCTATTTGAATTAATCTTGGTCGGCCCCTACATGCTTGGTCACCAAGCAATAGGGTCGGCCCCTATAAAGAGGATGTGGTCGGCCCTTGCTTGGTCACTAAGCATTGGACCGGCCCACTTCTTGGACACCAAGAAGAGCCTTACATTTGGATGGACTTGAGGCTATAATGAGGCTACGACAGGGACCTAGAGGAGAAATTAGTTTTGGCCTTCTGATGAGCTTGAGTATCCCGTGTTTGCCCCGAACACACAACTCAAGTTCATCGATAATAACTCATTCCACTAGAGAGTTATTACCGCACTACCGCACCAATCCCAAATTACATTATGGGCTCCTTCTTATCATGAGTGTATTAGTCTCCCTGTGTTTAAGATTACGAATGTCCACTAATTAAGTAAGTTACTGACAACTCACTTAATTAATTTCTACCTCCAAGAGTAATACAACTCAACTTTATTGTCATGTCGGACTAGGTCCACCTGCAGGGTTTAACATGGAAATCCTTATGAGCTCCTCTTGGGGGCATTCTCAACCTAGATAACTAGGACACAGATTCCTTCTATAATCAACAACACACACTATAAGTAATATCATTTCCCAACTTATCGGCCATATTGATTTATCGAGCTCACCCTTTGATAAGTCAAAGAAATAAATATTAAATATATGTGCTTGTTATTATATTAGGATTAAGAGCACACACTTCCATAATAACTAAGGTCTAGTTCTTTTACTAAGTCAGTACAAAAAGAACTTACCTAAATGATCCTACTCAATACACTTAAAGTGTATCAGTGTAATTTATTAGTCAAGATAAACTAATACTTAATTACACTACGACTATTCTGATGATTTGTTCCTTTCCATCTTAGTCATGAGCAACTTGTTTATAATTTATAGAGAACCGACAACATGATCTTCTGAGTGTGACACCACACTCCATGTTATCTACTATATAAATTAATTGAACAATTACATTTAACAAATAAATGCAGATATTGACCAATGTGATTCTTTTATTTCAACAAATAAATGTTTACAAAAGCTAGGCTTTTAGTATACACTCTAACAATCTCCCACTTATACTAAAAGACTAAGCTGCCATATCTGTTGCCTTACATTTGATTCCCATCCCCTCGACATGCCGATCAAAAGCGTTCGCCGGAAGGGCCTTTGTGAAAAGATCTGCTAGGTTATCTTCTGATGCAATCTTGGCGACGACAACTTCTCCTCGCTTGACGATGTCTCGTATCTGGTGGTACTTGCGCTCTATATGTTTACTTGCCTTATGAGCTCGTGGTTCCTTCGAGTTTGCAACTGCACCGCTATTATCACAATAAATTGTGATGATCTTGGGCAAACCAGGAATCACATCTAAGTCCATTAGAAAGTTCCTGAGTCATACAGCTTCTTTGGCTGCCTCAGAGGCTGCCACATACTCAGCTTCCATGGTTAAGTCCGAGATGCATTTCTGCTTAACACTCCTCCATGCAATGACTCCACCTCCTAGAGTAAATACATAGCCTGATGTTGACTTACTATTGTCCCTATCTGATTGGAAGTCTGAATCCGTGTAACCCACAGGGAGCAAATCGTCTGCTTGGTAAATTATTATATAATCTCTAGTCCTTCTCAGGTACTTTAATATATGTTTTACCGTAATCCAATGCCCTTGTCCAGGGTTACTCTGATATCTGCTAACCATGCCCACGACAAAACAGATATCAGGTCTCGTACACAGCATTGCATACATAAGGCTTTCTACAGCCAAAGCATAAGGAACTGCCTTCATGTCCTCAATCTCCTTTGATGTCTTCGGAGACATCTTTTTAGATAAGGCTACTCCATGCCTAAAAGGTAAGAAACCTTTCTTGGAGTTCTGCATGCTAAAACGAGCAAGGATCGTATCTATATATGAAGCTTGAAATAGACACAACATTCTTTTCTTGCGATCCCTTATAACTTTGATCCTAAGAATGTGTGCACATTCTCCTAAGTCCTTCATATCAAATTGTTTGGACAACCATACCCTTGCGTCGAATAATACCTTGACATTGTTGTCAATTAACAAAATATCATCTACGTATAGTACAAGAAATACCACCACGTTTCCGTTACACTTCTTGTGTACACAAGACTCATCCGGACACTGAATAAATCCATATGATTGGATTACTTCATTAAATCGGATGTTCCAAGATCTTGAACCTTGCTTCAGTCCATAAATGGACCGATTGAGCTTACACATTAGATGCTCTTTGCCTTTTTCAATAAATCCCTCTGGTTGCTTCATATGGATGTTTTCTTCAAGACTTCCGTTAAGGAAAGCTGTCTTGACATCCATTTGCCAAATTTTATAATCCATATGAGTGGCAATGGACAAGAGTATCTGGATAGACTTAAGCATGGCTACCGGCGAAAAAGTCTCCTCATAATCGATTCCCTCTTTCTGAGTATACCCTTTTGCAACAAGCCTTGCTTTGAAGGTTTCTACCTTCCCATCTATCCCTCTTTTCCTTTTGTAGATCCACTTGCATCCAACGGCTTTTACACCATCAGGTGGTTCTACAAGCTCCCAGACTTTATTAGAGTACATAGACTCTATTTCAGAATTCATTGTCTTTTGTCAAGATACTGCATCTATATCTTGGAGTGCTTCATCATATGTCCGGGGATCAGGTTTATGTTTGCCCGGGATTAAGTCCGAAGACTCTCCCAAAAACATGAATATCTCAGGCTGCCTTACAACCCTCCCACTACGACGAGGCACCGTCTGTGGTTGTGTATCATGTGTGACACGTGTTGCAGTCTCTTGTGGTACTTCATCTTGTACTGTTGGTACTGAAGTAGACGTGTCCTCTCTAAGTTCTTCTAGAACAATTTTGCTACTGGGCTTGTGATCCATTATATAGTCTTCTTCTAAAAACTGGGCATTGGTGCTAACAATGACCTTCTGGTCTTTAGGACTATAAAATAAACCACCTTTCGTTCCTTTGGGATAACCCACAAACACACGAATTTCTGTACGAGATTCTAACTTATCAGCATATGGTTTCAGCACATGTGTTGGACTACCCCAAATCTGAATATGTCTTAGACTGGGTTTCCGCCCATTCCACAATTCTGTGAGAGTAGAAGATACTGATTTAGAAGGTACTAAGTTCAGAATATGCGCTGCTGTTTTCAGAGTGTATCCCCAAAATAAATTTGGTAATTCTGAATAACTCATCATCGATCTAACCATCTCCATAAGAGTCATATTCCTTCGTTCTGCCACACCATTCTGTTGGGGTGTACCAAGTGCGGACAATTGGGATTGAATCCCGACCTCTGATAAATAATTCCTAAACTCTCCTAAGAGGTATTCGCCTCCACGATCAGACCGTAGTGTCTTGATACTTTTACCTAGACGTTTCTCCACATCAGCCTTGTATTCTTTGAACTTATCAATGCGCTCAGATTTGCGGCGCATCAGGTAAATGTATCCATATCTTGAATAATCGTCTATAAAAGAGACAAAATATTCAAAACCACCTCTAGCCTGGATAGACATAGGATCACACAAATCAGAATTAACCAGTTCTAACGCTTCTTTGGCTCTATACCCCTTGGCCTTAAAAGGTCTCCTGGTCATTTTACCCTCCAAGCAGGATTCACATATTGGAAATTTTTCCAACTCTAATGGACCTAAGAGTCCATCGGCTACAAGCCTTTGAATCCTACTTAAGTTAATATGACCAAGCCTTAGATGTCAAAGATGCGTTTGGTTCATTTCCGAAGGTTCTTTTCTCTTATTAGAGTTAGAAGATGTGTTATTAATTTTCATATTTTGCTTTGTGGGAGAAATTGGATTTAAAGTATATAAATTGCCAACCAATGCACCAGAATAGATAATCACCTTATTTCTCTTTATAACCACATTGTTACTAAAAGAAACTGAATATCCATCTAAATACAGTTTAGAAACTGAAATTAAATTCTTTCTAAAACTGGGTACATAAAGATAATTTCTTAAAACCAAATTTCTATTCCTATTAAAAGATAAGTAGACGTCTCCCACTGCAACAGCCGCCACCTTAGTAGCATTTCTCATGTAGACGGTAATCTCTCCTTCAGTTAGTCGTCGGGTTTCCTGGAACCTCTGCAAGGAATTGCAGACATGATCAGTGGCTCCCATATCTACACACCAGGTGCTGGTAGATAACACCGCTAAACATGTTTCAACAACTAGAGTATGAGATATACCTTTATTGTTCTGATTCCTACGAGGACAGTCTGCCTTCCAATGCCCTGTCTGCTTGCAAATGAAGCAATTGCCTTTAGGCTTCTTCATTCCAGCTTTTTGTCCCTGAGGTTTATTCACTCTCTTCGCTGAAAAGACCTGTTTCTTCTTCTTCTTGCCTTTCGGCTTAGAAGTAGAACCATTTTCAGCATAGTGAATCTGAGAACTTTGACGAAATATACCTTCTGCTACCTGTAGTTCTGTCAGAAGTTCCGCCAACATATACTCTCTTTTGTTCATGTTATAGTTCAGGCGGAACTGCTCAACACTTCTGGGTAGCGTTTGAAGAATTATATCGACCTGGGTTTCCCCATCGATTTCTCCTCCAAGGACTTGTATTTCATTCAGATAAGCCATCATTTTGAGGATATGATCCCTTACGGGTGTCCCCTCAGACATGGTGGCTATCATTAGCTTTCTCATTGCCTCTTTCCTAACAGTCCGACTCTGGTGCCCAAAGAGTTCTTTGAGATTGTTCATTATATCATAAGCTGTTGGTAAATCTTGATGCTGATGTTGCAATACATTTGACATAGATGTCAAAATGTAACACCGCGCCATCTCATCAGCTTTTACCCATTTCTTATGATACTCAATCTCCTCTGGGGTAAAGTCACCGTCAGGTGCATCAGGGCAAACCTCAATCAGTATAAACTTATAGCTTTCTACAGTAAGGACAATGTCCAAGTTTCTTTTCCAATCAATATAGTTGGGACCAGTAAGTTTGTTCTCTTTCAGTATAATGGCCAGTGGTTTGAAAGTCATCCTAAGAATCACAAAATAACTTTGGTCAGGAATCTAAATTTAGAATAATATTGATTCCTCAAACAATACTATTTTAAATTAACCAACACCTCAAAACACCATGAATTTTGTATGCCACGATAGTGTGGACGTATACAAATTCATCATTTGTAAAAGGAGGGTGTAACCCATTAATTTTATTATCTTGTCAACCTAACTTTTTGACAAATAAAATTAATAGTTGGTTTCTTCGGTCACACAAATAATAGCAGTGACTCCGATGGGGAGGATACTATTAGACGTGCCTAAGTGTATACCATTACTTGACACTAAGTTCATTAATAAGATTGTGCCCCTTCCGATGGGGAAGATCACACGCTCTTAATTAATTTCCTATAGTCATCCTAAATGGAAGTTTGATCTAGTGATCCGCAAACAAACTCATCCGATATGGAGGAAGGCACTCAGAGCCAACGCGCAAGTTTGCTTGCATCACTTACAAACCAATAATGGAGACCGTGGAATTTATTAAAATAAATCTCTCTCCCACTTAGTTATTTAAAATGAGGAATTTTAAACTATCCTAGTATACATCACATGCTTATAAACATCACAGTAAATAAAAGCAATAAATTTAGAAATTAATTTTCCAACTATTATAGCCTTTTCCATCACTGTCTTCAGTATGCTCCAACCCTAGCTGCTGCCATCTTTAGCCACCGCCATCGGGGTTGAGTTGTCACATCCATCTTGCTTCTTATTTCGCTGCGCCTCTGATGCTCCAAAAGTATCACGCCTCGCAAGAATCCAATCCGTAACAAAAATAGAATTTTACATATATCGATCCTATATTCCTCGAGGGAATGTACATGCATTCTAGATCGAAAAAATAAAAAATTCTAAAATTAATACAGCTCCTACTATATTTTATACATACAATCATGCACACAAATAATACCCTTGACATGTCCAAGGGTCCAATCACACACAATATCAATAAGCCATAATAGTTGGACCCTGCAACCATAGAGTTAGCACATCCTACTATTTTTCTGCCTAAATTATGTATGACATGTGCATAACCTATTTGAATTCTAAACACAAAGAGGTAAACCCTAGCTCTGATACCAATTGTTGGTTAGTCCTAGGAAAACGTACCGGTTCCACTGTACAAAAATTTTATGTACAAGTGTCGAACCTTTCCTTAAATAACCTATTGTGTTCTTTAGAAGTTAAATTAGGAATCACAGACGGAACTTAAAATCATTGATTCCAAATTTAACTTATCTGTTCTTAATGGTTTAGATTTGAATCGCAAGCGGAACTTAACACTATTGATTCAAATCTTCCTAGGTTATTAATTCCATAAATATTAATTTTCAAAATTGGCTTCCAGGACTGCATGGCGAGGCACATGGTCTTCTTGGATATGGGAGCAACCACCACCGCCTAAGCAAAGTCTTTTAAGGAAAGCTAATATTTATTTCCTTAAATAACTCTAGGTTAACCAAAAAGAACAATCGAATCACAAATTCGAAAAAGAAGAAAACACATAATCGAAAAATAAATTTGATAAACTAGATCTAATTGCCTCTTGTATTTAGAATTCTTACAAAGAAAATAACTAGTATGATGCGGAAGAAAACTACTAGTTATACCTTCTCTTTGTAAGCTAATGACCTCGAAATCTTCTGCCGTATTCCTCGCCTCGCCTTGGACGTCGTGTGGGCGACGATCCTCCAAGATGAACACCACCCAAAAGCTTCCTCCTTCTTCTTCTAAAATCCGGCCACCACCACCACCAAGGAGAAGAGAGCAAAGGGAAAGGATGAAAGGAGAGGGCCGGCCACCAAGAGATCCTCCAAGCAAAAGAATAAGAGTTGTGTCTCATGAAGCCCCCTCACCCCTTCTTTTATATTACTTGCCCAAGGCAAATAAGGAAAAACTTTTTACAAAAAATAAAATCATCCAAGAGTTTTTCCTTTTTCCTTTTAATTTTTCCTTTTCTTTCCTCTTGATTGAATCAATCACTAATTTAATTTTGTGATGATTTTAATTAAATTAATATGGCCGACCACTTGCTTGGGCACGAAGCAAGGTGGCCGACCACCTCATCAAGGGGAAAAAGGAATTTTATTTTTATAAAATTTTATAAGAAAAACTCTTATAAAATTTTACAAGCTCTCTTTCCTAAAGTAGGAGTTAAAAAAGGAAAGTTCTAAAAATTAAAACCATGTTTTAAAATTTAAAACTTCTCTTACAAAATTTCATTTTTTAACATGATGATAGAAAATTTTAATTTTAAAACTTATCTCCCTTTTTCTTAAACCATTAGGATGGTTAAAAAGGGAAAGTTTTAAAACTTTTAAAACTCTCTATTAAAACATGTGGCCAAATTCAAATAAGGAAAGTTTTTAAAAATTAAAATCTTTCTTTTAAAACTTACAGTTTTCTACAAAGAGAAGATTTTAAAAATTCAAAACACCCCTCCTATTTGAATTAATCTTGGCCGGCCCCTACATGCTTGGTCACCAAGCAATAGGGTCGGCCCCTATAAAGAGGATGTGGCCGGCCCTTGCTTGGTCACCAAGCATTGGACCGGCCCACTTCTTGGACACCAAGAAGAGCCTTACATTTGGATGGACTTGAGGCTATAATGAGGCTATGACAGGGACCTAGAGGAGAAATTAGTTTTGCCCTTCCGATGAGCTTGAGTATCCCGTGTTCGCCCCAAACACACAACTCAAATTCATCGATAATAACTCATTCCACTAGAGAGTTATTACCGTACTACCGCACCAATCTCAAATTATATTATGGGCTCCTTCTTATCATGAGTGTGTTAGTCTCCCTGTGTTTAAGATTACGAATGTCCACTAATTAAGTAAGTTACTGACAACTCACTTAATTAATATCTAGCTCCAAGAGTAGTACCACTCAACTTTATTGTCATGTCGGACTAGGTCCACCTGCAGGGTTTAACATGGCAATCCTTATGAGCTCCTCTTGGGGACATTCTCAACATAGATAACTAGGACACAGATTCCTTCTATAATCAACAACACATTATAAGTAATATCATTTCCCAACTTATCGGGCATATTGATTTATCGAGCTAAACCTCACCATTTGATAAGTCAAAGAAATAAATATTAAATATATGTGCTTGTTATTATATTAGGATTAAGAGCACACACCTCCATAATAACTAAGGTCTAGTTCTTTTACTAAGTCAGTACAAAAAAACTTATCTAAATGATCCTACTCAATACACTTAAAGTGTATCAGTGTAATTTATTAGTCAAGATAACTAATACTTAATTACACTACGACTATTCTGATGGTTTGTTCCTTTCCATCTTAGTCATGAGCAACTTGTTTATAATTTATAGAGAACCGACAACATGATCTTCTAAGTGTGACACCACACTTCATGTTATCTACTATATAAATTAATTGAACAATTACATTTAACAAATAAATGCAGATATTGACCAATGTGATTCTTTTATTTCAACAAATAAATGTTTACAAAAGCTAGGCTTTTAGTATACACTCTAACACACATAGCACAAATAGACACTCTGCATAAGAGAGTAACGAAGGAAGACACAAGGTGAAGAACGTTGTGCAAGTTTATGAGAAGACTAGGGAGGAAGCTAGGGATAACAGAGACAACCAAAAATGCGAAGTTTGGAGAGATTTGGCATGGAGGCAAAGAGACATTCAAAGGAAGATTTGTAGGAAACATTGTGTTTAGGTAATCAGTTAATAAGATAGGTGATAGTGGCAAAGGTAAAGGGCCAGAACTGAGTAGGAAGCGATGTCTCATGAAGAGCGCAAGATCGGTTTCGACAATACGGTGATGACAACTGCTACTAGGCACGGATAGAGTTAGGGTTTGTGGCGTAGGCCTGATGCTCTGATACCATAAAAAGAGGTATTGAAGAAAATATGTTTTCACTAATTAAGAATAATGATACAAGGTATATTTATATACATCATAAAGATAAGGAAACATATACAAAAGATATCTAATATTTATGCACCATATATTCCAAGATATCCATATATTTTAAATATCCTAATAATTGCAAGATATTCATATATATTTCAAGATATCCATAATACTTTCTAAATAAATTTACTTAAGGTGTTCTTATGTTAATAGTGACCAAATTTTGACCACTATAAGCTTTTAAACAATCTAAGTATAATATATCATGTTTTCTTGGGTTTAATATTTTTTTAGACAAATAATTTACCTTCAGATTGATTTGTGAGTCATTTTACCCCATTTTGCATCAAATTTTCAAAGTGAAAGCTGATTTACACATTCAAAATTATTATTTTTAAATTTTTAATAATTTCTATATGTTATAATATAATATTGGTATTTCTTTACATTCAAAAGAGTTTGTAATTTTATTAAAAATGATCTAACCACAAAGGCATGGATGTAAGTAAGGTTAAAAAGAGCAATTTAAAATATATAATATATATATATAAAGACCTACTAAGGGTAAGGATGTATTTTGATAAATAAATTCCACAAGTGTTAGTTATACATGATTGTCAAACAAAAACGGAAATTGATATCATTTGTTTTGGTCAAAGAACGAAATGACAAATTAAACCACTGACACTACAAGCTTGCTGCTTGTAGAAGTAGTAGGCAGTAGGGGACCCCGTATTTTTACATATATATGCATGGCTTCTAATTAGTTGTCGATATGCAAGACAATTGATTGTCCGATATGCAAGATAGGCTAGCACTTATACCTTTCTCTTTTTCTTTTTGTTCCATATTTTAATATTAACATATATTGTCGCCATGTTGACGACGTACGTTACGTACTGATCGAATGAATAAAAATTCATTTATTGTCAATGGGAGTCGTCTAGTTTGATTTTTTTTTTTTTCCATTCAAAGGTTGAACGTTTCAAGGGCACATTATTCGAAGGTGCAATTAATTTTAAGAAAGAGGAACTTTGTGATTAGTTTAGTCGTGCTTGAGGTTTGCGTTTGCGTTT
The DNA here is from genome assembly GCF_018446385.1 of Zingiber officinale. NCBI lineage: Eukaryota > Viridiplantae > Streptophyta > Magnoliopsida > Zingiberales > Zingiberaceae > Zingiber > Zingiber officinale. Next base: position 164,295,316 of record NC_055987.1, read on the forward strand.
GCGTTTGCGTTTGCGTTTGCGTTTGGTGAGGAAAAAGTCAGCCACAATTAACAAAGGTTTGAATATGGTTTCAAGGTTTGGTACACTGTTGTCCGACTAGGCGTGCTGATCACAAGCAGTAACAGTAGATCATCTATCGAGCAAGAAGATTTATCGGCTCTGACAGTCCGTTATAAATTGCTCCTATAATTTACTTCCTTCGAAATGGACTATAAAAAATAGAGAAAATTATGTTTTTAATTTTGTAATTTACATTTTTTTCAATTTTAATCCTGTTATGAGTCAATTTATATTTTTAGTCCTGTAATTTATAATATTTTTCAATTTCAATTCTTTTTTCTTTAAAATTAAAATTTTTCAACAAAAAATAATGAGTTGTAAATTGAATTTGGGGATTTTGATTTTTTATGACCCATGTGTTTTTTATATTCTAACCACATTTTTTTGTTGAAAAATTTCAATTTTGAAGGAAAAAAAGACTAAAATTGAAAAATATTACAAGTTACAGGACTAAGAACATAAATTAACTCATAACAAGATTAAAATTGAAAAAGATACAAATTACAGGGCTGAAAATATAATTTTCTCGTAAAGAGCATTTAAAATTTACCATGAAAAAAAAAATTAGAAATGATTTACCATTCACGGAAACTATTCCATCAGACCATGAATCATGGATTAATTCATTTGCATCCTTTAGGTGGTGAAGTGGTTAAGACCTGAAAAATTATCACATGAGATTTTGAAATCTCAAACTTGACATGTTTTAGCATGCTTTCTATGTGCGTTAGCCATCTACACTAATAACTAATAACCCTTTATAATTTATCTTCTCTTATTGACCTACGCTTCACAGAAGAAGGTCAGTTACTACTACTCACACCATCAACTTCAAAAATTAATCCTTTCAGATGCTTCAGAGTTAACTCTGTCCTTGCTATTGTTATTTACTTCATTGATTTAAAAAAAAATTGCATTCGCTCATTCAAATTCAGTAGTAATGCTCATCACTGAGGCAAAAGCTGAAATCCTGTAAAAAATTTCCCTCAAACTTGCAAATAACTTACAGCTAGAAGAGCTAAATTTATAGTTATTATCAAGAGAAAGGGATGAAATTTAAGTAACAGCCTTCAAATCTAAATCTGCAGAACATACGCACACAGAGTCTAATTAAATCCATGCCATGCCATGCTCCCGCTCCACCCTCTTAATTTGCTCTGTTTCTTGATTGATTAATTTTCAGGTATGCTCTCAAGCATGGGTCTCCATGAACCAGAGCTCGATCCACTACTTCTGCTGCTGCTCTTCGTGCTATCCAATTCACCAACAAGCTTATCCGACAACTCCTCTTGCCCTCTAACGTACATGGCCAGCAACTGAGCTGCCTCCTTCTTGGACAGCGCCAGCTTCACTCGAATGGCCCCCTTAATAATCTTCACGGGAGTCCCATCTTCCATCTCCAGTACTACCGGCACCGTCTTGTTCTTGGGTTTTCTCCATGAGCCAACTAGGAGCAGACGTCTGAAGCTTGAGGCCATGGCTGCCTTGGGTTGATCTTCCTCTCCTCGTCGGCCAGCCAACCAGCCAAAAAGCTTCATGGCGTGGGTGGCAGAGGAGAGGGAGGAGCAGAGATATAGGAGGTGGCGAGGCAGAATACATAAAGAAGGCGCACACATTTATATAATTAAAATTCGATCGAGGTTGTTGATAGCAAACGAAATTAAGCCGAAATTTCTCAGTCAACAAGGAGAACACATGAGAGGTGGAGGAAGGTCGAACGTAAACTCGTTGATGTGACTCGCATCGATTATTTAAATGGTAATAAATTAAACAAAGACCAGATGGTGAATAATTCGGCTGAATTTCCGAAAGAATCCAAGATATGGGGAAGGAAGGAGCCGGAAGAAGTAGCTGTGCTGTCGCATTATTTGGCTCACGACTGCACAGGTGGTCCACCCACAAGTCTTGCTTTCAGATGGAGGATGGAGTTGGTTATTAATTATGAAGTTTTTCAATAAATTATTTTATGATGAAAAGAATACGGGCCATGTAAAGCCCGGCTCGATCTATCTGATTTCTCGTTCTGGTTCGAATGTGGCCGGTAGATCGAGAGAATGGTGCTTTCAGGCGCGCGATGGATCGGAGGAGTGGAGGACCATATGTTAAAAGTCCTAGATTTTTAAAAAATTAATATTAATTTTTAAAAAAAAAAATAAATTTTATATAAAATTTAATTTTCTAACTTTTTAATATAAAAATAATAATTAAAATTTTTTAATTAATAAAATTACTAAAGTTTTCAAGAAATAATATTGTTGAATGTAAATAAACTTTATTAAATTCGGAAAAAAAATATGTTGAAGTTTTACTATTGTCATTAGTATTCTATAAATTATAATTTATTGAACATAGTATTTTTTTTAGAAGGTTTAGTATTTAAGTATTGATTTTAATTTAGATTTTTTTTATAAAGTATTATCTTCCAAAAATTCATTGTTTTTTCATTTAAATTTGTCATTGATTTTTTTTTAAAATTTTGATTTTTAATATTAGTGATAATTTTATGGAGTGAACTTTTTTGATTGAGCAGTAAGAAGGACGAGAGGAAGGATGGTGATGTGGATATGGCTTAAGGGCAGAGGAGGAATTAGGAGAAAGAGGAGGAGTATTTTAGTCTTTCCATTGTTTATGGCTTAAGGGAGAGGAGGAGGTATTGTTGTAAAGTAGAGGTTCGTTTTTGCTTCCACCGCCAAGAGACTTGACCAACTTCTCTCCCTCCATGTTCCGCTCCTCGTCGGCATCGGCCGCCACTCCTCTCCTTCTCCTCCTCGTGCCATCACCACGAACAAAGGGGCTCCGCCGCCACCAAGGAAGAGAGGAGGTTTTTCTGCCGCCGACACCACATTCTCCCACCAGAGCCACCGCTGACGTTATAGCCCGTTACCGCCACAAGTCGGCCTCTCGTCGCCTTCACCTCAGCCAAGGAAGCTATTGTCGAGCCGCATCTCTTCTCCCTCATCGCTCGCTGGTCTCCGCAGCTATCCCATCGCCTCAAGTGGTTATCGGCGCCGCGCCGCTACCCTCTGGATCGCCAACGTTGGCCACAAGTCTCCCTTTCCATCAAGGCAGATTGGAGCGTGTTCCGCATCAACTATGTTCTAGCCTTCGCATCGCTATCGTGTTTCCGCTTGTGAGCCGCGATTGTATTCCAAACTGTGTTTTGTGTCTAGCCTTTGTGTTGTTGTTATATCTCGGCATGCATGTCAAAGTCATATCCCGGCCTGCATGCCAAAGTCATATCTCGGCTTGCGTGCCGAAGTTATATCCTCATCTGCGTGCCGAAGGCATATCTCGGCCTGCGTGTCGATGTCATATCGCCTGCGTGTCGCTATTAGGCCCCGACCTGCACTAGATCCAGGTCGTGCTCGACTAGACACCGTCAAATCTAGCTCTTCATCCTGTTCAGAGTCATATGTTCTTCCGGGTCACAACAACGCGAGCAACATCCCGACCATTTCACCGATTCATGCGAGGGCGCCCCCTGGGCCAGGGTACGTTCTCCATTCTTATTCTATGCACATTTCATTATTATATGTTTTAGTCTATTACTTATATATTCATTGGATCTGCCTCAAGCATCGGGGTACCAAGGACCGGGACAACCCAGTCGCTGGCTGCAGGTAGCGTTAATCAAAGGATTTCTGACGACTTGGTCAACATAGAAGACATCTTAGCATACCTCCCTCTAGGACGTCGCGATTCAGTCAACATTCCATCCACCTCACCCGGCAGTCCGTCTGACTCAGATTCCATAGATGATCAATTTGGCATCGTCGGTGGGAATCTTCTCCACCTGTTTTAGAATGTGAAGATAAACGACGTTAGGAGGTTCTCTACCATTATCACAGTCTCGGAGGATCCTGACGAACATATTATCTTCTACCCTCACTCCACGGGTATTCGAGTGTCGAGGGATTGAGTTGGAGCTTCAGCTGGTTGATAGATTAGTTTTCCCATTATATTTTTTCCTTCACTCCATGGGTATTCAGGAGTCAAGGGACCAAGAAAAACCCTTAGCCGGTTGACACGACTCCTCGATTAGGTACGTTACTGTTACGAACCTCAAGTGCACGGTTTCGTCGCCAGTAATAAAAGAATATTGAATCCACAAGGACTGTTGATTAAGCACTAATTAACTTCGCATGACGAATTATCTAGACAAACATAAGATTAGTTGGGAAAGAAAGTAAGAGAAAGAAAAGAGGGAAGAGAGAGATTGGATCTTGAGAGGGGATTGAGCTAAGAGGATGGAAGATGATTTAAGGTGCGATTCTAGAATTTCGATTTCCTTGTGATGCTAGGCGATGTTACATAGATTGCTTAATTCCTATCCTCTATGTTAATGCTCTTGTAGGAAGTTAGATGCATTACCGACTCTCCCCTACAATTGATAAGCCAGCATGATCTCCTACTCCATGTCCTATGCTACTAAATGGAAGTGATTCCTATGAAGTCCATTAGTGGGGCAGCCCTGTCACGACACCCCTCGGTCATACAACACAGAAACACACTAACACACAATAACATAGAAATAGAAATAGTGATTATGTCCAATCCCCTACTTCCTTGTGGAGATTTGCTTCTCCTTTTAAGGTGATACCCTAGACGTCCATTAGTGGGGCAACCCTGTCACGACGTCGCTCGGTCATACGATCTAGGGTATTCCTCCTACGGAATTAACAATTCTACACAACCATTTGATAAAATATGCAAAAGATATATATATAAGCTTCACACACACACTTCATCAAATATGAACAAGACATTAACAAGTCATTGAATAGAAATATAGCCAATTTACATAGTTTTACATCTCCATCACATCACAAATACTTTCTACATCCTAAATCTGGAGATTTACTCCATTGCAAAGGAAGAACAGCCCCAAAATATAAAGTAAATCATACTTATTGTTGGTTGCTACTCGGAAAGCCTAACGGTTCCACTGTACAAAAAAAAATTATACAAAGGTCTGAACCTTTTCCTAGCTACCATGTGTTCTTTTAAATTAAACTTGGATCGCCTGCGGAACTTTACACGTTTGATCCTAAGTTTAACTTATTTGTTCTTTTAGGTTTAGACTTGGATCTCCTGCGGAACTTAACACGTTTGATCCAAATCTACCTATGTTATTAATTCCATTAAATATTAATTTCCAAAATTGGCTTCCAGGATTGCATGGCGAGGCACATGACCTTCTTGGATATGGGAGCAACCACCACCGCCTAGACAAAGCCTTTTAAGGAAAGCTAATATATAATTTCCTTAAATAACTCTAGGTTAACCAAAAGGAGCAATCGAATCACAAGGAAAAGAAAAATAAAAGAACACAACATCGAAAACTAATTCGAAAAACTAGAATCGCATGCCTCTTGTATTTGGTATTTTTACAAAGAAATAAAACTAGTATGATGCGGAAATTAAATACTAGTATACCTTTTCTTTTGCAAGCAAAAACCTCTAGGTCTTCTACCATATTCCTCTTCTAATCTCGGACGTTGTGTGGGCAACGATCTTCCGAGATGAGAAACCACCAAAGCATCTTCTTCTCCTCCTTGCAAGGTTCGGCCACAACAAGAGCACCTCCAAGGATGAAGATATTCAACCACCACCAATGCTCCAAGGGATGCTAGAAAAGAGACTTCTTTTCTCTCCTTCTTCTCCTTCTTAGATCCGACCACCAAAGCTATCTCCACCAAGAGAAGGTTTCAGCCACACAAAAGAGAGGAGAGGAAAAGGAGGGGCCGGCCATACCCAAGGAGAAAAGAGAGGAAAAATTGAATAGAGATGTTCAACATGAAGCCTCCTCTACCCCCTCTTTTATAATCCTTGGTCTTGGCAAATAAGGAAAATTTAATAAAAAAACTTCCTTAATTCTTTTGCCAAGGAAAATTTATTTAATTAAAAACAAACTTCCTAATTTGTCTCCGGAAATTTATAAAAAATTTCTCCAATAATTTTCATCCCTTCATGATTGGTTAATAAAAAGGAAATTAAAAAATTTCTTTTATACATGTGGATAAAAAGAAAGTTATCTCTAAAAATTAAAATATCTTTTAATCTACATATAAAGAAAGATATCAAATCTTTTCTTAATCTTTTGTAGAAACTTATAAAAGAGAATATTTAATTTTTTAAACTCTTTTTTAAATCATGAACATGGTTAAAAAGGAAAGTTTTCTTAAAATTTATAATCCACCTTTTAATCAACAAATAAGGAAAGATTTCAAATTTTAAACTCTCTTTTAAACATGTGGATGATTTACTAATAAGGAAAGTTTTTACCAAAAAATTAAAATTATCCTTTTAATCTACAAATAAGGAAAGAGATTAATCTCTTCTCTTAATCTTTTGTAGAAAGCTATAAAAGGAAATTTTTAGTTTTTTAAACTCTCTTTTAAAACCATGATATCCACACAAGAAATAACTTTAATATAAATCCTTTTTAATATTCTAGTGGTCGGCCACCTAAGCTTGGGACCCAAGCTTTGGCCGGCCACCAACTTGGCTCATCCACTTGGTCTTGGCTGGCCCTAGCTTGGGTTCCAAGCTAGCTTGGCCGGCCCCATTGGATGGGTAAGAAGGTGGGTATGTGGTGGGTATAAATCTCTATATACAAGAGGCTACGATAGGGACCGAGAGGAGGAATTGGTTTTGGTCTCCCGATAAAATTAAGCATCCCGTGTTCGCCCCGAACACACAACTTAATTTTATCAATAATAATTCATTCCACTAGAGAACTATTATTGAACTACCGCACCAATCCCAAATTACATTTTGGGATCCTTCTTATTATGAGTGTGTTAGTCTTCCTGTGTTTAAGATAACAAATGTCCACTAATTAAGTAAGTTACTGACAACTCACTTAATTAATATCTAGCTCCAAGAGTAGTACCACTCAACTTCATCATCATGTCGGACTAAGTCCACCTGCAGGGTTTAGCATGACAATCCTTATGAGCTCCTCTTGGGGACATTCTCAACCTAGATCACTAGGACACAGTTTCCTTCTATAATCAACAACACACACTATAAGTGATATCATTTCCCAACTTATCGGGCTTATTGATTTATCGAACTAAATCTCACCCATTGATAAATTAAAGAAATAAATATCAAATATATGTGCTTGTTATTATATTAAGATTAAGAGCACACACTTCCATAATAACTTAGGTCTTTATTCCTTTATAAAGTCAGTATAAAAGAAACGACCTCTGATGGTCCTACTCAATATACTCTAAGTGTACTAGTGTAATTATATAGTTAAGATAAACTAATACCTAATTACACTACGACCTTCCAATGGTTTGTTCCTTTCCATCATGGTCGTGAGCTACTGTTTATAATTTATAAGGTACTGATAACATGATCCTCTGTGTGTGACACCACACACCATGTTATCTATAATATAAATTAATTGAACAACTACATTTATCATAAATGTAGACATTTGACCAATGTGATTCTTATTTTTAGATAAATGTTTATACCAAAAGCTAGGCTTTTAGTATACATCCTAACACTTACAACCCTAGATGTGAGAAGAAGGGGAAGAAGAGATGCTTGCCGATGTTTCCGATGTCTTGGGGATGCCTCCTTGCTCCAGAGATAGACGGATTGTCAAGGGATGGAGGTGAATGAAGCTCTAGGGTTTCCCCCTAAGAGTAGAACCCTTCCCCAATGAGAGGGATGAAGTCTTAAACCCAAGATGAGTCAAAGAATGAGATTCTTGACCCTTTTATATCTCCTCTAAACTGCCCAGAAAAACTAGGATTATAGGGGTTTGGTAAACTTGGTTTTTTACCCATTAAAACAGATTTTCTCATGATTTACCCTGAATCAAAGTTGTAGCTCTTGAAATTATCTGCAATCTGATACTTGGATCAAGCCCTAGCTCCAACCGAACCAAAAGTTATGGTGGTTCAAAGTTTGGTCTACAGTCTAGGCGGAGGTCCAGATGAACCCTCGCTTAGGAAGCACGGTCGTGCCATTTAGCACGGGTAGATAGTGCTATCTCTCTATTGGATCTGAAGTAAAGTTGTAGATCTTGAAATCAGCTACGTTTTAGTATAAAGAATAACCCAAAATGGAGTGCAAAGTTATAGCCATTTTACGATCGGTCTACAATCTGTCCAGAATTCAGCACTGCTCTATTTTGGCGTGGCACGACCCCATGTTCTTCGTCACACGACAGTGTGGAATCCACACGGCCTCACCCAACTTCCTCACAGGTTGAGTCACATGCCCATGTAGCTCACACGACCGTGACATTCTTCTTCTCTGCCAAAGTCACACGGGCGTGTGGATTCACACGGTCGTGGCCTTCCTCACCTTTGGAAAGTTGGCACGATCGTGCCATTTGGCATGACCGTGTGCTGCCTGGCCATAGGGAAAATGGCACGGTTATGTGGGTCACACAACCATGGCCTTCTTCACATCAAGATTGCTGCACGATCGTGCCATTTTGCACGGCCAAAACATGCTAATAGCCACACGGGCGTGTGACCTACACGACCCAAGCTTGATTTTTTCCGGAGTTGCTCCTGTGTGCATTTTAGCTCCATTTTTACTCCAAATTATATCCTATCAATCAAAACAAGCAAAGAGCATATCTCCGAATAAAATATAATGGAAGTATGACATTATAAAGACATAGGGTGTAATAAACATAGATTATGCTAATGAAATACAAGTATATGTGCGTCCAAACATGCATAAAAGTATATATAATCTACGCACATTAGTTACGGGCTTTGCTCCCTTTTTACGGTTATAGGATCTTCTATAGCTCCCTGATAAAAGAGTAAGATCCTAGTTCCTTAATCAAATACTAGGGTCTTCGATCTTTGATCGGACACTAGGGGCTCAGCTCCCCAATTAGACATTAGGGGCTCAGCTCCCCGATTAGACATTAGGGGCATAGCTCCCTGATCGGACACTAAGGACACAACTTCCCAATCAGTGACTCGCAGTACAGCTTCCTGATCAAGATCTAGGGGTCTCGCTCTTTGATTACAGGCTAGGGGCCTTACTCTTCGATCAGGGACTAGGGGCCTAACTCCCTGGTCAGGTGCGTTATAGGCTCTGCATCCTTCACCATGGGGTTTTGTATCCTCTTACTACTATAGGCTTTGCATTCTTCACTATGGAGTTCTGTGTTAGAGTGTATACTAAAAGCCTAGCTTTTGGTATAAACATTTATCTAGAAATAAGAATCACATTGGTCAAATGTCTACATTTATGATAAATGAAGTTGTTCAATTAATTTATATTGTAGATAACATGGTGTGTGGTGTCACACACAGAGGATCATGTTATCAGTACCTTATAAATTATAAACAGTAGCTCACGACCAAAATGGAAAGGAACAAATCATTGGAAAGTCGTAGTGTAATTAGGTATTAGTTTATCTTAACTATATAATTACACTAGTACACTTAGAGTGTATTGAGTAGGACCATTAGAGGTCGTTTCTTTTATACTGACTTTATAAAGAAACAAAGACCTCAGTTATTATGGAAGTGTGTGCTCTTAATCCTAATATAATAACAAGCACATATATTTGATATTTATTTCTTTAATTTATCAATGGGTGAGATTTAGTTCGATGAATCAATAAGCCCGATAAGTTGGGAAATGATATCACTTATAGTGTGTGTTGTTGATTATAGAAGGAAGCGTGTCCTAGTGATCTAGGTTGAGAATGTCCCCAAGAGGAGCTCATAAGGATTGTCATGTTAAACCCTGCGGTGGACATAGTCCGACATGACGATGAAGTTGAGTGGTACTACTCTTGGAGCTAGATATTAATTAAGTGAGTTGTCGTAACTTACTTAATTAGTGGACATTTGTTATCTTAAACACGGGAGACTAACACACTCATAATAAGAAGGAGCCCAAAATGTAATTTGGGATTGGTGCGTAGTTCAATAATAGTTCTTTAGTGGAATGAATTATTATTGATGAAATTAAGTTGTGTGTTAGGGCGAACACGGGATGCTTAATTTTATCGGAGACCAAACCAATTCCTCCTCTCGGTCCCTATCGTAGCCTCTAGTATATAGAGATTTATACCCACCGCATACCCACCTTCTTACCCATCAATGGGGCCGGCCAAGCTAGCTTGGAACCCAAGCTAGGGCCGGCCAAGACCAAGTGGATGAGTCAGTAGGTGGCGGCCAAAGCTTGGGTCCCAAGCTTGGGTGGCCGGCCACTAGAATATTAAAAGGATTTTTATTAAAATTATTTCTTATGTGGATATCATGATTTTAAAGAGAGTTTAAAATTAAAAATTTCCTTTTATAACTTTCTATAAAAGATTAAGAGAAGAGATTAATCTCTTTCCTTATTTGTAGATTAAAAGGATGGTTTTAATTTTGGTAAAACTTTCTTATTTGTAAATCATCTACATGTTTAAAAGAGAGTTTAAAATTTGAAATCTTTCCTTATTTGTTGATTAAAGGAGGATTTTAAATTTTAAGAAAACTTTCCTTTTTAACCATGTTCATGATTTAAAAGAAAGTTTACAAATTAATAATTCTCTTTTATTAGTTTCTACAAAAGATTGAGAAAAGATTTGATATCTTTCCTTATTTGTAGATTAAAAGAGATTTTAATTTTTAGAGATAACTTTCTTTTTATCCACATGTTTAAAAGAAAGATTTTAATTTATTAAATTTCCTTTTTTATAAACCAATCATGAAGGGATTAAATTATTGAAGAAATTTTATAAATTTCTGGAGACAAATTAGGAAGTTTTAATTAATTAAAACTCTCCTTGTTTGTAGTTTTGGGGTGGCCGGCCATGTAAATTGAGAAAAGAAAAATTGTTTTAAATAAATAAATTTTTCCTTTTCATGGCAAAAGAATTAAGGAAGTTTTTAATTAAATTTCCTTATTTACCAAGACCAAGGATTATAAAAGAGGGGGTAGAGAAGGCTTCATGGTGAACAATCTCTATTATTCTCCCTCTCCTATTCTTTGGTGTGGCCGGCCAACATCTTCTCCCTTTCTTCCTCTTTGTGGTGGCCGAAATTCTCTATTGCTTGGAGCTCTTGTGGAGGCCGGATACTACTTGGAGAAGAAGAAGAAGAAGGAGAGAAAGCTTGCATCCCTTGGAGCTTGGTGGTGGTGGCCGGACCTCTACTTCTCTTGGAGAATTGTGATGGCCGAAACTTGCAAGGAAGAAGAAGGTGCTTGGTGGTTCTCATCTCGGAAGATCGTTGCCCACACAACGTCCGAGGTTAGAAGAGGAATACGGTAGAAGATCAAGAGGTCTTTTTAGAAGGTATAACTAGTAATTTTTCCTTTCCGCATCATGCTAGTTATTTATGGAAATAATACCAAATACAAGAGGCTTACGATTCTAGTATTTCGAATATGTTTTTCGAAGTTGTGTTCTTTTATTTTTCTTTTCCTTGTGATTTGATTGTTCCTTTTGGTTGACCTAAAGTTATTTTAGGAAATTAAATATTAGCTTTCCATAAAAGGTTTTGTCTAGTCGGTGGTGGTTGTTCCCATATCCAAGAAGGTCATGTGCCTCGCCACGTCAGTACTGGAAACCAATTATGGAAATTAATATTTAATGGAATTAATAACTTAGGCTATTTGGATCAAACGTGTTAAGTTCCGCAGGAGATCCAAGTCTAAACCTTAAAGAACAAATAGATTAAGTTTTGGATCAAACGTGTTAAGTTCCGCAGGCGATCCAAAATTTAATTTAAAAGAACACATGGTAGCTAGGAAAAGGTTCAGACCTTTGTACAAAATTTTGTACAGTGGAACCTCTAGGTTTTCCGAGTAGCAACCAACAGTTCTGCATCCTCTTACTGTTATAGGCTCTGCACCCTTCACCATGGGGTTATACATCCTCTTACTGTTATAGGCGCTGCACTCTATTACTACTATATATTCTGCATCCTCCACCTGTTTTGCATCCTCTTACATCTACAGGCTTTGCTCCCTTTGTTAGAGTGTATACTAAAAGCCTAGTTTTTGTAAACATTTATTTTTGAAATAAAAAATCACATTGGTCAAATGTCTACATTTATATGCTAAGTTTAGTTGTTCAATTAATTTATATTGTAGATAACATGGTGTGTGGTGTCACACACAGAAGATAATGTTATCAGTTCTTTATAAATTATAAACAGTTGCTCACGACTAAGATGGATAGGAACAAACCATTGGAATAGTCGTAGTGTAATTTGGTATTAGTTTATCTTGACTATAAAATTACACTAGTACACTCAGAGTGTATTGAGTTGGACCATTTAAGGTAAGTTCTTTTTATACTGACTAAATAAAAGAACAAGACCTTTGTTATTATGGAAGTGTGTGATCTTAATCCTGATATAATAACAAGCACATATATCTAGTATTTATTTCTTTGACTTATCAAAGGATGCGATTTAGTTCGATAAATCAATATGCCCAATAAGTTGGGAAATGATATTATTTATAGTGTGTTGTTGATTATAGAAGGAAGTTGTGTCCTAGTAATCTAGGTTGATGATGTCCCCAAGAGGAGCTCATAAGGATTGTCATGTAAACCCTGCAGGTGGACTTAGTCCGACATGACGATAAGGTTGAGTGATATTACTCTTGGAGCTAGATATTAATTAAGTGAGTTGTCAGTAACTCATTTAATTAGTGGCATTCTATATCTTAAACACAGGGAGACTAACACACTCATGATAAGAAGGAACTCAAAATGTAATTTGGGATTGGTGCGGTAGTTCAATAATAATTCTTTAATGGTATGAATTATTATTGATGAAATTAAGTTGGGTGTTCGGGGCGAACACGGGAAAGCTTAATTTCATCGGGAGACCAAAACCAATTCCTCCTCTCGGTCCATATCGTAGTCTCTTATTTATAAAGTATTGTACCTACCCATACCCACGTTCTTACCCACCATAAGGTGGCCGGCCAAGCCTAGCTTGGAGCCCAAGCTAGGGCCAACCAAACCAAGGTGAGTTGGTTTCATTAGGTGGTCGACCCTAGCTTGAACCCAAACTTGGTGTGGCCGCCACAATAAATTAAAAGGTTTTTATTTTTTAAAATCTTTCTTATGTGGAAGCCTAGGTTTTAAAAGAGAGTTTAAAATTTAAAATTTTCCTTTTATAGTTTTCTACAAAAGATTAAGTGAAAGGTTTAATATCTTTCCTTATTTGTAGTTAAAAGGAAGATTTTAATTTTTGATAAAACTTTCCTTTTTTGTAACCATACTCATGTTTTAAAAGAGAGTTTTAAAATTAAATCTTTCCTTTTATAGTTTCTACAAAAGATTAATAAAAGATTTGAGTAGTCATACTTATTTGTAGATTGAAAGGAAGATTTTAATTTTAGAGAAAAATTTTCTTTTTGTAAATCATCCACATGTTTTAATAGAGAGATTTTAATTTATAAAAGTTTCCTTTTATGACCAACCATGAAGGGAATTTTCAAAAGAGAAATTTTTATTTAAAAATTTTCAGAAACAAATTAGGAAGTTTTAACTTTGTGTTTAAAACTTTCCTTATTTGGAGGGATTAAAGTGGCCGGCCATATATAGTTTGAAAGGAAAATTTTATTAAACTTTCCTTTCATTGGCAAAGAGAATAAGGAAGTTTTAATAAAATTTTCCTTATTTGCCAAGACCAAGGAATATAAAAGAGAGGGTAGAGGTGCCTCACCTCATAACAATATCTCTTCTATTATTTCCTCTCTTCCTTGGTTGGTGACCGGCCCTTCTCTTCCTCTCCCTCTCCTATTCTTCTTCCTTGGCCGGCGGCATCTTCATCTCAAGGAGCTTGGTTGGTGGCCGGATCTTGCTAAAGGAAGAAGGAGAGATAGGAGGTCTTGTTTCTTAACATCCCTTAGAGCTTGGTGGTGGTCGAACCTCATCTTCTCTTGGAGTTCTTGTGGTGGCCGAAACTTGCTTGGAGAAGAAGGAAGCTTGGGTGGTTCTCATCTTGGTAGATCGTCGCCCACACGACATCCGAGATAAGAAGAGGAATACGATAGAAGATCAAGAGGTTGTTGCTTACAAAGAAATGTATAACTAGTAATTCTATTTCGCATCATACTAGTTTTCTTTGTATATATTTTGAAATACCAAACACAAGAGGCATATGATTCTAGGTTTTGAATTTGTGATTCGAGTTTGTGTTCTTTTGTTTTTTTTTTTTTTTTGATCTTGTGATTCGATTGTTCCTTTTGGTTAAACCTAGGGTTACTATAAGGAAATTAAATATTAAATTTCATTGAAAGGCTTTGTCTAGGAAGTGGTGGATGCTCTCATACCTAAAAAGGCCTAGTGTCTCGCCATGTTTAACCTGGAAACCAATCTCTGAAATTAATATTTAATTAAATTTGTAACATGGGTGGATTTGAATCAATAATGTTAAGTATCATTTGCGATCAAAGTCTAAACCTCTAAGAACAGATAAGTTAAATTTGAAATCAATAATGTTAAGTTTCACTTGTGATTCCTAATTTAATTTCTAAAGAACACAATAGGTTGTTAGGAATTGTTCAAGACTTATACAAAATTTTTATACAGGGGAACCGGTACGATATTCTGAGTATCAACCAATAATTGGTATCAGAGCTAGGGTTTGCCCCTATGTGTTTGGTTTTCAGTTTAATTATGCACATGTCATACATAATTTAGGCAGGATAATAGTAGGATGTGCTAACTCTGTGGTTGCAGGCTCCAACTATTATGGCTTATAGATATTGTGTGTGATTGGACCCTTGGACATGTCAAGAGCATTTTTTTGTGTGCATGATTGTATGTATTAAATACAGTAGGAGCTGTATTAGTTTTAAGGATTTTACATTTTTGTTTCGATCTATATTACATGTGCATTCCTTTGTGGAATATAGGATTGAAATATGTAAAATTCTATTTTTATCGCGGATCGTATCCTTGCAATGCGTGAGACTATTTGTGGACCAGAGGCGTAGTGGAAAAAGAAGCAAGATAGATGCGACGACTAGACCTGATTGTGATGGCTAAAGATGGCAGCAGCTAGGGTTGGCAGCACATGGAGGACATTGATGGAAGAAGCCATAATAGTTGGAAAATTAATTTCTATATTTATTGCTTTTATTTACTGTGATGTGTGTATGCATGTGATGTGTGCTTGCATGGTTAAAATTCCTCACCTTAAATAACTAAGTGGGAGAGGGATTAATAAATAAATTCCACGGTCTCCATTACTGGTTTGTAAGTGATGCGACAAACTTACGTGTTGGTTCTGAGTGCCTCCCTCCCCATCGGATGAGTTTGTTTGCAGATCACTAGATCAAACTTCCTTTATGGATGGTTATAGGAAATTATTTAGGAGCGTGTGATCTTCTCCATCTGAAGGGACACAATCCTATTTAATAGACTAAGTATCAAGTAATAGTATACACTTAGGCACATTTAATAGTATCCTCCCCATCGGAGTCACTGCTATTATTTGTGCGACCGAAGGAAAAATCAACTATTAATTTTATTTGTCATAAAGTTAGGTTGACAAGAATAAAATTAATGGGTAAAACCTCCTCTTACAAATATTTGATTTTGTATACGTCCACACTATCGTGACATGCAAAATTCACGGTGTTTGAGGTGTTGGTAAATTTAAATAATATTATTTGAGGAATCAATATTATTCTAAATTTAGAGTCTTGACCAAAGTTTATTTTGTTATTCTTAGGATGAATTTCAATCCATTGGCCATTATACTGAAAGAGAACAAACTTACTGGTCCAAACTATATAGATTGGAAAAGAAACCTAGACATTGTCCTAACTGCTGAAGGCTATTAGTTTGTACTGTTAGAGGTCTGCTCTAATGTGCCTAATAACGATTCTAGTGAAGAGGAGATTGAGTATCATAGGAAATGGGGCAAGGCAGATGAGATGGTGCGGAGTTACATTTGGATTTTATATCAAATGTGCTGCAACATCACATCAGACCATGCCTATTGGCCAAGACATGATGCACAATCTCAAGGAACTCTTCGGACACTAGAATCGGGTTGACAGGCAAGACTGTATGATCTCTAGGTACTGGACTAAAAGCATGAATGAAGAAGCCGAAAGGCAAGTGCTTCATTTGCAAGCAGTCTGGACATTTGTAGGCGGACTGTCCTCGTAGGAAGAAAACAATATAGGTATATCTTTTTCTATAGTAGTTGGAACATGTTTAGTGGTGTTATCTGCCGGTACCTGGTGTATAGATACGGGAGCCACTGATCATGTCTGCAAATCATTGCAGGGGTTCCAGGAAACCCGACAACTACACGAAGGAGAAATCATTGTATACATGGGCAATTGCTACAGAAGTAGGAGCTGTTACAGTGGGGGATGTTTATAGGAATAAAATATTGGTTTTGAGAAATTGTCTTTATATACCAAGTTTTAGAAAGAACTTGATTTTAGTTTCTAAAACTATTTAAGGAAAGATATTTTGTCTATTTTGATAACAAAGTTGTTATCAAGAAAAGAGGGAAGTTATCAGTTCTGGTACGTTGGTTAGCAATTTATAATCCAATAACTCTCACAATGCAACAAATAGAAATTAAATAACACATCTTCTAACTCTAATAAGAGAAAGTAACCTTCGGAAATGAACCATTCATATCTTTGGCATTTAAGGTTAGGTACTTAGGTTATATTAACTTGAGTAGGATTCATTGGTAGCCGATGAACTTTTGGGTTCATTGGTAGTGGAAAACTTTCCAATCTGTGAGTCTTACTTAAAAGAAAAAAAAAAATAACCAAGAAGCCTTTTTAGTCTAAGGGGTAAGGAGCCAAAGATGTGTTGGAAATGGTTCATTCTGATTTGTGTGGACCTATGACTATCCAGACAAGAGGTGGTTTCGAATATTTCGTCTCTTTTATAGATGACTATTCGAGATACGGGTACATTTACTTGATGCGTCGCAAGTCTAAGAGCTTTGATAAGTTCAAAGAGTACAAGGCTGATGTGGAGAAATGTCAAGGTAAAAGTATCAAGACACTACGGTGAGATCGTAGTGGTGAGTACCTCTTAGAGAGTTTAGGAGTCACTTATCAGAAGTGGGAATTTAATCCCAACTGACTACACCTGGTATACCCCAACAAGATGGTGTGACAGAACGAAGGAATATGACTCTTATGGAAATAGTTAGATCGATGATGAGTTATTCAGAATTAACAAATACGTTTTGGGGATATGCTTTGGAAACAGCAGTGTACATTCTGAATATGGTACCTTCTAAATCAGTACCCTTTACTCCCATGGAATTATGGAATGAACATAAGCCTAGTCTGAGTCATATCCGGATATGGGGTAGTCCAGCACATGTGCTGAAGGGAGATACTGACAAGTTGGAATCACGTACAGGAGTTTGTCTGTTTGTGGGATATCCTAAGGGAACGAAAGATGGTTTGTTTTATAATGCTAAAAATCAGAAGATCATTGTAAGCACCAATGCTCGATTTTTAGAAGAAAATTATGTAATAAACCATAGGCCTATGAGTGAAATTGTTCTAGAAGAAATTAGAGAGGACACGTCTATTTTAATACCAACAGTACAAGATGAAATATCACAAGAAATTACAACACGTATCACAAATGATACATAACCAAAGACAGTGTCTCGTCGTAGTGGGAGGGTTGTAAGGCAACCTGAGAGATTCATGTTTTTGGAAGAGTCGTCGGACTTAGTCCTAGGTAAACATGAACCTGATCCCCAAACATATGACGAAACACTCCAAGATATAGATGCAGAATCTTGGCAAAGAGCAATGAATTCAGAAATTGAATCTATGTATTCTAACAAAGTTTGAGAGCTAGTAGAACCATCAAATAGTGTAAAAGCTATTGGATATAAATGGATCAACAAAAGGAAAAGAGGGGCAGACGGGAAGGTGGAAACCTTCAAAGTAAGGTTTGTTGCGAAGGGGTATACTCAGAAAGAGGAAATCAATTATGAGGAAACCTTTTCGCCAGTAGCTATACTTAAGTCTATCCGGATACTCTTATCTATTGCTGCTCATATGAATTATGAGGTTTGACAAATGGATGTCAAGACAGCTTTCCTTAACGAAAGTCTTGAAGAAAACATCCATATGAAGCAACCAGAGGGATTCATTGAAAAAGGCAAAGAGCATCTAGTGAGCAAGTTAAATCGGTCTGTGGACTGAAGCAAGCTTCAAGGTCTTGGAATATCTAGTTTAATGAAGTAATCCAGTCATATGGATTTATTCAGAGTCCGGATGAGTCTTGTGAAGTGTGATGGAAACGTGGTGGTATTTCTTGTACTATACGTAGATTACATTTTTGATAGTTGGAAACAATATCAAAGTGTTGTCGGAAGTAAAGGTATGGTTGCCCAAGCAATTTGATATAAAGGACTTGGGTGAATGCGCACATATTCTCGGGATCAAAGTAATAAGGGATCATAAGAAAAGAATGTTGTGCTTATCCCGAGCTTCATATATCGATACTATCCTAGCTTGTTTAACATACAAGACTCCATGAAAGGTTTTACTACCTTTTGGGCATGGAGTATATTTATCTAAAGAGACGTCTTCAAAGACATCAAAAGAGATAGAAGAAATGAAGGTGGTTCCTTATACTTGAGCTATAGGAAGCCTAATATATGTTATGCACGAGACCAGATATCTGTTTTGCCATGGGCATGGTTAGCAGATATCAAAGTAACCCTGGATAAGGGCATTGAACTGTTGTAAAACATATATTAAAGTACCTGAGAAGGACTAGAGATTATATGCTGGTTTACCAAGTAGATGATTTGCTTCCTGTGGGTTACACGGATTTTAACTTCCAATCAGATAGGGACAAATAGTAAGTCAACCTCAGGGGTTTTGTGTTTACTTTAGAAGATAAAGCCATAACAATGGAGGAGTGTTAAGCCGAGATGCTTTTTCGGACTCCACCATAGAAGCTAAGTATGTGGCAGCCTCTGAAACAGTCATAAAAGTTGTATGGCTCAGAAACTTCATGATGAACTTAGATGTGATTCCTGGTTTGTCCAAAATTATTACAATGTATTGTAATAATAAATGGTGCAGTAGCAAACTCGAAGGAAACACGAGCCCATAAAGCAAGTAAACACATAGAGCGCAAGTACCATCCAATACAGACATCGTATAATGAGGAGAAGTTGTTGTCGCCTAGATTACATCAGATGATAACCGAAAGATCCTTTCTCTAAGGCCCTTAAGGCAAGAGCTTTTGATGGGCATGATGAAGGAATGAGAATCAGATGTATGGCAGCATGGTCTTTTAGTATAAGTGGGAGATTGTTAGAGTGTATACTAAAAGTCTAGCTTTTTGTAAACATTTATTTTTGAAATAAAGAATCACATTGGTCAAATGTCTACATTTATATGCTAAGTGTAATTATTCAATTAATTTATATTGTAAATAACTTGGTGTGTGGTGTCACACATAGAAGATAATGTTAACAGTTCTTTATAAATTATAAATAGTTGCTCACGACTAAGATGGATAGGAACAAACCATTGGAATAGTCATAGTGTAATTTGGTATTAGTTTATCTTGACTATAAAATTACACTAGTACACTCAGAGTATATTGAGCTGGATCATTTAAGGTAAGTTCTTTTTATACTGACTGCATAAAAGAACAAGACCTTTGTTATTATGGAAGTATGTGCTCTTAATCTGATATAATAACATGCACATATATCTAGTATTTATTTCTTTGACTTATTAAAGGGTGTTATTTAGTTCGATAAATCAATAGGCCCGATAAGTTGGAAAATGATATTATTTATAGTGTGTGTTGTTGATTATAGAAGGAAACTGTGTCCTAGTAATCTAGGTTGATGATGTCCCCAAGAGGAGCTCATAAGGATTGCCATGTAAACCCTGAAGGTAGATTGAGTCCGACATGACGATAAGGTTGAGTGATACTACTCTTGGAGCTAGATATTAATTAAGTGAGTTGTTAGTAACTTATTTAATTAGTGGGCATTCTATATCTTAAACACAGGGAGACTAACACACTCATGATAAGAAGAAGCCCAAAATGTAATTTGGAATTGTTGTAGTAGTTCAATAATAATTCTTTAGTAGTATGAATTATTATTGATGAAATTAAGTTGGGTGTTCGGGGCGAACACGGGAAGCTTAATTTCATCGAGAGACCAAAACCAATTCCTCCTCTTGGTCCCTATCATTGCCTCTTATTTATAAAGTATTATACCCACTCATACCCACCTTCTTACCCACCTTAAGGTGGCCGACCAAGCCTAGCTTGGAGCCCAAGCTAGGGCCGACCAAACCAAGGTGAGTTGGTTTCATTAGGTGCCCGACCCTAGCTTGAACCCAAGCTTGGTGTGGCCGACCACAATAAATTAAAAGGTTTTTATTTTTTAAAATCTTTCTTATGTAGAAGCCATGGTTTTAAAATAGAGTTTAAAATTTAAATCTTTCCTTTTTAGGGCATCCACAATGCTTTTAACGCGTGAAGCGTTAATGTTTATTTATTATTATTTTTTTATGATCTGCAACATTAACGTGTTCATAAGTTTGAACGCGTTAATGCTACAGTCAAGAGAAAAACGCCACGTTCGGCGCCACATCGGCGTTAATGCCTCGGGCATTAACGCCGTTACAGATGTTCTTATAGTTTTCTACAAAAAATTAAGTGAAAGGTTTAATATCTTTCCTTATTTGTAGTTAAAAGGAATATTTTAATTTTTGATAAAATTTTCCTTTTTTGTAATCATCCTCATGTTTTAAAAGAGAGTTTTAAAATTAAATCTTTCCTTTTATAGTTTTTACAAAAGATTAAGAAAAGATTTGATATCTTTCCTTATTTGTAGATTGAAAGGAAGATTTTAATTTTAGAGAAAACTTTCCTTTTTATAAATCATCCACATGTTTTAATAGAGAGATTTTAATTTATAAAAGTTTCCTTTTATAACCAACCATGAAGGGAATTTTCAAAAGAGAAATTTTTATTTAAAAATTTTCGGAAACAAATTAGGAAGTTTTAATTTTATGTTTAAAACTTTCCTTATTTGGAGGTATTAAGGTGACCGGCCATATATAGTTTGAAAGGGAAATTTTATTAAACTTTCCTTTCATTGGCAAAGAGAATAAGGAAGTTTTAATAAAACTTTCCTTATTTGCCAAGACCAAGGAATATAAAAGAGAGGGTAGAGGTGCATCACCTTATAGCAATATCTCTTCTATTATTTCCTCTCTTCCTTGGTTGGTGGTCGGCCCCTCTCTTTCTCTCCCTCTCCTATTCTTCTTACTTGGCTGGCACGACATCCGAGATAAGAAGAGGAATACGATAGAAGATCAAGAGGTTGTTGCTTACAAAGAAATGTATAACTAGTAATTCTATTCTGCATCATACTAGTTTTCTTTGTATAGATTTTGAAATACCAAACACAAGAGGCATATGATTCTAGGTTTCGAATTTGTGATTCGAGTTTGTGTTCTTTTATTTTTTTTATCTTGTGATTCGATTGTTCCTTTTGGTTAAACCTAGGGTTACTATAAGGAAATTAAATATTAAATTTCTTTGAAAGGCTTTGTCTAGGAAGTGGTGGATGCTCCCATACCCAAGAAGGCTTAGTACCTCGCTATGTTTAACCTGGAAGCCAATCTCTGAAATTAATATTTAATTGAATTTGTAACATGGGTGGATTTGGATCAATAATGTTAAGTATCGTTTGTGATCCAAGTCTAAACCTTTAAGAACAGATAAGTTAAATTTGGAATCAATAATGTTAAATTCCGCTTGCGATTCCTCATTTAATTTCTAGATAACACAATAGGTTGTTAGGAATGGCTCAGGACTTGTACAAAATTTTTATACAAGGGAACCGGTACGATATTCCGAGTATCAACCAACACCCTTCACCCACAGTGCTCTGCTTCCTTCTATCGCTATGGAATCTGCTCCCTTATATTGTCATGGGCTTCACTCCCTTTGACAGTCAGGGATCAGATTATTTTCTTCTCCTCTCGCTCCATGGGTATTCAGGAGTTTAGGGATTGACTTGGAGCTTCAACTAGCCGACAGGTATAATAAAGGCTCCCTTTTCTCATATCGCTACGGGCTCCGTTTCTATGGACTTCAGGATTTCACCTCCCCCATTCAGGGTCGAACTATCGCCACTGGTCTCAGACCAGAGTATCACCACCGATCTCGGATCGGAGTATTGTTAACGATCTCTCAGTCGGGATTCCAGACCAATTTTCGATCGGGCTTCCAAACTACTTCCCAGTCAGGCTTCCAGACTACTTCCCAGTCAGGCTTCCAGACTACTTTCCAGTCGGACATCCAGACTACTTCCCAGTCGGGCTTCCAGAGTACTTCCCGGTCCGACTTCCAGACTAATTCTCGATCGGGCTTCCAGACCAATTCTCAATCAACCTTCCAGACCAATTCCCGGTCGGGCTTCCAGATTAATTCCCATAGGGCTGCCAGACTACCTCCCGGTCGGGTTCCAGACTCTCACCCCAACGCGAGTTATAAGTGAGCATGCTCTCACGTCTCCAGACTCTCGCCCCAGTGCGAGTTATAAGTGAGCATGCTTTCACGCCCAATGACCTCCCAATCGGGATTTCAGACTCTCGCCCCAGCGTGAGTTATAAGTGAAGCGCGAGTTATAAGTGAGCATGCTCTCATGACCAACAACCTCTCGGTTGGGATTCCAAACTCTCGCCCCAGTGCGAGTTATAAGTGAGCATGCTCTCACGCCTCCAGACTCTCGCCCCAGCATGAGTTATAAGTGATCATACTCTCACGACCAACGACCTCTCGGTCGGGGTTCCAGACTTTCGCCCCAACGCGAGTTATAAGTGAGCATGCTCTCATGCCTATAAACTCTCGCCCCAGCGCGAGTTATAAGCGAGCATGCTCTCACAACCAACGACCTCTCGGTAGGGCTCCAGACTTTCTCCCCAGCACAAGTTATAAGCGAGCGTGTTCTTGCGACCAACGACCTCCCGGTGGGGCTCCAAACTCTCGCCCCAGCCCGAGTTATAAGCGAGCGTGCTCTCGCGACCAATGACCTCTCAGTTGGGCTTTCCAGACTCTCACCCCAGTGCGAGTTATAAACGAGCATGCTTTCACGGCCAACGACCTCCCGGTAGGGCTCCAGACTCTCGTCCCAGTGCGAATTATAAGCTAGCATGCTCTCGCGACCAACGGCCTCTCGGTCGGGCTCTCACGACCAACTACTAGCCAATCGAGTGTACTCCCTAGTCAGGCACTCACCGCTCACTCGCTGCTCTACCCGGCACTCATCACACTCACTTCACTCGCCGCTTTGCCCGGCACTCACCATTCGCGTTTTGTTCATCGTTATTGCTCGGTCAGCACTCACGGCTCAATCACCGCTCTGCCCCGCGTTCATCACACTTGCTTCACTCCCCGCTCTACCCGACACTCACAATTCGCGTTTCGCTCACCGCTATTGCTTGGTCAGCACTCACCACTCAATCGCTGCTTTGCCCGATACTCATCTCACTCGCCGCATTGCTTGGCACTCGCATCTCACTCGCTGCTCGGCTCAAGAGCTCTGCTCCTGTTCACCTTCGATTTCATATGCTTTGCGCCCGCTCCGCTCATGGGATCTGCTCTGCTTACGGGATCCGCTTTCGCTCATGGGATCCGCTTCTGCTAACGAGATCCGCTTCTGTTCACCATCGACCTCTTGGCTCGACTCGCTCGGCATTCTCCCTATTGCCCGGTCGACATTTTTTGGTCGCCCGATCACAGTTACTGTCGCTCAGTCGACATTTTCTCGGTCGCACGCTTAACATCGCTCACCCATCATCTTTCGACCCGCTCGACATTCTCTTTATTGCCCGGTTGGTATTTTTGGGTCGCTTGGTCGCATTCTCTGATTACCAGGTTTGTTGATACAGTCTGACCTGGCTGTTGTTTTGATGTTGACACTGATTTAAGTCTGTATCAGATATTAATTAAACTCAGACTGATTGATGATCAAGGTTGATCATGAGGAGAGGAAAAGTCCAAGTACGGATACTTGGCACGCAAAGTCGGAGAGGGCTCGGCAACTCATTCTCCGGACTAGGTCAGAGAGGGCTCGGTAGCTCGTTCTTTGGACCGGACGAAGTCAGAGAGGGCTCGGCAGCTCGTTCTCCGGACTAGGTCAGAGAGGGCTCGGTAGCTCGTTCTCTGGACCGGACGAAGTCGGAGAGGGCTCGGCAGCTCGTTCTCCGGACTAGGTCAGAGAGGGCTCGGTAGCTCATTCTCTGGACCGGACGAAGTCGGAGAGGGCTCGGCAGCTCGTTCTCCGGACTAGGTCAGAGAGGGCTTGGTAGCTCGTTCTCTGGACCAGGAAGACGTTAGGGTTTAGGGCTGGGAGGCTCTAAAACTAACACAAGACATTGGATCGGTCTGTTGACCGATCCAGTGATACTCTGGTTGTCTGGATCGGTCGGCAGACCGATCCAGTGATACATGAGTCACCTGATCGGTCTCGTGACCGATCAGTGACCACACAGAAAGTCTCTGTGGGTTATCTGATCGGTCTGGGAACCGATCAGTAACCACACAGAAGCATTATGTGGGTTATCTGATCGGTCTACAGACCGATCAGAAAGAAGTGATCAGAAACACTGGGACTCAAAGCGAGAGGGGGGATCGGTCTGTGGACCGATCCACCCATAGGCTGATCGGTCCACAGACCGATCAGACTCTTCCCGGACCGATCAGGATGAGTCCTGATCGGTCCAGAGAGCTATGGATCGGTCTGTTGACCGATCCACAACATGTCGTTTGTTTCTGCTGTTTCTCTGATATTTCTGACTCACTTCTGATTCACCTGATCAAATCATCTGCTGTGAGATTTTTAAGTTGCAGGTTGCAGGTATCGTGCCATTGGTTAATTTCAAATGAAGCTCCATCAGAAGAATAAGAACAAGTGCCCTTTATGCTGTATTTCACTGCAAGTGATGCAATTCGGGTTTCAACGTTCACTGGCCGCGATCAGTTAGACTCTTGCTCATTGGTTTGAGCTCAGAGACACCAGTGAAGACCATGGATGGTATTGGTGTGAGTTCAGAGAACTAGATGAGAAGGAAGAGTGATTGGCGACGCCTGAGTTGGTTGCAGCGATTCGACATAGGTGACAGTGATTCGGGACAGTGAGAAAGCAGAAAAAGAAGAAGGAAGAAGAGAGGTTTGCTAAGGTACTGGAAAAACTCTCTATCGATCAAGAGGCTGTGTTGTTGAGCTCTTGACTGAAGACTTCCTTCTGTCTTTGCATGTGTTTTGCTTCATGGCTGTAAGTTTCATTTGTTCATTCCGTTAGCCACAAAACTCTGTAAGTCATTGTGCTTTGTTTTCAAATCTATTTTGTGACTTTTGTGGAGAGGTTACTCCACCGAGAAGGAGAAACACTTAGCCGGATTTTGTCCGGGGTGTGATCTACCGAAAGATCAAGGGATCGTCCACCTTACGGACACGCCGAGGAGTAGGGGCAAGTTATTCCCGAACCTCGTACATCGTTTTGTTAGTGGTGGTTTGTTCTTTTCCTTGCATCAGTTTTCATTTTACTTATTTCCGCTGTGCTAACAAACTCTTGTGAGGAAATTGATTGGATTTTTAAAGGAGGCTATTCACACCCCCCCCCCTCTCTAGCCATCCGAAGGTCCTAACAAGTGGTATCAGAGCAAGGCGCTCTTCATCCGGATTAACACCCTAAAGAGCAAGAAGATGACTATGAAGGAAGGTTTTAGTACCAATCGTCCACCCTACTTCGATGGAGCGGATTTCCAATATTGGAAGAGTCGTATGGAGTATTATCTCCGAAGGATGAAGAAGGTAAGGAAGGTTTCATGGAGTATTAACACCCTAAAGAGCAAGAAGATGAGCGGATTTCCACCCGACATCTCCATGTGGTTCTCGGTCAAGGAAGGTTTCACACCTCCGAAGGATGAAGAAGGTAAGGAACTAGAGTCGTCGAGGTGGTCCGCCGAGCAAACTCGCAAAGGACAAGCCGATGTCAAGGTGGTGGTCACACTACAATGTGGAATAGCCAAAGATCAACTTGTCAAGGTAGGTCCATTTGTGAGTGCAAAGGATTTGTGGAACAAACTCATTGAGCTCCAAGAAGGAACTCGAGACTCTCGGATCGCCAAGAGAGACTTGTTCCTAAACCAACTACAAAATCTCACCATGAAGGTTTAACGAAACGGTAAGTGAACTACACGGAAGGTTCAAAGAGATCATCAATGGTCTTCATTATGTAGATGAACGCGTAGAGAATCACGATCTTGTAAGGTACGCTCTCAAAGCTTTTCAGAGGAATGCCTTGTGGTCATCTATGGTAGATGCCTACAAGGTCTCCAAAGATCTTTCAATTGTTAAGTTAGATGAATTCTTTTGTGAAATGGAACTTCATGAACTTGCTAACAAGGGTCAAAAAGAGAAAGGTATTGCTTTAGTTGTAGGAGAAAAGAGCAAGGATGGAAGGAGGAAGAAAGAAAAGAAGAAGGAGAAAGAAATTCCTACATCCTCATCCTCCTCCGAGTCCGATGATGAAGGAGGATCATCATCAAGCGAGATGGCCAACTTCGTGAGAAGAATCATGAGAAGGAGCCGAAGATACAAAGGGAAGGGTAAGTCTATTGATCAAAATATTGATAAGACTAACGTTACTTGTTATGAGTGTAGCAAGAAAGGACACTATCGGAGCGAGTGTCCGAAACTCAAGAAGAAGGAAGAAAGGGCCAAGAAGAAGAAAGCTCTCAAAGCTTCTTGGGATGAATCCTCCTCAAGCTCATCGGAGGAAGAGAAGGAGAAAAGCACTCGTCAATTAGCACTCATGGCAAGGGAGGAATCGGACTCCGGAAGTGATACATCAGCCGCGGCTTCATCATCTTCAGATGATGAAGAGGTAACCTCTCCACATTTAGAAAAATACTATAAGACTATTGCTCATTTATCTACACTGCTTAAGAAATCAAAAACTGAAATCAAATTATTAAAAGAAGAAGTAGAACACTTGAAGACTCTTAGGGAGGATGAGGTTGATGACCTTCATCAAGAGCTTCTTGAGGATGAAAATAATGCCCTAAAGAGTGAAGTTGAGAAACTCAAGAAAATGCTTGAGAAATTCTCAACTAGCTCTAAGACCTTAGATATGATTCTAAATGCCCAAAGGGCGGTCTATAGGCTGGATTAGGATACCAACCTAAGGAGTCTATTTCGTTTCCTTAGTGTCTAGAACCCAATTTCATAGATCACATGCTTCTAGGGTTCATGAGACTAGGAAGGGTGTGACCAAGGCATGGGTTCCTAGGTCCTTCATTGTAGATGCATTAGGTCCCAAGATTTGGGTACCTAAAACATCTATCTTTCGTGTCTTGTAGGCATTTGTCAAGGGGGAGCATCTATCAACTTGGTTTGTTGATAGTGGATACTCCAAGCACATGACCGGGGACAAGTCACTCTTTACCACCCTTCAAAATAAAAATAAAGGTAATGTGTCTTTTGGTAATAATGGTAGCCTTAAGGTTATAGGAGTTGGAGATATTCAAATATCCAAATGTCTCCAAATCAAAAATGTCCTTCTAGTTAAGGGGATGACTTTTAATCTCCTAAGTGTCAACCAATTGTGTGATACGGGTTACACAATTGAGTTTCATTCAAGTCAATGTCTGGTCAAACACATTGACACACTTGACACGGTACTAGTAGGCACAAGGGTAGATAACATTTACCAAGTATCCTTTAAAAGTGCTACTAATGCCTCTGCTAAGTGTTTCATGTCAAAAGAAGAAGAATCATGGTTGTGGCATAGAAGATTGGCCCACGTAAACATGAAGAATATTCAAAAGCTGGCCAACAAAGGATTAGTGCGAGACTTACCAAGCATCAAGTATCAAAAGATAAAATTATGTGATGCATGTCAAAAGGGTAAGCAAACAAAAGCGGCTCATAAAGGTAAAAGCACTGTAAGTACATCTACTGCTTTAGATTTATTGCATATGGATTTGTTTGATTGCAGTAATGTTATTTCATTGAATGGGAGTAGATACTGTTTAGTGATCATTGATGATTTTACTAGATATACATGGACCTTCTTTTTGAAAAATAAGGATCAAACCATAGATGTTTTTGTTTCTTTTTGTAGAAGAACTGAAAATGAAAAATCGACAACAATTAAAACAATTAGAAGTGATCATGGTGGAGAATTTCAAAACCATAGATTTTTAGAATTTTGTCAAGAAAAAGGATATAGGCATGAGTTCTCTACTCCAAGGACCCCACAACAAAATGGGGTTGTGGAGAGAAAGAACTGAGTCTTGCAAGAGGCTGCACAAAGCATGCTCAATGAGTACTCATTACCGAGCTACTTATGGGCTAAAGCGGTAAATACCGCTTGCTATGTGCAAAACCGAGTCTTGATACATAGGTTTTTAGGAAAGACTCCCCATGAACTTTGGTTTGGGAAACCCCCTACAATTAAACATCTTAGGGTGTTTGGTTGTAAGGTGTTTATCTTGAACACCAAGGATCATCTTGGAAAGTTCACGGCTAAGGCTGACGAAGGGATACTAGTCGGGTACTCTCTAACCAGCAAAGCCTATCGAGTCTACAACATTAGGACTAAGTTGATTGAAGAGTCCTCAGATGTAGCATTTGAAGAAATCCCTAAATCGAATGATCAATCAAAGGATGTAGGAGAAATTCAATTTGAACTTAGAAATCTAAGTTTAAATGATCAAAACATAGAAAGAGTCGAAGTTGACTCCGATGACAATGAGTAAAGGCAAGAGAGGACTCAATCTGATCCTTTACCTGATACTGAGCCCTTGCCTGTGTCTAGTGAGACCATTCATGAGGCACCGCCAACACCAAGGCAATCTAGGATAGCCTCTAGTCATCCCCAAGACCTGATTGTGGGAGACATTCAACAAGGGGTTAGGACTAGGTCATTCTTTAGAAATGAGTCTAATGAGGTCGCCTTGATCTCAGAAATTGAACTAAAATTAGTTAATGAGGCATTGCACGATCCTGATTGGATCATAGCTATACAAGATGAGTTAGGTCAATTTGAAATGAGCCAAGTGTGGGACTTAGTTCCTAGGCCTAAGAAGACCACCATTATTGGAACCAAATGAGTCTTCAAAAATAAGTTAAACCAAAAGGGAGAAGTAGTAAGAAACAAGGCAAGACTTGTAGCCAAGGGCTATAGTCAAGTCGAAGGCCTCGATTATGATGAGACTTATGCTCCCGTGGCTCGATTAGAATCCATCCGCTTAATGCTAGCTTTTGCTGCACATAGAGGCTTCAAGCTCTATCAAATGGACGTCAAATCAGCCTTCTTAAATGGTTTCATTAAAGAAGAGGTCTATGTTGAACAACCACCGGGGTTTGTGAATACCGAAGCTCCAAACCACGTGTACAAGCTCAAGAAAGCTCTTTATGGGCTTAAACAAGCACCTCGAGCATGGTACGAAAGGTTGTCAACTTACTTATTAGAAAAGGATTTTGTGAGAGGTCAAATAGACCCAACACTCTTTCTGTGTAGAGATGGTGAAAACATATTTATAGCCCAGGTGTATGTCGATGACATAATTTGTGGCTCAAATAACAAGGGTTATTTGAATGAATTTATCACTCACATGGAAAGTGAGTTTGAAATGAGTCTGGTGGGAGAATTGACATTCTTCCTTGGACTTGAAATCAAACAAACTCGAGATGGCATTTATGTCCATCAAACAAAATATACTCAAGAGATGCTCAAGAAATTCAAAATGAGTGACTCTAAGGAAGTATCCACTCCAATGGCGACAAACACTCGCCTTGACAATGATGAGAGTGGAAAACCAGTTGATCTAACGCAATATAGGAGCATGATTGGTAGTCTTCTATATCTCACAGCTAGTAGACCGGACATACTTTTTGCTGTGGGCATGTGCGCTAGATATCAAGTCTGTGCCAAGGAATCTCATTTAATTGCAGTTAAGAGAATTCTGAGATACCTTAAGGGCACAATTCGAGTAGGTCTATGGTACCCTCGCACGGAGTCTTTTGACTTGATAGGTTATACCGACTCCGATTACGCTGGGTGCAAATTGGATCGGAAAAGCACTAGTGGGGGTTGCCAATTTTTAGGTTCATCATTAGTTAGTTGGTCAAGTCGGAAGCAACATTGTGTTGCTCTCTCCACGACCGAGGCTGAATACATTGCCATGGGAGAGAGTGTATCACAATTGTTGTGGATGATCCACACTCTAGAAGATTATGGACTTTCGTATAAGGGAGTGCAAGTGTTGTGTGACAACATCAACACGATAAACCTAACAAAAAACCCAGTCCATCATTCAAGGACCAAACATATTGAAGTGCGTCACCACTTCATTAGAGATCATGTAGCTAGGGGAGACATTGCACTCACCTATGTTGAGTCAAAGTCAAACCTAGCCGATATTTTCACCAAACCTCTTTCGGAAAATGAATTTAGTCATTTGAGGAGAGAATTGGGAATGTGTTTGGCTCAATAGGCCATTAGGACTTCATCATGATCAATAAGGACAATTAAAACAACAAGAGAAATAGGGAAATTAATTTGGGCAACCTGGGAGCATCTCACACAAACTATAAGGTTTAACAAATGATTTTTGTTTGCTAGAAATGGGGTGAGATGCTAGGATCAGCCGAATTATTCAAAATGTATCATGCATCCCTTGAATAATTAGGTTGAAGAGACATAAATTGAGTATGGGGAAGACCATTACATAATTCATGTGTATTTGGTTCCTAGATCATACTCATATATTCCAACCAAGGAAACTTGGTTGGACCTTTACCTAGAAATTATGAAACTTTGGTTGATGGACTGTTTGATACACTTGAACGATGCTTTTCATGATTTTGATTGATACTAGGACAAGTCCTTGAAAGAATGATAGCAAGTTGGTTATATTTTGACAAACTTGAAACTAAACATAACAAAGGTCAAAATTTCAGTTTTCAGGCCTTAAGTTGTTTGTTTTCTAAATGTCTGCAACTTTAGGGCTATAAACAAGTTCAGACCATAATTTTTAAGGTAATTGTTATGCTTGTAGATCCTCCAGGTTCTAGGTTCTGAACTTGGAAGTTTCCTAGAGAAACTTCCACGAACTATCGAACATCTCTATGAATTTCAGTTACTGAAATTACTAATTTCAGCTACTGAAATTACTGGAGAGATCTAAGTATCAGACACTGATCGGTCTACGGACCAATCAGGTCAGCCTAGCACGCAGAGCCCGCTACTGATCACTTTCTGATCGGTCTACAGACCGATCAGGGAGTTCCCTGATCGGTCCGGAGACCGATCAGATCAATCCGGTACGCAAGGCCACTGATTATTCTCTGATCGGTCTACCGACCGATCAGGATTTTCCTGGATCGGTCCATGGACCGATCAGGAGGCTCCTGATACCTCCTGATCGAACAGCCGTCCGATCATTTCATCAACTATACACCCATCAGAAAACCCTTAAAACTTCCCGATCCTTTCTTTTCCCTCTTCACGCGGAAGCCCTAGCCGACTCTTCCCTACACCTCACCTCTTCTCTTCTCTTTGCATGCCGGAACCCTAGCCAAAGCTCTAGCCAAAACTTCAATGGCACCAAGGTAACTCCTTACTTCTCTAGAACTTGGCATTTCGGTCTCATTTCTCACCATATATGTGGTTTTTGTTTCGGGTGGCTCCGGTGCTCACTTACTTGCCCCATTATATCACTTTGTTAACTCTTAGAAAGAAACCAGTGGGTGAGGGGACCTCTAAGTCACCTGAGAAGTCGAAGTCTAAGGGTCCTTCCCGACCTCAACCATCTGTTTCTGGGAGATTCCCGAACCACAATTTTGAGAAAGCCTTTAGACAAAGGACCTTTAAATTACTCCCTTGTAGGTCTGTAGATCGTAGATTCATGGACGAATTTTGTCCAACTGTGTCTGAAATCATTGCCTACTACAAACTTGACTCACTTGTCTACTTAGAACGGGATATCAACTATGACTTGGTCTCTGAGTTTTATAACAACCTTCATCAGACTAATGATGCAGGTTATAAAACAAGAGTTGCTAAGCGGACTCTTGATTTCAGTTTCTCATCCTTCTTTGACTATCTCGGTTGTCGGAGGTGTTCCGGTAATGTCTTTTCGATATTTCCTGATTTACCAGATCCTTTACCTCCACCCTTTGATATCTCATCTGATGATATTTATGAGTATTTCTTCAGACATCCTAGACCAGGTGGCCTTGATGAGCTAGATGTTGACTTTCCTACTTTTGCAGCCTTGAGATTATCTCCTCAAGACTACATTCTTTTTAAAATTGTCATAAACTGTCTTCTGCCTATCAGATCTAAACCATTGTCTGAGATCCGACCATATCATTGCCTGATGCTTTATGGATTGCGTCGACGTCTCGACTTTGACATCATATCTAGCATCTACTCTTCGATCATCTCCTATAGTGAGCTGAGCGGCTACACTATTTATATGTCTTATGGGCATATAATTACAGATTGGCTCGAGACCCTTCAGATTGATGTCTCTAAGGGTAGAATAGTCAAGATGGTCAGACAAGATTGCAGACTTGGGAAGCGGGCATTTTCCAAGTCTGGAATCATAGGACAAAATGGGGATGTTTGGTGGAAGGATGGGAGAGCTCTAGGTGAGTTACCACGGGAACCTCCACGACAGGTTGCGGCTGCTCCTGTTGCTGCTCCTCCTGCTGCTGCTGCTGACGATGGAGAGGCAGATCCTGATCTGCGCTGGCAGATCGCCGAGCTGGAGAGTCGCTTTGATCGGCACGATGAGCTGCTGGTTGTTGAGTTTCACGGGTACGATGATTTACGCAGTCAGCAGCTGGTGACACATCAGGCGATTATGGATTGGATGGCCAGATACCCACCTCCGCAGGATTTCCCGAGCTATCCATCCTTGAGCAGCGGCATGCCACCTCAGGAACCCATTCCTCCCGTTGATGATCCTGATGCTCCTCATGATGAGGAGGCTGATTGATATACATTGTTCTATGATGTGATTTTGACTGTCTATGTTTTGGATGTTGGTTGTTGGATATGTATGTCTGTCCTGGATACTTACTGATTTCTTCTATTTATGCTGTTTATTTTCTTTCTTTATGTTTCACTCCTTATTGGTTTTTAATATGCTGTTCATATGTCATGTCTTGTATGTCTCTTATTTCTTTATCACTGTCTTATAATACATTTAGAGGGTGTTCTAGGTGAATTAAGAAAAAGACAGTATGGGTTAAGGGGGAGTCCTTAACGTTCTCTTACATAATTCGCACCTTTTCGGTGTTTGACAAAGGGGGAGAAGATAACTAAGTTTAGAGATAAATGGAAGTTTGGCTTTAGAGGGAGGACCTTGATTCCTCTATCCTTACATGGTGTTGTATCTGTCTTAGGGGGAGGATCTTGATTCCCCTAAAATTAGGGAAATATGGAAATATGAACATTTCTGATCTAAACTTAAATCGTGTTGTCAAACAATAAAAAGGGGGAGATTGTTGATACAGTCTGACCTGGCTGTTGTTTTGATGTTGACACTGATTTAAGTTTGTATCAGATATTAATTAAACTCAGACTGATTGATGATCAAGGTTGATCATGAGGAGAGGAAAAGTCCAAGTACGGATACTTGGCATGCAAAGTCGGAGAGGGCTCGGCAGCTCGTTCTCCGGACTAGGTCAGAGAGGGCTCGGTAGCTCGTTCTCTGGACCGGACGAAGTCGGAGAAGGCTCGGCAGCTCGTTCTCCAGACTAGGTCAGAGAGGGCTCGGTAGCTCGTTCTCTGGACCGGACGAAGTCGGAGAGGCTCGACAGCTCGTTCTCCGGACTAGGTCAGAGAGGGCTCAGTAGCTCGTTCTCTGGACCGGACGAAGTCGGAGAGGGCTCGGCAGCTCGTTCTCCGGACTAGGTCAGAGAGGGCTTGGTAGCTCGTTCTCTGGACCAGGAAGACGTTAGGGTTGTTGGTTGCTACTCGGAAAACCTAGAGGTTCCACTGTATAAAAATTTTGTACAAAGGTCTGAACCTTTTTCCTAGCTACCATGTGTTCTTTTAAATTAAATTTTGGATCGCCTGCGGAACTTAACACGTTTGATCCAAAACTTAATCTATTTGTTCTTTTAGGTTTTAACTTGGATCTCCTGCGGAACTTAACACGTTCGACCCAAGTCTCCTTAAGTTATTAATTCCATTAAATACTAATTTCCATAAAAGGTTCCCAGTACTGACGTGGCGAGGCACATGACCTTCTTGGATATGAGAGCAACCACCACCGACTAGACAAAACCTTTAATAGAAAGCTAATATTTAATTTCCTAAAATAACTTTAGGTTAACCAAAGAGAACAATCAAATCACAAGGAAAAGAAAGAAAACAAAAGAACACAACATCGAAAACATATTCGAAATACTAGATCATAAGCCTCTTGTATTTGGTATTATTTCCATAAATAACTAGCATGATGCGGAAATAAAAATTACTAATTATACCTTGTAGAAAAACCTCTTGATCTTCTACCGTATTCCTCTTCTAACCTCGGACGTTGTGTGGGCAGCGATCTACCAAGATGAGAAACCACCAACCACCTTCTTCTCCTCCAAGCAAGGTTCGGCCACAAAGGAAGAACTTTACCAAAGAAGAAAATCAAAATACTAACCAAGCTCCAAGAGATGCTAACTTTCTCTCCTTCTTCTTCTTCTTCTCCAAGTAGTATCCGCCACCACAAGAACTCCAAGAGATGAAGTATTCGGCCACCACAAGAGGAAGAGAGGGAGAGGGTAATGGCCAGCCACACCAAGGAAAAGAGGAGAAAACAATAGAGGGTTGTCCCATGAAGGCACCTCACCATTCTTTTACATTCCTGTGCCTAGGCAAATTAGGAAATTTAATTACAATAAATCTTCCTTAATTCCCTTGACCTGATTTAATAGAGAAAAATAAAATAAAATTTCCCAAATCAATTTCAAGTGGCCAGCCACATCATTGGAAAACAAAAGAGGACAAGTTTTAATCAACAATTAAAACTTCCTAATTTGTTTCCGGAAATTTTAAAAAAAAATTTCTCTTTAAAATCTCTTCATGGTTAATAAAAGGAAATATCTATAATTTTAATTTTATTAACATGTGAATAATTTTTAAAGAGAAAATAAAACATCTCTCAATCTACAAATAAGGAAAGAGATCTAATCTCTTTCTTTAATCTTTGTAAATCTTTTACAAGAGATATTTTAATTCTAATTCTCTTTAAATTATATCTTCCACATTATAATAAAATTAAAATTAAAATCCCTTTTTAATTTAATTTGGCCCCACTAGCTTGGGTTCAAGCTAGGGCCACCACATCATACCTAGGTCGGCCCTAGCTTGGTTCCCAAGCTAGCTTGGCCCCTATTGAGTGAGTATAGAAGGTGGGTATAGGTGGGTATAGAACTCTATAAATAAGAGGCTACGATAGGGACCGAGAGGAGGAATTGGTTTGGTCTCCGATAAAATTAAGCATCCCGTGTTCGCCCCGAACACACAACTTAATTTTATCAATGATAATTCATTCCACTAGAGAACTATCATTGAACTACCGCACCAATCCCAAATTACATTTTTGGGCTCCTTCTTATTATGAGTGTGTTAGTCTCCCTGTGTTTAAGATATCGAATGTTCACTAATTAAGTGAGTTACTGACAACTCATTTAATTAATATCTAAGTCCAAGAGTAGTACCACTCAACCTTATTGTCATGTCGGACTAAGTCCACCTGCAGGGTTTAACATGACAATCTTTATGAGCTCCTCTTGAGGACATTATCAACCTAGTATCTCTAGGACACAGTTTCCTTCTATAATCAACAACACACACTATAAGTAATACCATTTCCCAACTTATCGGGTTTATTGATTCAACGAACTAAATCTCACCCATTGATAAATTAAAGAAATAAATATCAAATATATGTGCTTGTTATTATATTAGGATTAAGAGCACACACTTCCATAATAAGCGAGGTCTTTGTTCCTTTATAAAGTCGGTATAAAAGAAACCTCAAATGGTCCTACTCAATACACTCTGAGTGTACTAGTGTAATTATATAGTCAAGATAAACTAATACCTAATTACACTACGACCTTCTAATGATTTGTTCCTTTTCCATTTTGGTCGTGAGCTACTGTTTATAATTTATAAGGTACTGATAACATCATCTTCTGTATGTGACACCACATACTATGTTATCTACAATATAAATTAAATGAACAACTACAAACAAATGTAGACAATTAGACCAAATGTGATTCTTTATTCATAATAAATGTTTACAAAGCTTAGGCTTTCAGTATACATTCCAACAATCTCCCACTTATACTAATGACTAAGCTGCCATATCTTCTACCATACATCTGATTCCCATTCCCTCCACATGCCGATCGAAATCTTTCGCCGGAAGGGCCTTAGTGAAAGGATCTGCCAGGTTATCCGCTGATGCAATCTTGGTGATGACAACTTCTCCTCGCTTCACAATATCTCGTATCAGGTGGTACTTGCGCTCTATATGTTTACTTGCCTTATGAGCTCGTGGTTCCTTCGAGTTTGCAACTGCACCACTATTATCACAATAAATTGCGATGATTTTGGGCAAACCAGGAATCATATCTAAGTCCATTAGAAAGCTCCTGAGCCATACTGCTTGAGGCTGCCACATATTCAACTTCCATGGTTGAGTCCGAAACGCTGTTTAACACTCCTCCATGAAATGGCTCCACCTCCTAAAGTAAACACATAGCTGATGTAGACTTCTTGTTATCCCTATCGATTGGAAATCAATCTGTAACCCAGGGAGCGGATCGTTTGCTTGGTAAACTAGCATATAATCTCTAGTCCTTCTCGGGTACTTCAATATGCAGTCCAATGTCCTTGTCCGGGTTACTCGATATCTGCCGACCATGCCCACGGTAAAACAAATATCGGTCTCGTACATAGCATTGCATACATTAGGCTTCCCTCCAGAAGCATAAGGAACTGCTTTCATGTCCTCTATCTCTTTTGATGTCTTTGGAGACATCTCTTTAGATAGAGCTACTCCATGTCTAAAAGGTAAGAAACCTTTCTTGGAATCCTGCATGCTAAAACGAGCAAGGATTGTATCTATATATGAAGCTTGGGATAGACACAACATTCTTTTCTTACGATCCCTTATAACTTTGATCCCAAGAATGTGTGCACATTCTCCTAAGTCCTTCATATCAAATTGTTTGGACAACCATACCCTTACGTCTGATAATACCTTGACATTGTTGCCAATTAACAAAATATCATCTACGTATAGTACAAGAAATACACTTATATACACAAGACTCATCCGGACTTTGAATAAATCCATATGACTGGATTACTTCATTAAACCGGATGTTCCAAGACCTTGAAGCTTGCTTCAGTCCATAAATGGACCGATTGAGCTTGCATACTAGATGCTCTTTGCCTTTTTCAATAAATCCTTCTGGTTGCTTCATATGGATGTTCTCTTCAAGACTTCCATTAAGGAAAAGTCTTGACATCCATTTGCCAAATCTCATAATCCATATGAGCAGAATGGATAAGAGTATCCGGATAGACTTAAGCATGGCTCCCGGTGAAAAGGTTTCCTCATAATCGATTCCCTCTTTACGAGTGTACCCTTTCGCAACAAGCCTAGCTTTGAAGGTTTCTACCTTCCGTCATCCCTCTTTTCCTTTTGTAGATCCACTTGCATCCAACGGCTTTTACACCATCGGTGGTTCTCAAGCTCCCGGACCTTATTAGAGTACATGGACTCTATTTGAATTCATTGCCTTTTGCCAAGATCTTGCATCTATATCTTGGAGTGCTTCGTCATAAGATCGGGGATCATGTTTACCCGGATCAAGTCGAAGACTCTCCCAAAAACATGAATCTTCAGTTGCCTCACAACCCTCCTACTACGACGAGGCACTATCGTGGTTGTGTATCGTGTGTGACACGTGTTGCGTCTCTTGTGGTACTTCATCTTGTCTTGGTGCTGAAGTAGACATGTCCTCTCTAAGTTCTTCTAAAACAACTTTACTCTGGGCTTGTGATCCATTATATAGTCTTCTTCTAAAAGCGGGCATTGGTGCTAACAATGACCTTCGGTCTTAGGACTATAAAATAAACCACCTTTCGTTCCTTTGGGATATCTTACAAACACACGAACTTACATGCGAGATTCTAACTTATCGTCTGGTTTGACACATGTCTTGGACTACCCAAATCGAATATGTCTTAGGCGGGTTTTCGCCCATTCCACAATTCTATGGGAGTAGAAGAAACGATTTAGAAGGTACTAAGTTCGGAACATACACTTCGTTTCCGAGCATATCCCCAAAATTGGTAATCTGAATAACTCATCATCGATCTAACCATTTCCATAAGAGTCCTATTCCTTCGTTCGCCACACCATTATGTTGGGGTGTTCCAAGTGCAATTGGGATTAATCGACCTCGATAAGTAATTCTAAACTCTCCTAAGAGGTATTCGCCACCACGATCGGATCGTAGTGTCTTGATACTTTTACCTAGTCGTTTTTCCACATCAGCCTTGTATTCTTTGAACTTATCAAAGCACTCGGACTTGCGGCGCATTAGGTAAATGTATCCATATCTTGAATAATCGTCTATGAAAGAGACAAAATATTCAAAACCTCCTCTTGCCTGGACAGACATAGGACCACACAAATCAGAGTGAACCAACTCTAACACTTCTTTGGCTCTATACCCCTGGCCTTGAACGGCCTCTTGGTCATTTTACCTTCCAAGCAGGATTCACAAGTTGGAAAATTTTCCAACTCTAATGAACCCAAAAGTCCATCGGCTATAAGCCTCTGAATCCTACTTAAGTTAATATGACCAAGCCTTAGATGCCAAAGATATGCTTGGTTCATTTCCGAAGGTTCTTTTCTCTTATTAGAATTAGAAGATGAGTTATAAATTTCCATGTTTTGCTTTGTGGAAGAAATTGGATTTAAAGTATATAAATTGCCAACTAATGCACCAGAACAGATAATCACTTTATTTCTTTTAATAACTACATCGTTACTAAAAGAAACTGAATATCCATCTAAAAACAGTTTAGAAACTGAAATTAAATTTTTCTAAAACTGGGTACATAAAGATAATTTCTTAAAACCAAATTCCTATTTCTACTAAAAGATAAGTAGACGTCTCCCACTGGTTGCCACCTTAGTAGCATTGCCCATGTGACAGTAATTTCTCCTTCAGATAGTCGTCGGGTTTCTGGAACCCTGCAAGGAATTGCAGACATGATCGATGGCTCCCGTATTACACACCGGTGTTGGTAGATAACACCGCTAAACATGTTTCAACAACTAGAGTATGAGATATACCTTTGTTTTGGTTCCTACGAGGACGATCGCCTTCCAATGTCCTGCACCTTGAGATGAAGCACTTGCCCTTGGCTTCTTCATTCCACTTTAAATCCCGTACACTGAGATTTATTCACTTTCTTTCTTGAACCGACTTGTTTCTTCTTCTTCTTTCCTTTCGGTTTAAAGTAGAACCATTTTCGCATAGTGAATTTGAGCATTGTGATGAAATAATCCTTCTGCTGCTTACGTCAGTAGTTCCGCTAATGAATAAACCCTCTTATTCATATTATAGTTCAGACTGCTCAAAACTTCTAGGTAGAGTTTGGAGGATCATATCGATCTGGTTTCCCATCAATTTCTCCTCCAAGGATCCGTATCTCGTTCGGATAAGCCATCATCTTTAGGATATGATCCCTTACAGGAGTACCCTCTTGCATGGTGGCTGTCATTATCTTTCTCATGGCTTCTTGCCTAGAAGCCCTATCTTGATGACCAAAGAGTTCCTTGAGATTGTTCATAATATCATAGGCTGTTGGTAAATCTTGATGCTGATGTTGTAATACATTTGACATTGAAGCCAAAATGTAACACCGCGCCATCTCATCTGCTTTTACCCATTTCCTATGATATTCAATCTCCTCTTGGGTAGATTCACCAGTAGGTGCATCAGGGCACTGCTCAGTCAGTACATATTTATAGCTTTCAGCAGTAAGAACAATGTCCAGGTTTCTTTTCCAATCTATGTAGTTTGGTCCAGTAAGTCTATTCTGTTGAAGTATGATGGACAGTGGGTTGAAAGACATCCTAAGAATCACAAATAACTTTTGGTCAGAACTCTAAATTTAGAATAATATTGATTCCTCAAACAATACTATTTTAAATTAACCAACACCTCATAACACCGTGAATTTTGTATGCCACGTTAGTATGGACGTATACAAATTCAACATTTGTAAAAGGAGGGTTTTAACCCATTAATTTTATTATCTTGTCAACCTAACTTTTTGACAAATAAAATTAATAGTTGGTATCATTTGGTCACACAAATAATAGCAGTGACTCCGTTAGGGAGGATACTATTAGATGTGTCTAAGTGTATACCATTACTTGACACTAAGTCCATTAATAAGATTATGCCCCTTCCGTTGGGGAAGATCACACGCTCTTAATTAACTTCCTATAGTCATCCAAAAATGGAAGTCTGTTCTAGTGATCCGCAAACAAGCTCATCCGTTATGGAGGAAGGCACTCAGAGCCAACGCGCAAGCTTGTTTGCATCACTTACAAACCAGTAATGGAGACCATGGGATTTATTTAAAAATCCATCTCCCACTTAGTTATTTATAAATGAGGAATTTTAACTATGCTAGCCTACTTAAACTTGTAAACTAACATGCACACAATATAAAAGCAATAAATAGAAAATTTAATTTTCAACTATTATGGCTTTTATCTCTAATTGTCCTCCGTGTGTTGTCATCCCAAGCTGCTGCCATATTTGGCCACCGCCACCGGGTCTAGCTGTCGCATCCATCTTGCTCCTAGTTCCGCTGCGCCTCTGGTCCTTAGAAGGTTCCACGCTTTGCAAGATTCGATCCATGACATAAATAGAATTTTACATTTTGATCCTATATTCCATAAAAGGAATGTACATGTATCTAGATCAAAATAAAATCCTAATAAAACTAAATACAGCTCCTGCTGTATTTTAATACAATCATGCACACATATAAATTGCCCTTGACATGTCCAAGGGTCCAATCACACATAATTAACTAAAAGCCATAATAGTTGGATCCTGCATCCACAAAGTTAGCACATCCTACTATTATCCTGCCTAAATTATGTATGACATGTGCATAATTAAACTAAATACCAAATACACAGAGGCAAAACCCTAGCTCTGATACCAATTGTTGGTTGCTACTCGGAAAACCTAGAGGTTCCACTGTACAAAAATTTTGTACAAAGGTCTGAACCTTTTCCTAGCTACCATGTGTTCTTTTAAATTAAATTTTGGATCGCCTGCGGAACTTAACACGTTTGATCCAAAACTTAATCTATTTGTTCTTTTATGTTTTAACTTGGATCTCCTGCGGAACTTAACACGTTCGACCCAAGTCTCCTTAAGTTATTAATTCCATTAAATACTAATTTCCATAAAAGGTTCCCAGTACTGACGTGGCGAGGCACATGGCCTTCTTGGATATGGGAGCAACCACCACCGACTAGACAAAACCTTTAATAGAAAGCTAATATTTAATTTCCTAAAATAACTTTAGGTTAACCAAAGAGAATAATCAAATCACAAGGAAAAGAAAGAAAACAAAAGAACACAACATCGAAAACATATTCGAAATACTAGATCATAAGCCTCTTGTATTTGGTATTATTTCCATAAATAACTAGCATGATGCGGAAATAAAAATTACTAATTATACCTTGTAGAAAAACCTCTTGATCTTCTACCGTATTCCTCTTCTAACCTCGGACGTTGTGTGGGCAACGATCTACCAAGATGAGAAACCACCAACCACCTTCTTCTCCTCCAAGCAAGGTTCGGCCACAAAGGAAGAACTTTGCCAAAGAAGAAAATCAAAATACTAACCAAGCTCCAAGAGATGCTAACTTTCTCTCCTTCTTCTTCTTCTTCTCCAAGTAGTATCCGGCCACCACAAGAACTCCAAGAGAGATGAAGTATTCGGCCACCACAAGAGGAAGAGAGGGAGAGGGTAATGGCCGGCCACAACACCAAGGAAAAAGGGAGAGAAAACAATAGAGGTTGTGTCCCATGAAGGCACCCTCACCCCTTCTTTTATATTCCTTGGCCTAGGCAAATTAGGAAATTTAATTACAATAAATTTTCCTTAATTTCCTTGACTTGATTTAATTGAGAGAAATAAAATAAAATTTCCCAAATCAATTTCAAGTGGTCGGCCATATCATTGGAAAACAAAAGAGGACAAGTTTTAATCAACAATTAAAACTTCCTAATTTGTTTCCGGAAATTTTAAAAAATAAAATTTCTCTTTAAAATCTCTTCATGGTTAATAAAAGGAAATATCTATAATTTTAATTTTATTAATCATGTGAATAATTTTAAAGAGAAAATAAAACATCTCTCCAATCTACAAATAAGGAAAGAGATCTAATCTCTTTCTTTAATCTTTTGTAAATCTTTTACAAGAGAGATATTTTAATTCTAATTCTCTTTAAATTATATCTTCCACATTATAATAAAAATTAAAATTAAAATCCCTTTTAATTTATTTTGGCCGGCCCTACTAGCTTGGGTTCAAGCTAGGGCCGGCCACCCAATCTTATACCTAGGCCGGCCCTAGCTTGTTCCCAAGCTAGCTTGGCCGGCCCCTATTGGGTGGGTATAGAAGGTGGGTATAGGTGGGTATAGAACTCTATAAATAAGAGGCTACGATAGGGACCGAGAGGAGGAATTGGTTTTGGTCTCCCGATAAAATTAAGCATCCCGTGTTCGCCCCGAACACAACTTAATTTTATCAATGATAATTCATTCCACTAGAGAACTATCATTGAACTACCGCACCAATCCCAAATTACATTTTTGGGCTTCTTCTTATTATGAGTGTGTTAGTCTCCCTGTGTTTAAGATATCGAATGTCCACTAATTAAGTGAGTTACTGACAACTCATTTAATTAATATCTAAGTCCAAGAGTAGTACCACTCAACCTTATTGTCATGTCGGACTAAGTCCACCTGCAGGGTTTAACATGACAATCTTTATGAGCTCCTCTTGAGGACATTATCAACCTAGTATCTCTAGGACACAGTTTCCTTCTATAATCAACAACACACACTATAAGTAATACCATTTCCCAACTTATCGGGTTTATTGATTCAACGAACTAAATCTCACCCATTGATAAATTAAAGAAATAAATATCAAATATATGTGTTTGTTATTATATTAGGATTAAGAGCACACACTTCCATAATAACTGAGGTATTTGTTCCTTTATAAAGTCAGTATAAAAGAAACGACCTCAAATGGTCCTACTCAATACACTCTGAGTGTACTAGTGTAATTATATAGTCAAGATAAACTAATACCTAATTACACTACGACCTTCTAATGGTTTGTTCCTTTTCCATTTTGGTCGTGAGCTACTGTTTATAATTTATAAGGTACTGATAACATCATCTTCTGTATGTGACACCACATACTATGTTATCTACAATATAAATT
This sequence comes from Zingiber officinale, assembly GCF_018446385.1. NCBI lineage: Eukaryota > Viridiplantae > Streptophyta > Magnoliopsida > Zingiberales > Zingiberaceae > Zingiber > Zingiber officinale. The sequence goes on from NC_055987.1 coordinate 164,339,010, forward strand.
AAATGAACAACTACAAACAAATGTAGACAATTAGACCAAATGTGATTCTTTATTCATAATAAATGTTTACAAAGCTTAGGCTTTCAGTATACATTCCAACAAGGGTTTAGGGCTGGGAGGCTCTAAAACTAACACGAGACATTGGATCGGTCTGTTGACCGATCCAGTGATACTCTGGTTGTCTGGATCGGTCGGCAGACCGATCCAATGATACATGAGTCACCTGATCGGTCTCGTGACCGATCAGTGACCACACAGGAAGTCTCTGTGGGTTATCTGATCGGTCTACAGACCGATCAGAAAGAAGCGATCAGAAACGCTGGGGATCCACCCATAGGCTGATCGGTCCACAGACCGATCAGACTCTTCCCGGACCGATCAGGATGAGTCCTGATCGGTCCAAAAAAATCTATGGATCAGTCTGTTGACCGATCCACAACATGTCGTTTGTTTCTGTTGTTTCTCTGATATTTCTGACTCACTTCTGATTCACCTGATCAAATCATCTGCTGCGAGATTTTTAAGTTGCAGGTTGTAGGTATCGTGCCATTGGTTAATTTCAAATGAAGCTCCATCAGAAGAATAAGAACAAGTGCCCTTTATGCTGTATTTCACTGCAAGTGATGCAATTCGGGTTTCAACGTTCACTGGCCGCGATCAGTTAGACTCTTGCTCTTTGGTTCGAGCTCAGAGACACCAGTGAAGACCATGGATGGTATTGGTGTGAGTTCAGAGAACTAGATGAGAAGGAAGAGTGATTGGCGACGCCTGAGTTGGTTGCAGCGATTCGACACAGGTGACAGTGATTCGGGACAGTGAGAAAGCAGAATAAGAAGAAGGAAGAAGAGAGGTTTGCTAAGGTACTGGAAAAACTCTCTGTCGATCAAGAGGCTGTGTTGTTGAGCTCTTGACTAAAGACTTCCTTCTGTCTTTGCATGCGTTTTGCTTCGTGGCTGTAAGTTTCATTTGTTCATTCCGTTAGCCACAAAACTCTGTAAGTCATTGTGCTTTGTTTTCAAATCTATTCTGTGACTTTTGTGGAGAGATTACTCCACCGAGAAGGAGAAACACTTAGCCGGATTTTGTCCGGGGTGTGATCTACCGAAAGATCAAGGGATCGTCCACCTTACGGACACGCCGAGGAGTAGGGGCAAGTTATCCCCGAACCTCGTACATCGTTTTGTTAGTGGTGGTTTGTTCTTTTCCTTGCATCAGTTTTCATTTTACTTATTTCCGCTGTGTTAACAAACTCTTGTGAAGAAATTGATTGGATTTTTAAAGGAGGCTATTCACACCCCCCCTCCTCTCTAGCCATCCGAAGGTCCTAACAAGGTTGACATTTTTCGATCGCCCGGTCGCGGGTTATTGTTGCCCGGTCAATATTTTCTCGATCACGCAATCCATACCATGCACCCATCATCTTTCCATCTGCTTGTCACTTACTCGATCGCGTGCTCGACACCGCCCACCCGTCGTCTTTCCTCTCGCTCGGCATTCTCCCGAGTGTTCGATCGGCATTTCTTCTAGCTTCCGCTCGGTGCTACTCGGACTTTCACTTTGTTCCGTTAATATGCACACTTATCACTACTCGGTCTTTCGCTTTATATGCACGCTCGGCATTTTTCCGTTCGCTTGGCACCCGCTAGGTACCATTTGGTCGGTCGATCAAATCCTCTCGGTCAGCTTTCTAGGCTCTCGCTCGTGAGCAAGTTATAAGCGAGTAAGGCTCTCATGGCCAACGACCTCTCGGTCGGGCATAACGACTAGTTGACCGAGTTCTCTCCCTGATCAAGTGATGGTCTCACTCGTCGTTCTATTTGACGCTCGTCGCCTGGCCGACATTCATCGCTCGCACCTCATTTGCCTATCTGCCCGACGCTCATCATTCGCGTCTCACTCGCCACTCTACTGGAGTTCATCATTCGCAACTCACTCGTAGCTCTGCCCGGCGCTCGTCGTTTGCGTCTCATTCAACGCTCGCACCTCATTCGTCGCTCTGCTCGGCACTCATCGTTCACGTCACACTCGTCACTCTGTTTGACGCTCATCGTTCGCGTCTTACTCGTCGCTCTGCCCTGCATTCCTCACTCTGCCCGACACTCATCGTTCGTCGCTATTCGTTTAACGTTATACAATAGGTCCAGCGATTTGATTCTCACTCTGCCCGGCACTCATCGTTCGTTATATCTCGGCCTGCATGCCGAAGTCATATCCCGGCCTGCGTGTCGAAGTCATATCCCGACCTGCATGTCAAAGTCATATTTCGACCTGTCTACCAATGTCATATCCCGGCCTACGTGTTACTATTAGGTCCCGGTCTGCGCCAGATTCAGGTCGTGCTCGACTAGGCATCGTCAGATCCAGTTCTACATTCTGCTCGGAGTCATATGTTTTTCCGGGTCATGACAACGCAAGCAGCATCCCGACCAGTTCATCGATCCACCCGAGGGTGCCCCCTGGGGTAGGGTACGTTCTCTATTTTTATTCTATGCACATTTCATTATTATATGTTTTAGTCTATTACTTATATATTCGTTGAATCTACTTCGAGCATCGGGATAGCAGGGACCGAGACAACCTGGTCGCTGGCTGCATGTAGCGTTGAGCAGAGGACATCTGACGACTTGATCAACATAAAAGACATCTTAATATACCTCCCTCTGAGACGTCGCGATTCGATCAATATTTCATCCACTTCATCCGGTGATCCGTCCGACTTAAATTCTGGATAGGATCAGATGGCCCAACTAAATCATCCGTTATTCTCCCTATGACGGCGGTGGCGGAAGGGTGGATGAACTCGGCGCCCTCATCATTGACGTCTACAAAGACAATTGTGCCGACGGATTCGCCGGAGTCGTCGAGGACGGGTTCGCTTGCAAGGCAGCCAGCGAGGGGGCGGAAGTGGACGAGGGAGGCCTTGAGGCGGGAGACGAGGCCAGGTGTGGGGTGAGGTGGAAGCTGTCGGCGAAGGAGAGGCTGGCGGCGGGCTTGACGGTGGATTTGGAGATGGATGGTGTCGACGCAGACGGCCATGATTAATTTGGTATCTGCTTGGCCATTTCACTGCGATATCAATATCTTCCTTAAATTCGCTCGCCTTCATGCTATTTATACACACACAGCTCTTAAGTTTTCTTAGCATCTCCGATGCAAACTTTTTAAAAGATTTGTAAAATTAAATAAAAAAAAAGATAAAAAAACAAATTAATGAGTGTGAAGATGAATTTTAGAATTTTTAGTTGAGCAGATTTTATTTTTTAAATCTGTTTTTTTTTTCTTTTGAGAGATGGAATCATTAATTATTGAAAAAATAATATTATATATTTGGCTTTTTAAATAATTAAAATATTTCATTTATAATGATTATAATAAAATTAAAATTTATAAATTAATTAATTTATTAATTAAAAATTATAAATAAATTAAATTAAAAAAATTAAGTAGAAATTATATAGAGATATTAAAAAAATTATAAATAAAAATATATGATTTGTAATTTAAGATCTATAAAAAAAGTTGTATAGAGATTTTTGTATTATGGAGAATATAGTAAATTTTTCCACTTTTCATATGATATTATTTTTGATATGATATTGATGAAAATTATAAAAAAAATTATGACAATAAATTAACTTTAATCTTTCAAATCTTATCTTTTTAAAATGTCAAATCAAAGTTAAGATTTATTAAAAACGTAGATTCATAGATAGTTATATTATGGTAATTTATTGAAAGAGCAATTTATTAAATCGCGACTTATGTTCGTATTAGCCATTTTCAACTTCATGCCCAATGAAAAGAACAAGTTGATCCACATGTATTAATTTGTTTTTCTTTTAACACTAAATTTCCCGTTTTTGTTGATTAATCATGTATTAATTGGAGTAAAAAGTGATAATATTCATCCTAAAAAATACAAATAGATAAATTATAAGAGATATTTTATCATAATATTATGGTCCTTTGAATGGAGTAAAGCATACCCCCAATAAAATATTTTACAACAAATCATATATTAATGATGATCCAGGTGACATCGAACTTGGGATGACCAGTCTGATCCTATAAAAATTTCCTACCGGTCATCTAATTAAATCGGGAAAGTACACATAGAGACATATCTTGATATCCAACATTCTAAGTTCCTAATAATACATCAACAAATCATATATTAATATGGCAAAAGGTAATTCACTCACCCAGCGTCCTTGTCAACCTGTTCCTAAGCCAACATGAAGGAGGTAAATCACATATAACTACTAGCCATTAATGCAATAGTTACATGGGGAAGAAGAGGACATTAATTTAAGACATGAGAAAAGACATACTCAGACGTACCGAGTTTCGATTTCATGATCTAATATATCAATATCAATATCCCATATCTTAACCATCAGTACCCGAGGAGACAACAAACCATATATTAATATGGCAAAAAGCGATTCGCTTGCCCCAGCGTCCCCGCTAACATGTCTCTAGTTAACACGGAGGAAGTAAATTACAAGTGACTACTAACCATTATTATATTAGTAGCCATATATTAATAAAAAATAATAATCCCAGTTAATCTTATTGATTATCCCTAGGGATGATCAGTCCGACCCCATGGAAATTTTCCACTGACCACTAGGATAAATCGGGAAGCGCGTGTGGCAACCAGCTCTGAAGCCTAGTATACTTTGATTGCACTCTCCATTTAGAGGAAAATTTTCTATAAATACGCCATAACCCCTCGTGGACTACTAGCCATATATTAATAGTGGCAAAAGATGAATACACTCGCCCCCAACGCTCCCGCCAATCCGTCCCAGGGCCAACATAGAGGAGGTAAATCAAGGGTGGCTACTAGCCTTTGTAATAGTGACTAACATATCAGGGAGATATTTATCTCGATTTTGTTAATATTTGAATCTCAAATCTCATGATGACAATACCTCATGCGCTAGTCACTATACCATCTCGAGAAAATTAGCCATATATTAATAAAAAAAAATGTGGAACCACCACATTAGCGGCCCCCCTAGAGCCAGTTACACGGATATGGAGGGAGGTAAATGCAGGTATACAGCTGAAAGCGCATAGCCGGGACGCTAACCCCAGGCAATGACACCCCGAGAATCGAATCCTGGATCTTTCGGCCACGAAACCATGCGCCCCCAGCTGTGCTACGCCCTGAGGACAAATTAGCCATATATTAATGTGGCAAAAGGCGATTCGCTCGCCCCCAGCGCCCCCGCCAACCCGTCCCTAGGCCAACACAGAGGAGGTAAATCACGGGTGACTACTAGCCATTAGTGCAAACGGCTAAGATATGGGGGAGGTTATGCTCGGTCACGCCGAGTTTCGACCCCAAGACCTCATGTGGTAACTCCCCATGTCTTAACCATCGCACCGCTCCGAGGGGGCCAATTAGCTATATATTAATGATATAACTATGTGTGGTTCAAATTAACTCAATTAAATCCTAGTCCATGAATGCTCAATTTGGATGCGACTTGGGTGATTTAGGCCTTCTGGGAATAAAGTATAATAAAATAGACTAAAAATCTACTGTTTACATAGAGTATTGAGTGCAGCTTATGCTTGAAAAGCAGCTTATGCTTGAAAACATCTTTATAATATTTAAACAATAAACAGATACAGCGGGCATATGTTTCTTTAGATTGAACTGGGCCTCTGACGGGTCTGCAACACGCTGACCAATTGCATTGGGTTACACGAACCCTATGCCCAACAAAAAGGTAGGAAAGCGTGAAAATACCAACTAAATAATTTCCCCTCATGATGCCATCGCGATAATCTCCCTTCCCATATTTGACAATATATTATATACCTTTTGGTGGCACGGAAGATTCCACATTTTCAAATCTTTTTTCATAATAAGCACAGGAAGCACAAAAGTGCACGTATAACGTGTATTCATCTAATCCCATGCATCATATCCACTATACATTGAGGTTGCAGTGTCTCCAAATCCTTCATCCCGCCTCCACTACTGATCATTCGTAAACATGCATATATATCTTATCCAACACGAGCGCCAACGTTACTTCACCGATGGCAACCGAAGAATCTTCAGTGTTCCATCTTACATACATCGATCAATCCCAATCTCCCAGCCTTGAAATAATGGAACCAAGTGACGTTTCGTGAAGAAAACAGGCCACGTCTTTCATTTCTTAGCTATTCCCAAGTACATTGCACTGTTTAATTATTTCCCAACAAATAGTTTTCTTAAGCTCGGTGAGAGAACGAAAGCTAATCTCCCCCCTAAATAGGACGAGCTGATTGGGTGAGGAACACGTCACATCACTTCGAATCAAAAGGGGTCCCTGTGGGAGTACGAAATATCTTCAATGATGGAAGGGGTTCCCATTAAAGGAATGGCACTCGTGCCATTTGCCATTTTCCATCCTCGAAGGCTTCAAATAATTGGCCAACTTGGAACAAGGACAGGAATCAATTCAATCCTTATCAGGATTCGGAATGGTACCACACAACAATGGAGGGCATCTACCTGCCCACGTCCTTTGATACAGACCTCAAGATCTCTCAAGCCATGCGAGACTGGTCAGCGACGTGTCTAATCCTGCCAGCCCGAGTGGCACTGTCAAGCCTAGATCACCTTTTTGAGGTCAAGGTTCAGCTTGACTCCAGCTCGGGACCGTGCTACTCTAGCCAACAGTTGCAACCCTGTGCTGAAGCGTGCGCTGAAAAAAAGCTCGTTGCGGTCACTCCTAATCCGAATCGCAGTTGACTGTTCGAGTTAATTAACGGGACGTGGTCTAAGTAACATACACGATATCACTCAAATGGAGACGATTTGGTTGTATTTCTAGATGCTTGATTTCGACATAAAGTGGTGCGTCTTTCACTCTGAAATGCTAGTTCCCGTTCCTTGCAAGTATCCCGTTGATTTATTATGCTAATTCGCCAATATTCCTTAAATTAAGCATAAAGCAAGGATGCTTATTAATTAGCGTTCAAAAATAGGTTAATCTTTGGCATTTTCAAGTACACAAGACTTGTGGAACAAGAAGATTAATGCTTTTTTTCCTCTTCTTTTCTGAGCATTAGTATTTAAAACGTAAATAAAGTCTGATATCATGTTGGGCTCTACTTGGTCTGGTAAGATGAAAAAGGTGAACTCGTGACTCATATTTTAATCATGGACGGCAGACCATGGTGGCGGCCATGGTATTTCAGCACCAGAAGTATGAGAATTAATGAAGAATCGACTTCTATATAAGTGGCAAAGCAAGGGGTGGGTACTTGGCAAAGCCTTACTCTGCTATCTTCCCCTGAAACAAAAGGCTTGTTCAGTTTCTAATTGGCCATGGCAGTCTTGACAAAGCCATCACTTGAGCAAGTCTACCTCCCAACGCCTCCGCACAGACCGCGAAGCTACTTCTCCGGCATTCCGGTCGTCGACCTGTCGGTGACGGACTCGGACGCCCTCCTCGTGAATGCCTGCGAAGAGTTTGGGTTCTTCAAGGTCACCAATCATGGAGTCCCCAAGGAGCTCATTGCCAGGCTAGAAGAAGAGGCCATCAAATTCTTCAGCCTTTCTCAGATGGAGAAGGAGCGTTATGGCCCTGCAAACCCTTTTGGTTACGGAAGCAGGACAATCGGTGGCAATGGTGATGTAGGTTGGCTGGAGTATCTCCTTTTGGAGATCAACTCCGAGTCCATTTCACATTCTTCCCTAGACTTCCTCAAAGAACCCCGTGCAAGATCTTTCTGGTATGTTATCACTATCAGTTTATTTACTTTTTTCTTTTTTTTTTCTGTTTTGCAATATGTATTTAAGAATGAAAACTGCATGCAGCTCTGCTTTGAACGAGTACGTAGAATCAATGAGGAAGCTGGCAAGTGAGGTTTTGGAGTTGATGGCGAAAGGCTTGAGGATTGAGCCAAGGAACATCTTCAGCAAGGTGGTGATGGACGAGGAGAGCGATTCCGTGCTGAGGCTCAACCATTACCCTCCATGCCCACTGCTGCAAGGGCTGAATGGCAGCATGACTGGGCTCGGAGAGCACACTGACCCTCAGCTCATCTCAGTGCTGAGGTCAAACAACACCTCAGGGCTGGAGATCTCCTTGAGAGACGGCACCTGGGTCTCAGTCCTTCCTGATGCAGAATCCTTCTTCATCAACGTTGGTGATTCCTTGCAGGTAATAACTCCATATCAGTTATAGTCATGAGGCCCATCGGACAGGAATCAAGATTTTGCATGGATTTGCTTTGAGTTGGTGGCTTGTGAGACTGTATTCATTTCATTGGATGCCAGACGGATCAAAGTAATTTTTGTCATGCAGGTTTTGACAAATGGGAGATTCAGGAGTGTGAAACACAGGGTGGCGGCCAACGGATACGAGTCCAGAGTGTCGATGGTCTACTTTGGGGGGCCTCCTTCCGGGGAGAGGTTGGCTCCTCTGCCTCTGCTGCTGGGCGAGGGAGAGCAGAGCATGTATAGGGAATTCACATGGTGTGAGTACAAAAGGTGTGCCTACAAAAGCAGGCTGTCAGACAATAGGCTGCAGCAATTTGAGATGTGAGAAGAAAGCCATGCAAACAAGCCATTCATGTGTACCAAGGATGGCCTTGGTTTAGGATTTAACCAAAGATAGAATATTTGAGGTTTTACTTCTTTCTCTGTTTGGGTCTTTTACTTATTACAAAAATAAGTTTGAGTTATGGGATGATATGTATATAGATATCCCCAGAAGTGAAGTGGTCAATGCTATAATAGTGTGATTAAATAATGAATGTTAGGTTGCATGTCGATTGTGTCTGTTAGGTACGAATCAATCTTATTCGTTTTCTATTAGGTCAGGTGGAGAAATCTTATATTGTCAACTGTATCTGTATTAATTCTATTATAGGTCTCCTTGCTAGGGCACTGATTGATGTGCCATGCCTGTTATTCAAGTTGTTTATCCGCATCTCATGACCAAGTTAGAACAATGAGAATTTTACCCTCCAAGAATTGAACTCTAACCTCACTTTAAACATCAAGAAGTCAAAATGACATTTTTTTTATTTCAATATTATTGTAATAATTACTCCTAATTACTAAAATATAAAAAATTAATTATTTATTTTAATCAAAATTTATCTTGTTCCAAAGTCGATGAGATAGATGCTGGGGACGTGACGCTCCTGCTGTCCTCTGATTGACTCCTCTCCGATTTTGCAACACAAGCAGCGTAAATGCCGAGCCAGGGAAGGGGTCCTGGCGATGACCTTCCGACGCTCAAGTCAGTTTCCGACGAAGCAAGAAGAAGAAGACGCGACGAGAATGGTAGCGAAACAGTAAATATCGCATGTAACACATACCTCCGCCGATACTTGGATCCCCTTTATATAGAGCTCTGGAAGTGCGTGTACACGCCTCCCAAGGTGAGCACACATCTCAAAGCTTTTCCTGAAAAGACGTGTCAGTAAAGTATCTCTGACATATTACCTTAACGGGCCGAGCATATTTCTGAAGTGACAGTGGAAGTTTCCATCGTACAATCTTTTGTTTGACCATGCCGCATGTCAGCGACACTAGCTCCCAAAAGGATGTCAAAAAATATCTTGCTATGTCTATTGCTTGGCCGAGCGGAGTAGCCACTCGGTCGGAACTCCACTGTCCATATACTATCTATTGTCGGGCCGAGCGGGTATCCCGCTCGGCTGACAGTCCACTATCCCGTGTAGTCTGTTGTCGGCCGAGCGGGATAGCCGCTCGGCCGGAAATCTACTGTCCTTGTGATTTGTCGCTGGACTGAGCGGGGTAGCCGCTCGACCGGAAACTCACTGCCCTTGTGATCAGCTGATGTTGAGTATGCTGCTCGGCCTCTGTACGTCATTCTCCCTTGAGCGTCGGGTGTTTGAATGTTATGCCAAAGTTGATGCCGGATCGGGGCCCTCGTCCCGATCGGAGAATGTTCCGCCTGATCGACTGATGTCATCCGCTCGTTAACCGTCTTGACTTTGACCTCTACCGCGATAGCGGAGTGGGGCCCCTCATCATCACCACATCAAAAATTATTATATTAAAAATATTATTATATTAAAAATATTCATTATCAATTAATCAAAGTTATTTATATTTTATTAAAATTAATTTAAATTTATCAAAAGTAATTATAGACATTATTAAGTAATTGTTATATAGTAATAACTAAAGTCTAAAATTGTAAATCTTAAATATTAAATCTTTAAAAGATTATATCAAAATACTCTTTCTATTTTTTTACCATTCGTATTTACCAACCTAACTAATATCAATGCAAAATAACGGGGAGGAGATCTCCTGATCCACATTTTTTAGATCAAAGGATATACTATATAGAATTATGGATCATGATTATGATTTGATCACAATTAATTATGATCTCTCCTTGGTTTCACTTTTTCCCATGTTATAATTTAGGTCAGGACGGATGGTCGGAGGTCGTCTGAAGGTCATCCCTCTCTCGGCGATCAACAACCTGGTCACTTACCTACCACCGATGACCTTCGAGTGATCTTGGGTTACTCGTCCCGATCCAAACTATAATTTAATGGACGATAAACTCAAGGAAGGATCACAATTAATTACAGTCAGATCACCGCTATGATCCAACTATAATTCTATGTGATTTATCCCTTAGTTCACCAAAATATGAACTAAGAGATCTAGTCTCCAAAATAGTAAGATATATTTTATTGATTTCTTAAAACATTTTGGTCCAGAAATACTAAAATGCATAATTATAATCTCAATATTTTATTATTAGTATTATTATACTTACCTAAAACATCCTAAGTTTTTAAAATAAAATTTAATTTAATAAAAAAACTTAATTAAATCATAAATTCGGTCAAACTCTAATACAATACGAATCTAAACCAATCTAAAAATCTCCAAATCTAAAAACACTTAACCCTAATTATTAGACTGACCCATATCAGATTAACGAATCGGATACATTTGTATCCACCTCTAATCCAAAAGCTCTAATTTATGAATGCATAACACAAATAAGGTCTGCGGCCTATAGTCGGCGGGCCGTGCACCACCAAATATTCAATATAAAAATTTTCTATCAGAATAAAAAAAAAAAACTTATAACAAATAACCCATCAATCTAATATTTTTAATTAACCGTTTGTTACAAATAATTCATTCGTTAAAATTAAAAACTCATTTCTTTAACTCTCATAAATTTAGAAGGCCCCCGCCCTTGAACCGTTGCCCAGGAGGCGACAAAGGAACTTTAACAGTAGGGTGGGCAACACGCCAGTATCAGTGATAATCTCATAATCCGACATTTGGTCAAAGCAACGACAGCAATATTTTGATCTCAGATTCGATTTTCCAGTCAAACAAGCATGCTTTTCACGGCATCACTAATAAGAATTCCAACAAAAATTTCGGACCTTTTCTACGTAGTTTCTGACTTTCTTCCTCTAAAGTGAGTTTACTCAAAATGGTATTAATTTTAATTTCCATTTGTATGCAGACTGCTATTAATTATTAATAATGCCCGTAAATAAGAGTTCCGGAGGCTAAAAGAAATTGCTGTGGCCTGAGGAGCGAAAGCAGGCGAGGGGAAAGGGGAGGTCGAGACGAGAGCGATCTGTTGGGCTAGCGAAAGAGCGCGATGGAGGGCGGAGCCCAGACGACAGACGCCGAGATGATGGAGGCGGGAGCGCAACTTCCGCCTCAGCCGGCCGCCGGTCCCGCCCCGCAGGGCCTAGACAACATCCAGGTGACGCTCAGCCACGGAGGACGGTTCATCCAGTACAACATATTTGGAAACATCTTCGAGGTCACCTCCAAATACAAACCCCCCATCATGCCGATTGGCAAGGGCGCCTATGGGATCGTATGGTGAGTTGCGTTTTTTTCTCCTCCTTCGAGGTTGCGGTAGATTGGATTCGGTTCGACTGCCGGTGATCTTGATTCTTCTTTCCGACAAAAGTTGTTCCCCCCTATTTGTAGGGTTTGGTTATCTGAATCCTTTGTTGCCTTTTTCTTTTGGGTCATAGCTCGGCTTTGAATTCCGAGACGGGCGAGCAGGTGGCGATAAAGAAAATTGCCAACGCATTCGATAACAAGATCGATGGGAAGAGGACTCTGCGGGAGATAAAGCTTTTAAGGCACATGGATCATGAAAATGTTAGTTAGCCTGATTGGCTTTCTCCGTGTCCTTTGTTCTCCCCTTTCCCCCAATTTACCGTTTCTAGCTAATTCTTGAAGGCGTTCGTCGACTAACTTTGTAGACTATTTGTTAAAGCGCCAAATGCCCAGTTTGATGCAAGATGCCATAAACTTTTGGGGTTTCACTTTCAGTCTAGTGCTTGATTTACTTGTTGTTGAGCGAATAGGGTTGACAAATAACCAAAAATACACTTACATGCTAAAAACATATGCAAGAAATCGTAGTTATTGGTTCCTTATTTTCTTGTTGGCATTGGAGTTAAGTTGGGCAATATGACCCTCTGAACTACAAACTGGCATCTTGTACTAAGGTACGAATCAATAATATTCTTCTTCAATTGTTTTCAAGATTATAATAATCTTTTGAGTAGATAATCTAGAGTGGAAAGAAGTTGCAAGTTGCCTGATTTCATCTTCCTCCATCTCTTCTCTATTGCACCCTATAACAAACAATATAAGCCTGAGTGAAAATTTCAAAAGTTTTCATGATAGCTGTAGCTATGTTGGTCAACAAAAGTTTTTTATTTGCAAGTTTGTGAAGCTCTTATTTTCTTTAACGGGATATACATTCTTGTTTTGACGAAAAAATGTATCCATTTTGTAATATAATTTGTCATCAACTTCAAATGCTACGTGAAAACTTTACAACCAACTACTTCAAATGTATCGACTTTGATAATAGTATTAGGTTTTAGAAAGTAATTTTTGTGATCGGGACCTCACTTTATGTTAGAGAATTGGAACTTGCTTACACAAGCAAAAATTGATGGTTCTTATTATATTACGAATCCTATTTATTTATTTATGTAAAATGGCATGGTACATCAGAACTGGTAAAAATTTAGAAATAGTTCACGAAGTTTATCTTTTCATCCGGGAAATGGTTTTATGCAAATTGCAGATTGTTGCAATCAGAGATATAATACCACCTTCTGCAAGGAACACATTCAATGATGTCTACATTGCTTATGAGTTGATGGACACAGATCTTCATCAAATTATTCGCTCAAATCAGGCTTTTTCTGAGGAGCATTGCCAGGTTCTGCTTTCTAAAGTCGCACTATATAGATTGGTTTCTAGTCCTTTAAGCTTCTCAACGAAAAAAGCAAGTTGCAGAACCTTGCGGTTCTAACGATTAAAATATTTTCATTCTTCTCTAAAGTGATTTACTTGCTAAACATACGAAGAGCTGAGCCTAAATATCACATTAAATTAGAATTCAACCTTATCCCTTATATTTTAGTAGCAAGTTAAATCTGAGAATTTCAACTAGTTAGCTTTTCTTGATTTACTAGAGGTTTTATATGCTGTAAACATTATACTTGTTAAGAATTAGGCAATTGGGAATATGCATTTTTCTGTTCACAGTTTATAAAACTAATTGTGATAAGCTATCTGATTTCTTGATACGAAAAACTGATACAGTACACATTGTTGTTGCCTGATTGCCTGTTCTGTTTTCTTTCCCTACAGTATTTCCTTTATCAGATTCTTCGGGGGTTAAAGTACATTCATTCAGCAAATGTTCTCCACAGAGATCTGAAACCAAGCAATCTCCTCTTAAATGCCAATTGTGATCTGAAAATTTGTGACTTTGGGCTTGCTCGGACTACCTCAGAAACTGATTTTATGACAGAATATGTTGTTACAAGATGGTATCGAGCTCCAGAGCTATTGTTGAATTCTTCAGAATATACTGCAGCAATTGATGTGTGGTCTGTTGGTTGTATCTTCATGGAACTGATGGACCGGAAGCCTCTATTTCCTGGAAGGGATCATGTGCATCAATTAAGGTTATTGATGGAGGTATAATCTTCTAACCTAAAATTTTTGTTTGTAATCCACCTTGTATGTTATTTCTAGTGTTTGTATCTAACTCATATTAACAATTTAGCCTTACATAGAGTTCAATGGTAGGATAAGATCATTGTAGCTTCCTAGCTGGACCTAAGTAGCTTAGTTCTTAATAGTTTGAAATCATGAGTTGCCTTTTTTTTTTTTCTTTTGTGTGTGTGTGCCAGTAGCCAATGCTTGAAATTGAAAATATTAAGTTTTTAGTTCTATTAATTTCTCCCAAAATTGATATCGACTCTTGATATTGGCAGCTTTTAGATGGAAGCGGATGAGTATTTATGGTAGTTCTTCCTTACTAAATCAGCTATTTGATCATTATGGAAAGCTAATAGAAGCTATAGGACAAGAAGAACGGTACCTATTTTTTCCCAATTGCTTTTAGTCTTTCTTACATGAACTCTATTAAGCACTTGACATCTGGAAAAATTTTTATTAACGAGTATACCATTGCTTGAACTTGGTGTACCTGCTTCAGTTAGTTATCTGTTTCCCAAGGTATCTATCATCGCCACAAAGTCTCTCCAAACCTTCAACCTGATTTGCTAATGCTTTATATTGACGTTGTCAATTCAATCTTTCCATGTGTGGAAATCATTTACTGGTCACACAAGTGTAGAAAACCCAACCTGCTTGAAACCTAGTCTACATGAAATTTTGATTTTTAGAGAGTTCGATGGGTCTCTTTTTCTATTTTAACCTCTCTTGTCTCATGTTTCACTTTGATCTCTTTCACTTGACTGGGTCCAATTTGACGTGAAATGGAGGTTGCATATAAGTTCTTATATTTAGGTTTTAAATTAAATCAGATATAACGAGGTTTAATAATTGTATTGGGACTTCCAAGTTATTTTGATTTGATATGATTTGCTAAGTTTTTATCTTTTTGCATGGATTTAATGACATGAAACTGAGCCAGCGAAATGTTTTTTATAAGTTTTGGTTGGATCTTGGGTTTTGATTGCAAAATCATGGCCTTAATGATTTAAGTTTAGCTCCCAAAGCCAGACTTGACCCTTGACAACCCTTAGCATTTATGGTCATTTTAATGTTATTTCCTTAATTTGGAGGAATATTCACTGCATTGCATGTTATTTCCTACATTTGATCTCTGTTTTAAATTTCATATGATGCAGCTTATTGGCACGCCGAATGAGACCGAATTGGATTTCCTGAATGACAATGCCAGAAGATACATTGGTCAACTCACTCGTTATCCAAAACAGTCCTTGCCTGAAAAATTTCCGCATGTTAATCATACAGCTATTGATCTCGTTGAAAAGATGCTAACATTTGATCCTAGGCAGCGAATAACTGGTACCTTTGAACATTTACTAGCTTTCTTTGACTGATAATATAATTGATTTAACTGTGCATGTTTCTAAAAGTTATCATTTATTGACAAAGTTTATGTTTCGACACTTTCTATTGTTAAAATCAATGATCAGTCCGATGAGGACCCTAACAAATATTCAGATCATTTTTATACAAGTCTTAATGTAAACTTAACCATGCTAGTTATATTTGTGATACTAAAGAAAATTGAACATTAATAACATGATATGTTAAATTCAATGATCAGTCCGATGAGGACCCTATCAAATATTCAGATCATTTTTATACAAGTCTTAATGTAAACTTAACCATGCTAGTTTGTATTTGTGATACTAAAGAAAATTGAACATTAATAACATGATAGGACTTGTCACTTCTCAATGATATTATGTTTTGCTGAGGTTTCATTGTCTTGATGTTGTTTTAATGGACTGTTTTTCATGTATTTTAAGCTTTGCTCCTATTAATTTTGGAAAGAAGTTTTATGAAGGATTTGTAATCGCTTACTAGGTTTAGATGTATGTACAATGCTAGTTATCTAGTACACAAGTTTTTTTTTTTTCTAAAAAAAACAAAAGTAATTTGATTTTATTAGAATTGTCCTCTGTAGTTATGGTAAATTCCATAATCATTCTGCGGACAAGATGGGCATTAATATTTCTCAACCATAATATATTTCTTGAGCTAGCATATTAAATTTTGAAAATAAGGACACTAGTGAATTACATTTGTCTAGCAATTCTGGATTAGCTAATTGACAAACAAACCTTCATGGGAATACATTGGAAGCTTAATGTATTATCCAACTCGTGGATCTTTTTCTAATGGTAGATGTTCTCTTTCTAACTACGTTGTCTTTATCCTCCTTCATTAATGGATAAATTACTTGATGAGAACCATGGTCCAATTATCTTATGTTGTAGACGACTGATTTTGGCTACACCTACACTCATTGAAATTTCTCTTTTTATTAATTCTCATAAGGACAACGTGATAACCCTAGTAAGATGACTAATACGAATGTTTTCTCACGTTTTCTTGGTCTTCTTGTTGCATGAAAGATTTTTCATTGACGCAGCAATATGCTGTCATTTTTTCCCCCTTCTCTGACGCCTTGTTTGAACTTTGAAATTTGATTGTTGAATTTTATTTGTCGTCGGCAGTTGAAGAAGCTCTAGCACACCCTTACCTAACGGCTTTACACGACAGCAGCGACGAACCCGTGTGCATGATGCCCTTCAGCTTTGACTTCGAGCAGCAGGCACTTTCCGAGGAACAGATGAAAGAACTCATCTACCGGGAGGCTCTGGCGTTCAACCCTGATCACCAGCAATGAAAATAATCTTAATCCTCTATTAATGCCTTTGACCTTATATCACTGTAAACGAAGTTGTTTGTGTGGTATGGCACTGTCTCTGATTTCTCAGCTATGTGGATGTCCAGAATGCTGGTACTCGTTGATGCTAGGGGTTGTATTCCGGGAGCTTCTGATTAATTGACTACACTTTTATCAGTTGTCGTTTAGTTTTGCCGGTAAGTTTGTTGATTAAAAATAATCAAACCTGCTGTATTTTCCTGGTTCTAGTTCTAATAAAAAAAGACTGCTGGCAGATGTCACTCTTGGTATGATCACATTATATGAACACTAGAGTTGGTGACTGCAGATCTCTTTGCTTGGTTGATGTCCAACGTACGATAGTCAAATTCGACGGCTAGTTTGCACGCAAACGCAACAGATAGCCTAAAGTTAGGGTGGGGCGGTAGTGTTAGTCTTACGTGGAGCATTTAATAGATCTGCAGTTGCAGGGTCTGAGATTCCGACGTCGGTGGAGACCGAACGCTATGGCGATTTCTGGGAGCCATGCGCAAGCAAACATTGGAACGGGTAGAATCTAATCTAGCTACTGTCTACGATAATTGACCTTTTAATTGTTCTCAACATGAGAACAAGATTAAGATTATTATTATTATTATTAGTTTCCCTTCTCTGTCACTTAAAATGCACACAAGTAATGCTTAAGATACACGCAAATGTATACATAGTACCAACGAAAAGTAATGCTTCAGAATTCAAAAATATAAAAAGAAATCAAATTTGAAAGTCTCTTTAATCTTTTTTTTTTTGAGTTGTTGATGTGTTCAATGTTCATCCTATGATAATTAATTTTTATTTTAAAAAATGTTTCTTTCTCTAAAAATATATCATTTTGATTAAAAAAAATTGCATAGCAGATTTCCTTACAAATGAAGTATGAAAGTGTGTTGGAGTTGGAAAATATACATTATTTTTATGAAGATTTTTTTAGTGAATAAAAAAGATCCTTCTCAATTCAAAATTAATATATTTTTCGTTTAAAAAAAAAACTCTTTTGAGCCAATGATCGACTTCAACTCAAAATTATATTATTTTAAATTTATTTATTTTTCAATAGTCTCATGATTTAAGTCATTAAAGAATACTCATTGTTGTGCAAAAAGTCTCAATCGAGGTGTTTTTTTTGGCGGGAAATCTACCAATCAATTAAGAATAAAATAGGGCAATAACTCAATGTTTTATTTAAATTTGTCTTCCATTTATTTGTTATATTTTGATTTTCCATTGAAATTTGTATTCTTATTGTACATTCAAAAAGCTCAGCAGGAAGCTGTCAAAATCAAAACCCAGCCTCGACTCCCTGCCACCAACTGACACCCCCCTATGCTCTGGATCACTCGTCACTCCCAATTATTTCTTCACGAGAAATTGCATCCTTTCTTAATAATCAATAATATTTTTATATAAAATAATTGCTCCAATAATTATTTTATATAAAAATAAATTATAAAAATACCATAGCTCTAAATTAAATCCAAGAGGACAAAAATCCCACTCAAATCCAGCTGGAACAGACTCAGTGAACCTCGCCCAAAAAAATATCCTCCCTGTTCTACCCTCACCGTAAAAAATCCACATTAGAGCACAAAAGGTACAGGCTTGTAATATTCATGCTTCAACAAGGGTATTTTAGGTATAGAAATCCCAAGGTCTTTTTATCGTTTCCCAATGCCGTGTCGTTCGACTCTGCTTGCTCTTACACTTCACTGTCCTTCCCGCCTTTCCCTTCCCTTCCTCTATCGACCTCTGCCCTTTCTCCGAGGTCAAGCGAGTTCGGATCCAGCCGGAGGCTCAAGTGGCAGGAGGAGTCTGCTCTAAAGATTCCATCTTGGGTTCTCCGCCGTTGCCATTTCTCTGTCCTCGCCGTCGACGAATGGCCAGCCATGTGGACAAGGTCGAGGCTCCTCGAATGGTTGCTTGATCGCCGGACATGTTAGAGAAGAGAAAGCTTATCGGGCGATTCTTCCACGTATTGGCTTCGATTAAACTCTTTTTGCTCTTCGTTTTCCTCTTAATCCCAAGAAAAGCTCGCTGACAAGGAGCAGGGTAAAGACTCAACTTCCACCCCCTCTCTTTACTTTTATTTATTTACTAAAAAAAGGATTTTGCATTTTTTTTTCTTCTCCTTCTACCGCATATGCATCCCCTTTTAATGCTCGACACTGTTCATTAATACATACGCGCTCCTGTCCCCTTATCTGCATATTAGTGTACATTTATGTTGTGTGCTTGTTTGTTTCTTTACGGTAGCATAATGAGCTCAAGGAACGTTTGGGAAAAGTGCTTATGCAGCTACTGAATTGATGATAAGACGGTGCTGCTGCTGCTGCGTCATGGTGATAAATAGTTTTGTTTTCTTCTCGAGCCTTGACAATCTTCGCCTCTGAACTTATTACGTGACTTCTGGTTTTATCTATAAAGTGTTGCAGTGGGTGGGACCTCATTGGGGATGCAGCTTCTGTGCATTTGCACGGAGAGACATCTTAAAGTAGTAGCTACAAGTTGATTCCCTGGGAAAATATTGACCATGGTGGGGTTTTTATCACACTATATTGTTTCTTTTGAAGTTTGAAGCAAATGTCCAACTTTTAGATTGGGAAATTAGTCATCCACATAATTTGTTGTTTTTGTTATAGTTCAACGTATAACCTATTAACCTCGTTTTAATTCTGTCATTATCCTTTGAATAGACTGATGAAACGTTCTTGAGTGTTTTTTGGTGGTCATGTAAGAAGGCAAAGCGATCTTTAACTGATTGCTTACTTATTCCCTCCTCTCCCACTTAAATTTGCATAAGCCAAAGCATTCTCCAATAATGTTTGCCTTTTATTTTTGCTTTCCTTTTAAACATTCGGCTGCCCATCAATTAAAGGAATCTGAGGCCCCAAAACAATCATGTTTAACTAATGGATTTACTTGCATTTTTTTGTGATCCGTAGGTGTCGTTTTTCTTTCTTTCTTTTTCTTGTTCTTGGCAATATGCTTTTGTTTCCTCCAGTTTGGGTCCATGTTCTCTTTAAAGTAGGAGAAGAATTCTACCTCCAAAGTAGAACACTTTGTTGTCTTGCCGGCCATCTTGACTCTAATATTAGTGGAATTTCTTTCCAATCTACGGCAGGTGTAGCAATGGAATCTTATAGACTGGAGCCACCTTCTAAGTTGGGAACTTTAGATTGGAGTTTCAACAAGATCATCCATCTCCGCCGCCATGTCGCAAGCTCTGCTGCTAGTGCTTGTTCTATTCCCGATGAGGATGCCTATTCAATCCATAAATCCAAGCTGTCTCAAAACTTCAGTGACAGTTCCACCATCCTCTTACAAGATCTTAATGGTTTCTACAAAGACAAACACCAGAAGCAGCAAGAAAGTTTCTTTTTGAAGGAGAAAGAAGCCATGGAGTCTTTCCTTGCCAACCTTTTTGCACGCATCTCTGCAATTAAAGCTTCCTACGTTCAGCTCCAAATGGCAGAATCCCCATATGATCCTGACATGATACAGTCTTCTGATCTTGCAATTGTTACCGAGCTCAAACAAGTCTCAGAGCTCAAGCAGACCTACTTCAAGAACCAATTGGTCATCCCTCATCCTGATTGTGACCCTAACAGAGCCTTTGCTGCTCAGATTGAAGAGCAGAGAAATCTAATCAAGACCTATCGGATCACAATCGACAAGCTCAAGGCTGACCTCAAGATCAAGGATTCTGAGAGCCTCACACTGCAGGATGAGCTCCTTGAGTCAGAGAAAAATAACAGAGTTTTGGACTCAAAGCTCCACCCTGGCCGGTCCTTCTCAGCCTTGGATGATCTGCATCCCTCTGGCTTAAACTCTACCCATTTCCTCACTTTTCTTCGATGCACCTTCAAATCCATTCAGTCTTTTGTCAAATTAATGGAGAAGGAAATGGAGTCAGCTGGTTGGGACCTCAATGCCGCTGCAACTGCTATCCAACCCGAGGTGTTTCAGTGGAAGAAGCCCGAGCATCGAACTTCTGTGTTCGAGTCCTATGTGTGTGGCAAGATGTTCTCCAACTTCCACCACAAAAGTTTCAATGTTGATGGCTTGGAAGGCAGGCTGATGTGGAGTTCCCCCGAGTTCTTCCAAGAATTCACTCAACTCAGATGTGTTGAACAAATACAGAAGCTCAGTCAACACTCAGCAATCTCGAGCTTCATTAGAGCTAAGTATCTGGAACTCGTGCATCAGAAAATGGAAGAATCGTTCTTTGGAAGCCTCAATCACAGGGCTGTGCTGAGCTCCTGCCAGCGCTTCCCTAACTCAACATTCTTCAAACATTTTGTGGAGATGGCGAGGGGAGTGTGGCTTCTCCACTGCCTGTTCTTCTCATTCAAGCAAGACTCAGACCAGTCCATCTTCCAAGCCCAGCGGGGTAGCCGGTTCTCCGAGGTGTACATGGAGAGCGTAGTCATTGACGACAAATCCAGTAACAAACCCAGCACAGTTGGGTTCACCGTAGTTCCTGGGTTCAAGGTGTGCTCAACTCTGATTCAGTGCAAGGTCTACCTCTCGCCTGCAGATCAATGTTCATGATGTCGTCGGGTGAAAGACCGGGAAAGTTCTCTCTCAATAACCATGTAAAAGTATACAGCAGCATGCAAGATCTTAGTTGATCGAGCTTAATTATGACGTTGACAATAGTTAGATGTGAATCATGATGCATGGAGGATTTAGTGATTTTGTTTTGCAATGGGAACTAGTTAGTCAAATATGAAATTGTTACAAGGAAGAACTCTCGGCACATACTACCTCACCTTAAAGCGCATGCCCCCCCTCCCTACCCATGCTGCACCTTCTCCCCTGCAATTGAACAAGACCAAATACACTGACCTTTGATAGTTAATCAACAACAAATAATGCCGGTGCACGTGGTCGAAGAGGGTGTCCTGGGATGCTGCATATCCCAATCTTTTCAACTAGCTCCCTACTATTATTATTATTATTATTACCCAGACGTCCTTTTCAACTGTACCTGCTCTATAATAATATGATGGAATGAATGAGAAAGATTTAGTTTCGTTGTGCCTTCTTTTCTTTTAGTCTTTCCCATGCTTATTAGCAAACATCGCTTTCCCTTTCTCTGCGCACCTTTCCTTGTATCCATGCTTTAGAGTGAATATTATTTGTCGCCTTGAATCATTTGCAGGTTCAATAATACTTTCTTTTAAATATCACATGAATAATTGTATCTTGTCTGATAAAATTGAGTCTATCCATTTTTTAGTTTACACCATTAGGTTGTGTTCGATTCAAAATTATCATACTAGGTAGGTCTAAAGCCATCATCTAGATAGCAGCCGACTTGATGCCAAAACTTAAAACAGTGCTTGTCGTTTGTCTCACGTGCAATAATGACGTCTTCGCCTGGACACCCAAAAAAATCACGAGCATATCGTCAACGGTTATGGAACATGTGCTTCGCGTCCACCTGGATGCTCGATCGATCGAGTAAAGGAAGCGAGACTTTGGGGCCGAGCATAATAAAATCATTCGGGCGGAGATAGACAAATTGTTGGAGGCTGGATATATTCGTGAAGTATAGTTCCCAAATTGGTTGACCAACATGGTCATGGTATTTAAGCTAGGGAATAAATGACGAGCCTGCATCGACTTGAGAAATCTAAATAAGACATGCCCCAAGGATTATTCTCCCTTGCCCTGTATCAACCAGGTAGTGGACTCAATCTCTGGCTGCGAGCTATTATGCATGCTGGATGTGTACTAAGGTTACCATCAGGTCCCACTGACTAAAGACGATCAGAAAAAGGTTAGCTTCATTACGGCTAAAGGAACTTATTGTTACAATATTATATCATTCAGACTAAAGAATGCAGAAGTTACTTACCAATGACTTATGAACAAAGTATTCCGGAAGCAGATTAGACACGATATGGAGATATATATGGATGACATCCTGATTAAGTCACTCTGGGCGGTCAATTTATGTGCCGACATAGATGAAACTTATCGAACGTTATGGGAATACAGGCTCAAGCTTAACCCAGTAAATGTCTATTCAGAGACAAGAGCATGTGTTCCTAGGTTACATAGTTACAGAGCAGGGAATCGAAGCTAACCCGAGTAAGGTGCAAGCTCTACAAGACATGGCTTCCTCGCGTAATATGAGGGAGGCACAACATTGACCGGGCGGATCACAACATTATCTCGCTTCATATCAAGATCATCCAACCAGAGCTTACCCTTTTTCAAGATACTTTGCCGAGCCGCAAAATTTCTTTGAAAAATCAAGTTAAAATACTTTTTAAAATATTTTGACTATGTTATCTATCCTTAAATTAAGTATTTTTCAAGCTTAATCAAGTTTTCGTTAAACTAAAATTATGTTCTAAACTGAGCTATCTAGCAAAGTGATTTTTCAACGCAATCATTTTAAAAGCTAAAAATATAGCTAAGTTGATTTTTTTGAAAAATATATGCAACCTTTCAGGGGGAGTTTAAAATCGAATATTTAGTTTTCTCTTTTCCTAGTTGATACGGTTGGCAATGGAGGGACCCAAGAGGAAAGGATTAGAAAAGTCAAGGCCATGTGGTGGTCAAAAGTCAAGAGGATGTGGCAGTCAATAGTCAAGGCAACTTGGCGGTCGAATAGTCAAGCTGACGGGGCAGTCAGAGTTGAGCATAGGGGGTAGCCAAGGGCCAGGCAGACTTGTTCATCGAAGGGGCAGAGCTGTAGGAGAACGAAGAGAGACGACAGGGGGAACACCAGGCATAGGTCGGGATCGGCAGAGCTGTATAGAGGCAGCTCGGTCTGCAGGTCCACCATTCGAAGGCCCGGGAATGCAAGTCACAAATCACAGGTCGGACGCGGCAGAGCTGTGTAGAGACGGTTTGGTCGGCAGGTCTGCTAGGGAAGGGCAAGTTACGAATGATCTACAGACCTGCGGTAGAGGGCCAGGAAGTACAAAGCACAGAGGTAGGTCGGAAGCGACACAACCGGGCAGAGGCAGGTCGAGATCGGCAGAGCTGAGCAGAAGCAGCTCGATCTACAGACCTGCGGTAGAGGGCCAGGAAATATAAAGCACAGAGGTAGGTCGGGATCGGAAGAGCTGAGCAGAAGCAGTTCGATCTACAGGCCTGCGGTAGAGGGCCAGGAAATACAAAGCACAGAGATAGGTCGGGATCGGCAGAGCTGAGCAGAAGCAGTTCGATCTACAGGCCTGCGGCAGAGGGCCAGGAAATATAAAGCATAGAGGCAGGTCGGGATCGGCAGAGCTGAGCAGAGTCAGCCCGTCTGGCAGGTAACACTTAGAGGCTAGAGTCGATCAGAAGAGGCGAGGCCGGTGCAAGTCATAATGGATCGGAGAAGCTAAGTAGTGCGGGTGCGGAGAATCTCAACGGTCCGTCGAGGATAATCATTACATTCCAATAGTGCGAGCGAAGGCGGAGGTTCCTAAAATGAAAAGATGCCCTCACAACCAGTAGCAGCCTGCCAGCTGTCCATCACTACAAGACAAAACTCATGTGCGAAGGCGGAGGTCCCTAAACAGAAAGATGCTTTCACGACAAATGGCAGTACGACAGGTGTCCGGAACTAGAGGACAAAGCCCAGCGCCTAACGTTTTCTGACAGGATGGCAGGTTCTAAGAGAGGAGGACGCATAAAAAGGGAGAGATCCCTCGTACGCAGGTACGTGCACACATTCCCTCGTCACTTTTTTCCACAACTGTTTTTTCTTCTTCTTCTCTTTGCTTTTTTTTCTGGGGAAAAAGGACCTGACTTGAGCGTCGGAGGGCCTGATCCGGGGACTTTTTCCCTGGGTTTTGGTCTCTAACGTGAAGGGGGGAATCGTCTGAGTGTGCGCAGGGTCCTGCAGCAGCGTCAGCCACCTGTGGGAGCTGAATCACCTACGACTTTCCGTCAACGCCCAGTCCACCGCGACCAGCCTCCGTCCGACCCAGCTTCTGGACGGGATCACTAGTATTCTTTTTGATTTATGTCAAAGGGAGAGAGAGAAAAGTTAAGTAAATTAAGAGTAAACTTAAACATAATCAAAGGGGGAACATAAAGTTTTTTTTGTTATTTATGCTAATGTTTAAGTTTCTGTACTTACTGTCATATTTTTTTCTACTTAACTTTGAACCGTGTTGTCATAATCAAAAAGGGGGAGATTGTTGGTGCGGGAAGCATCCGACGATCGAACATATATTTTGATTATGTCAAAGGGTTCAAAGTTAAGGTGTTTTGTTTTCTAACATGTTGAACAAGTTTGCAGAAAAGTCCTAAGGTTTCTTAGGCAAAAGTCCTAGCTGCGGTTAGGTAGGTGAAAAACCCTAGGGGGAGGTAACCCTAGGTCATAGGAGGTGGTAACCCTATGCGGAAAGTCTTGGCGGGTCGAGAGCTTCAGGCAAAAGTCCTAGGGGGGGGGGGGTAACCCTAGGTGAAAAGTCCTGGTGTCGCGAACCAGGTGGAAGACTGGACGGGCCGGGAAGCGGAAGTCCGTTCGAACGCTGAGCAAAAGTCCAGTCGATCTGGAGGATTGCACTGGCAACAGGTAAATCTCCTGAGTGGAGTAGGTGAGGACGCGTTCCCCGTAGATGGAACAGTAGGCGTCGGGTCAACCTAGGGTTTCGGGTTGGAAATCCGAAGTCAGACCCGGACAGTCCGATGACTGTAGATTATATTGTTGGTGCAATATCCCTCAGGTCAAGGTTGACCTGGGTAACCAAGCTGAGTCTTGGTTTGAGTTTAGATGTTTGACAATAAGATATTGATTGAAGAAGAGTCAAGTAGGTCAAGGTTGACTGGATACTTGACTGGGAAGTCCTAACTGGGATGTTAGGCAAAATGAAAGTCCTGGTGAGTGAAGCCAGGCAGAAGAAAAGTCCTGGTGAGTGAAGCCAGGCAGAAGGAAGTCCTAGTGAGTGAAGCTAGGCAGATAGAAATCCGGGTGAGTGAAGCCAGGTGAAAGTCCTGGTGAGTGAAGCTAGGCAGATGGAAATCCTGGTGAGTGAAGCCAGGTGAAAGCCCTAGTGAGTGAAGCTAGGCAGATGGAAATCCTGGTGAGTGAAGCCAGGTGAAAGCCCTAGTGAGTGAAGCTAGGCAGATGGAAAACCCTAGTGAGTGAAGCTAGGTGAAAGCCCTGGTGAGTGAAGCCAGGCAAGGGAAAATCCAGATGGATCAAGGATGATCGGACATCTGGTGCTGGGAAGTCCAAGTAGGTCAAAGGATTGACTAGATACTTGGCATGAAAGAAAAGTCCAAGTAGGTCAAAGGGATTGACCGGATACTTGGCACAGAGAAAAGTCCAAGTGAGTCAAAGGGATTGACCGGACACTTGGTAAGGGAGTCCTAGCAGGTCAAGGGAGTGACTAGATGCTAGGCATGACATACCAACAGGTCAAGGTTGACCGGATGTTGGTTTGGGAGGTTTGAGACTTGGTTTTGGACAAAAATCAAGTGCTGGATCGATCCGTGGATCGATCCAGGCTCTGGATCGATCAGTGGATCGATCCAAACCTGTCCCAGCGAACAGAGAGCCTCTGGATCGATCCGTGGATCGATCCAGAGGTCCCAATCGATCAGTGGATCGATTGGGACGCGGCTGCTTCGTGCGATAAGCGCTGGATCGATCCGTGGATCAATCCAGGCGTGTTTCCAGAGCACAGAGGCGCTCTGGATCGATCCGTGGATCGATCCAAAGCCTCCCCGATCGATTGGGAGCATTCGAATCGATCGGGATCCGACCGTTGGCGTCGTTTATAGCTGCAGGCGTTCGATGGCTGCGGCATCTCTTCACGGATTCACCCCAGAGCTCTCGCCAACTCCTCCACAGCGCTCACAAAGCTCAGATCGCCAGTTCTTGAAGGATCTTGGAAGCTCTCCAAGTCAAGAGGCGGATCAAAGCCAAGAAGAGAAGCTAGGGTTAGGGTTTTATACTCATTGTAAGCTTGTAAGCTTGTATTTCTTGTATCCTTTCCCTCTCTTCTTGTATTGAGTATTGTAGGGCTTCTCCGCCCTTGGTAGTTACCAAAAAGGAGTGTTTTCATAGTGGAGGGTGCGTGCGTGGTGTAGATCCTTGGACTAGTCACCTCCTTTGGAGGTGGATACCAAGTAAACCAACCGTGTTAGCGTTGTTGTATTTGGTTCTTTGTATTTCCGCTGCACATCTTTGAAGGAACAAGCAACGCCGAATGACGAGCACGCGACGAGCTATTCACCCCCCCTCTAGCTCCTTTTGGTCCTAACATATATCACTTATAATATGTCTGTGCTAACTTTGTTTTGCAGGGTTTTGTGTTTAGGACTAACACATTTTGCAGGAATAAAGAAGCACATTTGACCTCGGATGAACAGTGCCCGAGGCGCCTCCATGGGGCTTGGAGGCACCTCGGGTGCAAGCCGAAGCCCCATGTCCAGAGGAGCTGGAGGCACCTCGGAGGAAGCTGAAGGCGCCTTGGACCAGGCGTTGGAGGCGCCTTCAATGGGATAAGGCGCGACCAGATCAGAGCTGATCCACGCGTGCGACTCGGCGGCCTAGAGGCGCCTCGGACAGGCTTGGAGGCGCTTCCAGCACTGTATAAAAGGGGTCTTCGGGCAGCAGCTTAGAACAACGAATTCTAGAGATCTCTACTGCAACGTGCTGCTCCAAAAGACACCCTGAAGTGCTGTTGCAAGTCCCCGATGACCCGAAGCTTCGAGACTTTAATTCTGTCGTTGGTATAACTCTGTTATTGTTACTGCACTACTGTAATACCTTTGTAATTGAATTTGCACGATATAGTTGTTGCCCACAGAAAGCGATCAACGATCGCGGGCCTTGGAGTAGGAGTCGCCCTAGGCTCCGAACCAAGTAAATATTTTGGTGTCTTTTGTGTATTGTTCTTCTTCCGCTGCTACTTCTCGATTGTTTTATGATTACGAAACGAGTGAAAGTCACGAGCGCTATTCACCCCCCTTCTAGCACTTCTCGATCCAACAATTTATTGAAGGATGTTGAATGTCGATACATTACTCTAGAGAAATTGGCATATGGGTTGGTCTTTGCCTCTTGAATATTATGTTTTTCTCTCTCACCCGATCATCGTGTTGACTAACAGTACCCTGGGCCGAGTGCTCATCAACTTGGAAGCCTAAGGGAGATTGATTAAGTAGACCACTGAATTCAGTGAGTATGACATATAGTACCAACCCCGAGTGATCATCAAAACTCAGACCTTAGCGGATTTTGTAACTAAAAAATAAAACCCAGTGGCAGAGGAAACCTGGAAAATATATGTGGATGAGTCGTCCACCCGGCAAGGAAGCAGAGTGGACATTCTTATGAACTCACCCAGGGAGGGCAGATTGCAATTATTCGTTTGGCTAGATTACCAAACTACCAATAATAAAGTTGAATATAAGACATTGATAGCTGGTCTGCAGGCTACAAGACATGTGGAGGCTGCTCGAGTCTTAATTTACTCAGACTTTTAGTTAGCCGCTTAACAACTTTTGGGTAATTTTGAAATCAATAATGAATAACTCAAGTTATATGCAAAATTATTAGAGAAGTTGAAAGTAGTATTTCAAGAAGTTATTTTATAGAAGATTTCATGATCGAAAAATCAGAGGGCGGACCAATTAGTTAAATTGACTGACTCCCTAATCTCATGGGCTCTAGATAAGTCTATGGAATAAACACTATTAATAGCTCACATCAAAAGACAGGCCGAACTGGAGTTACAAACTAATTGGAGAGTACTGTTAATTTTGTTTCTCCAGCTAGGAATATTACCAACTGATCGAGAACAAGCATGCATGATCAAGAAAAGGGACGATTGTTTTACTTTGATTGGGGATCATCTATATAATAGGGCTTTCTCTCGCTCTTTACTTAAGTGCATCTAACTGGATGGGTGAATAGCACTCGTAACTTTTTCACGTTTATCGTAAAATAATAAAGATAACATAGCGGAAGTAAAACAAAGAAAAAAATAATGCTATCAGTTTCTTTACTTGGTTCAGAGCTTGTGACGACTCTTACTCCAAGGTCCACACTCGTTGAGTGCTTACATTGGGTAATTTACTAATAGATTGAAGAATTATTCAGGAAATTTAAATTACAAAGTAGATGCAAATATTAAATTTACCGACAACTTTAAATATTTAGAATTTGTGACGACTCCTACTCCAGGGCGCCTTCCATGCACTTCAGGGCGCCTCTCCGCAGTAAAAACTTTATCCTCTAAGTTTATCTGCTCGAGAGTATACCTCTGCCCTATCCAGGGCACCTTCGTGCAACTACGAGACGCCTCTGCACAGCTCTGAGGTACCTTGAGCACTATTCACCCGAGGCTAACTTGTATATTTTAGCTCTTGCAAAATATGTTAGTTCAAATACAAAAGTTACCCTGCAAAATAGGGTTATCTAATATAAAATAATATTTATTAATTAATTTGCCAGTCTCGGGACTGTCTGGTTCTGACTTTCAAATTTCTCATAAAATTCTAGGTTAAACCGACGCTTACTGTTCCCTCAAGGGGGAATGCGTCCACCTATTCCTCTTAGGAGAGTTACCTTTTGCCAAATACCAGCTTGGAGTTTTGCTTATCATCTGACCTTGACCTCTATGGCTTTCACTAGATGTTTGATCCTCGATCCGCCTAGATTTTAGCCTGGTATTTGTGACCTAGGAGTTCTGCTCGATGTCTTGATCTGCTAAGTATCCAATCCCTTGATCAGAAATTCGCGTCCAGTCTCCTGATCAGGACTTCGTGCCCAATCCCTTGACCAGGACTTCATACCCAATCCCTTGACTAGGATTTCATGACCAATCACTTGACCATGACTTCGTTGCCTAGCCTTAATTAGGTCTTGCCTATACACTCAGGGTAAGCTTGTTATATCACAACACAGTTTAACTTTGAACCCTTTGTCGTTATCAAAACCATGTTCGATTAGCTGGTACTTCTAGCAATAACATGCAGTACATTCTACAAGAAGTTCATCAAGGTTCGTGTGGAAGTCACTCATGTGCCAGGTCATTTGCTAGGAAAATTTTACTAACCGGGTACTTTTGACCCACTCTACAAGCTGACTCGACCCGATTGATAACAACTTGCATATCATGTCAGAAGCATCAAAACATTCCTTACCACCCTACTGAACTATTGAAGACCTTAATTATCTCATGTCCATTTGACCAATGGTATATGAATAATGTAGGGCCTTTCCCTATGACGTCCACTCAGAAAAAATGCCTTGTAATGGTGGTAGATTATTTTTTCAAGTGGGTGGAAGCTGAGACGCTGGCTAAGATAATCGAGCACATGATCATTAAGTTCCTATAGCAAAATATTGCCTGTTGATTCAGAATTCCATACAAGCTCATTTCAAATAATGAAAAATAATTCTAGGGTCGGAAGATACATGAATGGTGTACAAGGTATGACATTTTATAAGATTTTACATGAGTGGTCTATCCTCAAAGTAATGGTCAGACAGAAGTCACTAATAAAGAAATCATTAGAGGGTTTAAAACTAAGCTTGATAATGTGGGAGGAAGCTAGGTCGAGGAGTTGCTTAGTGCATTGTGGGCTTACCGTACCACTCTACGAGAAGCGACAGGTATAACTCCTTTTAACCTTATTTATGGTGGTGAGGTAGTTGTTTCGATTAAAGTTGGCGTGGAATCTGATTGGAGGCAACTATACGATGAAGGCAATGTCGGTCGACACCTCATGGAGCTCGATTTGATAGAGGTGGTCAGAGATAAGGCTGCTCGGTTGATGGCATACCACCAATGAATGAACTAAAATTATAATCAAAGAATTATCCCAAGGTTTTTTCAGGTGGGGAACTTAGTTTGGAAGCCGATCAAGCCAATCGGGGGCGTCAGCAAGTTGGAGCCACAGTAGGATGGACCATACAAGGTGGTACAAAAATTCGTCTCGGGCTCCTATTACCACCAGGATGTAGATGGAAAGAATTTAGAACATCCTTGGAGCGCAAATCATCTGCAGCCTTGTAGGACTTAAGAGTACACATGTAATCAACTAGTGTATCAAGTTGAATATTTATGCTTAATAAAAATATAGATAATTTTATCTCAAGAGTCGTATGTCTCAGTCTCTAGAACTATTTGGTCGAGTTATAAGTGAACATGTTCTTATGCCTATATCCCAGACACTTGAGACGTTCGACTAAGTTATAAGCAAGTATGCTCGCGCTTATATCCCAAACTCTCGAGCTATTCGACCGAGTTATAAATGAGCATGCTCTCATGCTTATATCTCAGACTCTTAAGCCGTTCTATCGAGTTATAAGCGAGTATGCTCTTGCGCATATATTCTAAACTCTCGAGTCATTCGGTTAAGTCATAAGTGAGCATGCTCTTGCACCTATATTACAGACTCTTGAGCCATTTGGTTGAGTTATAAGTGAGCATGCTCTTGCACCTATGTTCCAAACTCTCGAGCCATTCGACCAAGTTATAATTGAGTATCCTCTCGCAGAGTTATAAGCGAGTATGCTCTCACACTTATATTCCAAACTCTCGAGAAGTTCGGCCAAGTTATAAGTGAGAATGCTCTCGCCCCTATCTCTTAGACTCTCGAACCGTCTGATCGAGTTATAAGCGAGCATGATCTTGCACCTATATCCCAGACTCTATCGAGTTATAAGCGAGCATGCTCTCGCACATATGTCCCAAACTTTAGAGTCATTCGGCCGAGTTATAAGTCAGCATGTTCTCATGCCTATAATCTAGACTCTCGAGCTGTTCGGCCGAGTTATAAGTGAGCGTTCTCTCATGCCTATATCCCAAACTCTTGAGTTGTCCAGCCGAGTTATATGTGAGCGTGCTCTCACACCTATATTCCAGACTCTTGAGCTGTCCGGTCGTGTTATAAATGAGCATGCTTTTGGGCCTACATTCTAGACTCTTGATCCATCTGACCGAGTTATAAGCAAGCAAACTTTCGCGCCTATGTTCCAGACTCTCAAGCTGGCTAGCCGAGTTATAAGTGAACACGCTCTTACGCCTATACCCCAAACTCTCGAGCCATTTAGGCAAGTTATAAGCAAGCATGCTTTCGTGCCTATGTCCTATACTTTCAAGCCATTTGACCGAGTTATAAGCAAGCATGCTCTTGCATCTATATTCCAGACTCTCGAGCTGTTCGGGTGAGTTATAAGGAAGCGTGCTCTTGCGCCTATGTCCTAAACTCTTGTGTTGTCCGACCGAGTTATAAGCAAGCATGCTCTCACGCCTATATTCTAAACTCTTGAGCTATTTGACTGAGTTATAAGCGAGCGTGCTCTCGTAGCTGTTGGTTGGTCCTAGGAATATCGTACCGGTTCCTCTGTATAAAAATTTTGTACAAGTCCTGAACCTTTCCTAACAACCTATTGTGTTCTTTAGAAATTAAATTCGGAATCGCAAACGAAAGTTAATATTATTGATTCCAAATTTAACTTATCTGTTCTTAGAGGTTTAGACTTGGATCGCAAATGATACTTAACATTATAGATCCAAATCCACCTATGCTACAATTCAATTAAATATTTATTTCGGAAATCAGCTCCCAGGTCAAACATGACGAGGCACTTGGCCTTCTTGGGTATGGGAACATCCACCACTATCTCGACAAAGCCTCTTAACAAAATTCAATATTTAATTTCCTTATATAACTCTAGGTTTAACCAAAAAGAATAATAGAATCACAAGATCGAAAAACAAAGAAACACAAACTCAAAACAAATCCGAATATCTAGAATCTTTAGCCTCTTGTGTTTGGTATTTCAAATCTATACAAAGAAAACTAGCATGATGCGGAATAGAATTACTAGTTATACCTTTCTTTGTAAGCAACAACCTCTTGGTCTTCTATCGTATTCCTCTTCTTATCTCGGACGTCGTGTGGGCGACGATCTACCGAGATGGGAACCACCCAAGCCCTTCTTCTTCCTTCTTCCAAGTTTCAGCTAAGCAAATTTCTCCAAGAGATAGCAAGTCTCGGCCACCACCACCAAGCTCTAAGGGATGCTAGAAACAAAGCCTCCTTATCCTCCTTCTTCTCCTAGCAAGATTCGGTCACCTTCCAAGCTCCAAGAGATGATGAGGTTCAGCCAAGGGGAAGAAAGAAAAAGGAAAAGGGAGAATAAGAGGGGCGGCCGCACCAAGGAAGAAAGGAGAGGAATAGAAAAGAGTTCTTCTTATGAAGGCACCCCCTCCCTATCTTTTATAATCCTTGGTCTTGGCAAATAAAGAAAGTTTTAATAAATACTTCCTTATTTTCTTTGTCATGAAAAGGAAAATTTAATTGATAAAAAATGATTTCCTTTTTCTTTTATTAAAGTGGCCGACCACCTCTAATTCTCCAAGCAAGGAAAGTTATAATCACAAGAATTAAAACTTCCTAATTTGTTTCCAGAAATTTTTAAAATAAAAATTTCTCTATTAATTTTCCCTTCATGGTTGGTTATAAAAAGAAACTTTTATAAATTAAAATATCTCTATTAAAACATGTGAATGATTTCTAAAAAGGAAAGTTATCTTTAAAATTAAAATCTTTCTCTCAATCTACAAATAAGGAAAGATATCAAATCTTTTCTTAATCTTTTGTAAAAACTATAATAGGAAAGATTTAATTTTAAAACTCTCTTTTAAAATCATGAACATGGTTTTATAAAAGAAAAGTTTTATCAAAAATTAAAATCTTCCTTTCAATTTACAAATAAGAAAAGATATCAAATCTTTTCTTAATCTTTTTTAGAAAGCTATAAAAGGAAAGATTTAAATTTTAAACTCTCTTTTAAAACCATGAGGATGGTTTCATAAAAGGAAAGTCTTATTAAAATCTTTATTTTAACTACAAATAAGGAAAAATATCAATTACTACAACAAAAACGTTAAAAGACAACACCCCAAAGACAACGGTTTTAAGAGAAACCGTTGCGAATTTGATCAAAGACAACGGTTTTTGACAAAACCGTTGTCTTCGAACTCCCATTAAATATAAAAGACAACGGTTTTGTGAAAACTGTTGTCATTGAGTGATTTTTTTTTAAAACAACAACACTTTTAACAACGGTTTTCTAAACCGTTGTCTTTAAGCGCTTTTTTAGGGGCTACGACAACAGTTTTGATAAAACCGTTGTATTTGATTTTGGTCTTTTCCCCCCTCGCGCACAGTTTTACTTTCCCTCTCTCCGAATATCTTTTCAGCGCTGTGTTTTCTCCTTCACATTCCCGAACCCTAGCCATTTTTCCTTTTCCTCTCCATCGAGCCAGCAAGAAAAGGGTTGTTCTGCACTCTCTCACTTACGGCTCTTTTTAAAGCACACCTCCGCAGCAAGAGGATTTGGCCGGGAACTTTTGGCAGCATTGTAAGTGAAAGACTTTTTTTCCCCTGAGATCTGAAAAGTTGATCTTCTCAGATCTCATTCATGAACACTTGTTCCAGTGATCATCATCCTTTCTCTGACAATTGCTATGCCTGCTTATGTTTACCTTTCTATGTTGTTTGTTTTCTCTAATAATCCTTCTTGATCAGTGAAAACTGGCCCCAGCATTACCGATGCAGCCATGGGGAGGATTGCTCAGACAACTAAAGTCATAAGTGAAGGAGGCTATGAAAAGGTATTTCATCATACTTTTGAGATACTTCCAGGAGAGAAACTCAAGAAGTCATATGCATGCTATTTATCGACATCATCTGGCCCCGTAATGGGGGTTTTGTACCTCTCTACTGCTAACCTTGCATTCTGCAGTGATAATCCTCTTTCTTACAAAGTTGGAGATCAGACTCAGTGGTCATATTACAAGGTACTTCACAACTCACTCTTCTATTTTTCACTGGTCATATCCTGCAGTGATAATTCTTTTACATGTTCTGCACTAATATTCGTTAAAAATTTCCCTTGTTAACTTTGAAATTACAATCATCTTGAGGAATTAAGCACCACATTAGTCCATATATGCCCGTTTGTGGTTTTGTTTCTTGTGACCTAGTTCTTCGTGTTACGTGCCTTCCTTTGAAGATTAGCTGTCATTTTGTAGGTATTTGAGAAATAACTTGCTTTTAGGTGGAATTCCAATGGAAATAGGGATGCTGAAGAACCTTACTTTGTTAGATTTGAGTGTAAATAGACTCTTTGGTCCTACCTCCTATGCTTGGAGAGTTAACTGCCGTCACAAAATTGTACGAAGTAATCACTGCATGGATTTTGAACGCTAGTGAATTTGGTGGCTAATTTGCATTAATTGGCTTCCCTTTTTCATCTCTTTTTAGAGATCTTCATTCCAATGGATTGACTGGTAAGATAACTCCAGAACTTGGTAAGTTGAAGAATCTTGTAGAGTTACGATTAGACAGGAACAGGCTTGAAGGATAAATTCCAGGAGTTACCATGTCAAATTTCTCAGCAACTTTACATACCATGTAAGTTATATTTGTATTATTTTTTATTTATTTTCTTCAAATGCTATGGCTACTAAACTTCTGTTTCCTAGTTAAGATATTATTAAAACTTCTCCACGTCATCAGCAATGTCTTTTTCCAAGGAAAATATTCTTATACATCATTTCTCACTTAATGGACATATACAACTACCCCACCTAGTAGGACAAGTTTGGTTGTTATTGTTATTTGTATGAACATATGCAACTCGAGAATAAACAATGAAAAATGACCTTATGTTTGTTTTTTAACTTAGTCGATCCAATCCATATGAACATTTCTCTTGGTAATTGTTGAAATTTTTTTACAATTAATTTTCAGTTGTCATTGGATTTTGACTGTCATCGACCCTTATATGGAGATGGTTTATTTGTTCGATTCACTTAACAATCATAATCGTTATGAGGACTAGAAATATGTAGTGGATATGAGTACATATTTTTTTTAATTAAGCATGTAATTTATTACTCATATGTCAACTCTTGTTGTACGAAGAAGTTTGAAATTGTTCAATTCGAACAAGGAAAGGAAAGGGAAAACGAAGCCTATGTGTGAAGTTGTAAAGGTTTGTATATTATATACACACACATATGTTTACTTGTGATTAATTAAAAAATATTTAAATGTGTATTATTCATTGACAATTTTTTGTTAACATAGGGTCCTAGACAACCTCATGTGAAACAATGTGGATTTTATGTGATGAAATTTATAAGAGAAGTTATTGAAGAAAATGCTACCCGTGCGAAAGATTCAATTATCTCAATGGTAATATTTGACATATTCTCAATTTTCTTAAATAATTTCTTTTATTTGATTTTGCTTCTTCATTATTGATTTTTTTACTAATATAATCGGGGTTTCTTAGCAGTTCATGAAAATAATTTACTCTAACAAAGAAATTGACGAAGTGCACTCCGAATGGGCAAATCATTCAGGATTTTCTAATATTGGTCCGAGAGTACTAGTCAGGAGCATAAAGCCAATACAAAAGGATGAGGACGTTTGCATCACTTATATCGACTTGCTAGAACCTAAGGTATTAAGTGCTGGTACTTGTTGGCTAGAAACGATAGAAGGTTCTAACTTGACTGTACTTAAGTTTCCATGTTTGATTTTACTTTTTGGGTACCATAGTAACTTTCTACACCCTTTCAAATTTTAGTTCATTGTAGAATACAGCTAGATACAAGTGATCTGATTCAGCTTTCCTCCAATGTCCTTTGCACGATTGGAGAGATGATACTTTGCATAGACAATTCTGACTATTAAAGTTTTTCTGAAAAAAGATTGAAAAGAGAGTTCAAAAATCGAGAATCGACTCAAAATTCCACTTAGGATTGTTGGTTTTCTCATTCACACTGCTTGTTGTCTTATTTCAGTCATCGGTGATGTTAGAGGGCAGGGGTTGATGTTGGGAGTAGAACTTGTGACCGATAGAAAGGAGAAGATGCCTACCAAGGCAGAGACAGTAGTCTTGTTTGAAAAACTCAAGGGTATGTTTCTCCACTTTTTCTTAACAAACTTCTTGTTACTATGCCAAACGTGCTTGTAAACAGATCTAGGAGTTCTGCTCGGGAAAGGAGGCCTTCAGGGTAATGTTTTTGGTATAAAGCCACCGATGTGCTTCACCAAAGAAGATGCAGTTATTCTTCGAGACTACGGAATATAAAAGGAGAATTGTTTAAGATGCAGGTGTTTTTGATGCAAGGAATGAACTTTGTTAGGTTGTGGATTGCCTTGCTAATGTCTACTTATGATTAATCAGTAAAACTCTGATATGTCCATTCTTATTGATGTATAAAGGAGCATAAGATTGTTTAATTCAACCAAGGAAAACAAAGGGAAAAAACAAGTTACATGGGAAATAATAAAGGTATGCATGTCTACTTATGATTAAATTATAAACAATTAAACATGTATATTAGACATTTACAATTTGTTTTTAACATGATATTAGACATTTACATATCATCTTTTGATTGTTTTTTACTAATCTAATCTATGTCTTTGTTCACAGTTCATCAAAACGCAGTACTCTAGAAAAGAAATTGATGAAGTGCGTTCCGAGTGGGCAGAATGCATACAAGACTATATTTATGACTAGGTATGTAAAGTTATATAATGACTAATACACATTTCAGTATTTATGACTAGGTATGTAAAGTTATAATGCTTTCAAGGCAAACTCATTCTCATTTCAGTATTTCTTCTCTCTCTCTCTTTATATAGTTCTTCTTTTCAAACCGAAAAAAAATCACAATGTTTTTAGAGTCCATGAAATCCCAAACAATCTTCAAATCACAATATAAATCATAGTTTTTTCAATTTATGTCAAGCTTCTGTTCTCTGAATAGTGTGTCTAAGCTTAGCTTGATCCAACCCGAACTGTTTGATTCTCCTTATTGGTGTTCATTGTTAATATTATCAAAGATATAGATTTGCATCGAGTTTGATGGAGGAATAAGATCCATTCTGTCTGGAATTAACATGATAATGAGATCTAACTCAAGATATGCCACTTATTACATTGGTGAAGCTATGTACCATTACTAATCTTCAAATCTGATTTCATCTCTTCTCTTCTCCAACTTCAGATATAGTCAAGTTGATTTCTTAAGGAAGAAATTCTACTTGTATAATTGCACCCTCATTTCAAGTCTTGTCTCAGTGAAGAGTTTCAGTAAAGAGTTTCAGTTTAGGTGGTAGTGATTATTAGTTTAGAAAATCATATTCTGGATTGCATAAAGTGATTAACAGTTTAGATGGTTTAATGGATTAGTTTGTTCTGGCTTTTTTATAGAAATAATGTTGAAACTAGTTTCGTATACTGCTTTGAGATTTTTTGTGGTTTTTATGCAAACTGTACATCCTCAAGCTTTGAGATCTTACTAGAGTGTTGCTGCTGTAATGTTGAAACATAAGGTACATAACTTCGATCCTCTATGATTTCATCTTTCTGTTGCTGCTGTTAGCTATTCTAGCTGCTTTCACATAATACATGGTTCAAGATATAATGTCAAGTTTATATAATATTCATCAACTTTTTTCATGCTCACTTGCTTGACTACTCATGAAAATGTGAAGCGGCAACGTTTCTCGTGCTTATTTGACCATTCTTTTACTTCAACATTTCAGAAGGTCCAGATTTATGTACTTCACAATTTGGTTTCCACTGTGCAAAAGATGCAAAACTGCAAGAAGTTTATAATTGTTTATACCTGTTGATAAGTTTTCTACTTTTGGGGTTTGTTTGTTTCAATTATCACTTTAGTTTGTAGTGGTTTATTAGATTATCCGTTTTAATTATCAGTTAACGTTTGCAATGATTATCAGTTTATACATGCATGTTTCTACTCTTTTTCTATGGCTTTAACTATATTTTATTTTCATAACAGGGAGAAATTGCTGGGTTTGCAAGCTGGGTATGAAGAAAAAGAACCAGTATGTGAAGATTGTTGCACATCCAATCCTGACTTGATTTATTTAGAAAAAGGACAATTTAATTTACATGGTTGTGGTCTTATAAACTTAATTTTGTGGTTTCATCTTTTGTGGTTGTCATGATTGGATACTACTTGTGGTCATGTTTGGATAGCTTGTAGTAATTGTATAGAATTGTTTATAAACTTAAGTGAATGTACACATATACCGGTTTTTGGTTGAGACAAGATGTATATATAAATTAAAGACAACTGATCGAATGTATATATGTTGAAAACTATTTTTGTGAATGTATAAATGTTGTACCAGTTTGTGTGCAATAGCCATGGTTTTAACCGTTGTGAAAAGTACATATATATAGACATGCAACTGAATGTACAAAGACAACGTTTTTTTAACCGTTGTGAAAAGTATTCTAAGACAATGGTTTTAAACTAAATTTTGAAGAAAGACAACAGTGTATATGTTGTTAAAAGTATATTTGCAATCAAATTTTTGCAAAACTGGCAATTACAACGGTTATATACTGTTGCAGAACTGTTGTCTTTGGTATTAAAAGACAACACTTTAAATCCGTTGCATGACTGTTGTCTAATGTGGTCAAAGACAACGGTTTTAAACCGTTGTCTTTTACCGCACATTTAACAACAGTGTCAGTTACAACGGGTTTGAAGGGCCTATGACAACGGTTTTTAACCATTGTCTTTTAATGTTTTTGTTGTAGTTAAACCTTTCTCTTAATCTTTTGTAGAAAGCTATAAAAGGAAATATTTAAATTTTAAACTCTCTTTTAAAACCATGACTTCCACATAAGAAAGATTTTAAAAAATAAAATTCTTTTTAATTTAATGTGGCCGGCCACACCAAGCTTGGATTCAAGCTAGGGTCGGCCACACAACTTAGCTCATCCTATTTGCTTGGCCGACCCAAGCAATTGGGTTCCAAGCTTACTTGGCTGGCTACCTTAGGATGAGTATAAAGATGGATATAGGTGGGTATAATACTTTATAAATAAGAGGCTACGATAGGGACCGAGAGGAGGAATTGGTTTTGGTCTCCCGATGAAATTAAGCTTCCCGTGTTCGCCCCGAACACCTAACTTAATTTCATCAATAATAATTCATTTCACTAAAGAATTATTATTGAACTATCGCACCAATCTCAAATTACATTTTGGGCTCCTTCTTATCATGAGTGTGTTAATCTCCCTGTGTTTAAGATGTCAGATGCCCACTAATTAATTGAGTTACTGACAACTCATTTTAATTAATATCTTAGTCCAAGAGTAGTACCACTCAACCTTATTGTCATGTTGGACTAAGTCCACCGGCAGGGTTTAACATGACAATCCTTATGAGCTCCTCTTAGGGACATTATCAACCTAAATTACTAGGACATAGTTTCCTTCTATAATCAACAACACACACTATAAGTAATATCATTTCCCAACTTATCGGGTCTATTGATTTATCGAGCTAAATCTCACCTTTTGATAAGTTAAAGAAATAAATAGTAAATATATGTGCTTGTTATTATATTAGGATTAAGAGCACACACTTCCATAATAACTAAAGTCTTGTTCTTTTATTAAGTCAGTATAAAAAAAACTTACCTTAAATGATCCTACTCAATACACTCAGAGTGTACTAGTATAATTTATCAGTCAAGATAAACTAATACCTAATTACACTACGACTATTCCAATGGTTTGCTCCTTTCCATTTCAGTCGTGAGCTACTGTTTATGATTTATAAGGAATTGATAACATTATCTTCTGTGTGTGACACCACACACCATGTTATCTACAATATAAATTAATTGAATAACTATACTTAGCATAAATGTAGACAATTGACCAATGTGATTCTTTATTTCTAAATGAATGTTTTATACAAAAGCTAGGATTTTAGTATACACTCTAACAGCAGCTATGTTCTAAACTTTTGTGTCATTCGACCGAGTTATAAGCGAGTGTGTTCTCGCGCCTATATCCCAGACTCTCATGCCGTCCGACCAAGTTATAAGCGAGCATGCTCTTGCGCCTATGCCCCAGACACTCGAGCTATTTTGCCGAGCTATAAACGAGCATGCTCTCGTGTCTATCTTCTAGACTCTCGAGTCGTCCAATCAAATTATAAATGAGCATGCTCGCATGCTTATGTCCTAGACTCTCATGCCATCCAACCGAGTTATAACCGAGCATGCTCTCGCATATATATCCCAGACACTCGAGTTGTTCTGCCAAGTTATAAGCGATCATGCTCTTGCTCCTATGTCCCAGACCGTCGAGCCATTTGGCCAAGTTATAAGCAAGCATGCTCTTGCATCTATGTCCCAGATTCTCATGCCGTCCGACCGAGTTATAGGTGAGCATGCTCTCGTGCCTATGTCCAAACTCTCATGTCGTCTGACTGAGTTATAAGTGTAGGACCGTTTGCGGCAGACTAGAAGGGGGGTTGTTGGATATCCTGCAAAATAAAACAAACGAACAACCCTTCCTCAAACTCTTTAAGCTAACACTTGTAAAATAAACAAAGCAGATAAATAAAATATTAAAAAGACGAGGTACAAGATTTACTTGGTTACAACTGATGTGGTTATTAATCCAAGGAAGGTTAGGCGCACTAGAATACTCCTTCAGGCGGAGAAGCCTCTTACAACGTTGAAGCACAGAAACAAAAGTTTAACTCTAAAGCACATAAGCGTAGGAATTATAAGTAATGAGTTCGTTGTAAAGCTTCTGGACCAAGGCTATATTTATGGCCTTGGTCGGGGCACCCCGAAGGGTTCCAGGCGTCCTGGGGGGGGGGGATAAAACTTTATCCCCCAACATTCAGAACGCGTTAGATGCGTTCTGGTCAAACATCCTAGTCCGGGCGCCCCGGACCCCCAAGTCAACAGATGTTGACTTTTCTCCGTCGAGACCTTTGCTCCGGTTCGGTCTGCCTCGGTCCGGGTCTTTTACTCCGGATCCGCTCACTTGGGTGATCTCTGCTATTCGGAAAAGGGCTCACCCGAACCCAACTTCCGGGCTTCTCAAGCAGGCTTCCCTCCGACTTCTCGTCCCTCGGAATCGCCACGTGTTTCCTTCTCGTCCACTAGCGTACTCATCCGCAGTCTTCGTCCCTCGGTCGCACCCCGTGCCGACCTTCTCGCTAGCTGCGTCTCTTGCTCCCCGAGCAATCTTCCGCTCTGGCTTTCATCCCTCGGAACCACCGCATGCTTCCTTCTTGTCCACCGATGTACTACTCTTCCGTAGTACCTCATCCCTCGCATGCACCACGTGATGTCCTTCTCGCTAGCTGCGTCTTACGCTCGAGTACCTGTGCTCCTAAGCTCCTACACACTTAGACACAAGGTTAAAAACACACAGGACCTAACTTAACTTGTTGATCACACCAAAACAACCTTGGGGTTCCAACAATAAGTGAGTATGCTCTCCTACCTATATACTAGATTCTCAAGTCGCCCGATCAAGTTATAAGCGAGCATATTGTCGCACCTATGTCATAGACTCTCGAACCGTTTGATTGAGTTATAAGTGAGCGTGCTCTCGTGCCTATGTCCTAGACTCACGTGTCATCCAGCCAAGTTATAAGCAAACATGATATCACACATATATTCTAGACTCTTGAGCCGTTCAACAAGTTATAAGCGAGTGTACTCTCATGCCTATATTTCAAACTCTCGAGCCGTTCGACCAAGTTATAAGCGAGCATGCTCTTATGCTAATGTTTCAGATTCTCGTGTCGTTCGGTCGAGTTATAAATGAGCATGTTCTCGCGCCTATGTCCCAGACTCTCGTGCCATCCGACCGAATTATAAGCGAGCATGTTCTCACACCTATGTCCTAGACCCTCGAACTATTTGATTGAGTTATAAGAAAACATGCTATCACGCCTATATTATTTCAGACTCTCGAGCCATCATGCTAAGTTATAAGCAAGCATACTCTCGAGTAGTTCGACCTAGTTATAAGCAAGCATGCTATTGCGCATATATTCTAGGCTCTCGAGCCATTCGGTCGAGTTATAAGCAAGCATTTTTTCGCGCCTATGTCTTAGACTTTTGAGCCTTTTGGTAGAGTTATAAACAAGCATGCTCTCGCGCCTATGTCCCAGACTCTCGTGCCATTCGACCAAGTTATAAGTGAACATTACTCTTGCACCTATGTTCCAGATCACTCTCGAGCCTTTTGGTAGAGTTATAAACAAGCGTGCTCTCGCGCCTATGTCCCAGACTCTCGTGTTGTTCGATCGAGTTATAAGCAAGCATGCTCTCGTGCCTATGCCCCAGACTCTTGAATTCTTTGACCGAGTTATAAATGAACATGTTCTCATGCGTATGTTCTAGACTCTTGTGCCGTCTGGTTGAGTTATAAGCGAACATACTCTTGCGCCTATATCCCAGACTCTCAAGCTGTCCGACCAAATTATAAGTGCTCTCGTGCCTATATTCAAGCCTCTCAAGTCATTAGTCCAAGTTATAAGCGAGTATGCTCTCGTGCCTATATTCTAGACTCTCGAGCTTCCTGGTTGAGTTATAAGCATGTTTTCTCACGCATCTAATTCCCATATTCTCGGGCCACCCGGTTAAATTATTCTGTTATATGTATGATCGCTCAGTGTGCGTAGGAAGGAGTGTCTGGTGCCATCTCTTCTCCCTCTCAGAGTCTTCTCCTAGTCAAGGACAGAACCATCTACCCAATGCACAATATCTATTACTCACAGGCAGCTACTAGCATTTGAAATAGTGACTAACACATAAAAAAGATATTTACCTCAATTTTGTCAAGATTTGAACGCCAAACCTCATGGTGGCAACATCTTATGCGCTAGCCACTAGACCGTCTCGAGGGGACTATAATATAGTTCAACATGAAGTATGTTATAGCAGTTTGATTGTAATAAAATTACTTTAATATAGTCAAAAATTGCAATTAAATTTAATTAAAATTGATTTAACATTGTTACAATAATGTTATAGTTAATTTATTAAAATTGGAGTGATTTTGATTAAACTTTAATAATGCTCTTTGTATTATAATTTCAATTAAGTTGTAATTTTGCTTTACGTTGGAGTAGCTATTATTCATAATTATTATTTTTTATTAAAAAATAAAAAATATGCA
This sequence comes from Zingiber officinale, assembly GCF_018446385.1. Lineage (NCBI taxonomy): Eukaryota > Viridiplantae > Streptophyta > Magnoliopsida > Zingiberales > Zingiberaceae > Zingiber > Zingiber officinale. The sequence goes on from NC_055987.1 coordinate 164,382,762, forward strand.
TAAAATAAAAATATAAAAAAATATATAATCATAATTGTTATAACAACCTTTGAATAAGGGTATTTTTAGATGAAAAATATATTAAAGTGTTATTTTGATGTTTTCAAAAGGGGACATCTTTTTTGATAAAAATGATAATAAAGTGCCCTTTTAATTTTTATCCTAGAATTTTTAACCCATTAAAGATTTCTTATTAGAAAATTCTCTCCTGCTATAGGATTATTAAGACTTTCACAACCTCAGCCCAGGTATTACTTAATCTCTAAAAGGTTCATCAATGAGAAATTAGCATCTCTAATTATTGCCACAGAGAATTAGTTTTAAAATCATTTAAAGATTTTAAAATAAATTTATATTTGACATTTGACCACAATGGAACTTATTGTGCCGAATATATAATTTAAAAATTTACATATTTAGTACGGTGGGTTCCTAATTCCTTCAAAAATAAAATGTAAAACACTGTCTTTTTTAAGTCAATAAAATTTTTTATTCATTTTTTAAAATGTTTCAAAATAAAATAAAACAAATGGCGATGACCGAAATCTTAAGATCTTTAGTCAATTTAAGATTAACAAATATGTTTTATTTTTTTTAGGAAACTCCCCTTTTGATCATTTGTCATTTACAAATAAGCTATTTTCTATTATAATGTGCTTTGAAATCTCTTGGTTTCAAATAAGCTATTTCTTTACTTTGAGTACTGAAAAGATCTTCATTTATAAGTGTTTTTGCCTACTAAACATAAAAGTTTATACATAATTAATTTTCTAAAAGCCAACAATTTGAGTAAAATAAATGGAGTCTTTAGTTTGAATTATTCTTCATTCTTCAACAACTCCCTTCCTAGATGGCAACAGTCGATTGGTAGAAAGTTAGTTACATTTATTTTCTTTTATAAAAACCATGCATAAGCAATTGAAGCAACAAAATTAAATTGTTGTACCAATAATGAATAACAATTCATTGATTAAGATTAAAACGATCTAGACATTAGATGGAAGGCCAAGCAACATGACATGCATATGGCGACCATAATAACTAGAAGTATGGCCACCTATGTTTGTAGTTGCAAGTGGGATAGGTTTTGAAGGCATTGAAGTCACATGGAATGATATAAGAGGCATTCACAAGGGGTACCTTTTCAATCAACGACTATGACACCATCAACATTCTCTAGTATGCACAAACCACATTGCGTCTTCAAGACTTTTCCCTTACTAACTTGATGCCATCATCCTCGAGTAATAGTGCGTTTTGCACTACAATTTCCTGAAGCAAATTCATCGAAACGAAATTGTAGGGGAGTTGGATGGAGTAGAGGAGGAAGATGGAGGAGGAAACGTCAAAGTTTTAATTTGTTGGGTGATAGCGAAATGAGAATGAGAGGAATATTGAGAGGGAGAAAAGAAAAGTTATTAAACTAATTGTGAATAAGGAAGAAGGAAAAGGACAATGGAGTCCCCCCCGCTCTGTGTGTTCCTCTCCTTCATCTACACACCATATTTTTTGAGTGCAACCAATGCAAGGTCTCAGTCACAGCCCCTCCCCTCCATTAATTGGGCTACTCTTTCTCTCCATGTCCCTTTCCTCTTTCTCTTTCATGATGGTGCCTATGAAAGCTGATGCTGATGGCAATGGATGCCGCACTTGAGTTACATTACCAGTCCGTCGCATTCATTTTCCGGGGCACTCTGTGTGTGTGCGTTTGTGTTGGACCATCGATTGAGATAAAAGAGATCAGTGAGGTGAGTAAAGGAGAAGTGGAAAAGGTAAACAAGTCTTGGTTTGCAAGTTCTATAAATTCAGTTCCCTTATTCTTCAGCAGTTAAGAAGGATATCAGGAAAGCTTCTTATTGCAGTCTCCTCAAGGTTTCTTCTTTCCGTCGCCCACGATTTTCCTCCTCCTCCCTGGCTTCTACTGTGAGAAAAAGAACAAATTTTTCATACTGTACTAATTGTTCTTCTCCCAATCGTATTCATGCTTGCATTTTTTTTTTGTTCTTCTTCTTCTTTTTATTGTGTTTTGTTCTTTATAATTTGTTCTAGAGGTCGGCAAGCTGGAGCCACTACCGGCAGCAGAAGCAGGGGCGAAGATGGGCCGGGGGAAGATTGAGATAAAGCGGATCGAGAACACGACCAACCGGCAGGTCACCTTCTGCAAACGCCGCAACGGCCTGCTGAAGAAGGCCTATGAATTGTCTGTCCTGTGCGACGCTGAGGTCGCACTGGTCGTCTTCTCCAGCCGCGGCCGCCTCTACGAGTACGCCACCAACAGGTGATGAATCCCCTTTTGGCTGGTTTAATTTTAATTCTCTCAAGCAATTCGACAAATAGTTAGACAGCAAAACTTGGGCAGCCGCTAGATATTTTACACCCTCTATATCTGGAGGGAGGTTTAATCAAAGCTTCATTTTTTACTTAGTTGGACCTTTATTTCACTTCTGGTTTTGGTTTCTGGAGCTGAGATCTGCACTGGTTAGCAGTAGATCTAGCAGGAAGAAGCCCATGTTTATATATATTTGAGTACAGAGGTCGGCTTACATTACTTAGCCGCTCAGTGGTCCTCTCCTTCTCCAAGTTTGGTGATGTTTGCCTACATAAAAGTTTTTGTCTCTTGCTTCCCTTTTGAATGTTTTGTTGGGTGGAAGCATCGATCTGTGGAGTGAGGAGAAGCTACAACAGCTAATTTTGATCAGGTAGAGTAGGAACAATAAAAAGGTAGAGTCTTTGTTGTTGCGCAAGAAGAGAGTATCGCTGTAAATCATCTTTTTTTGCTTGATAATGTAAGCTTTGATATTTCCTCTCTTTCTCCTTCTTTGTTGATGTTGTTGCTTGCTCCTGCTCCTAACTCCAGCAAAGCAAAGGTGGATGTCGAGAGCTGCCTCACTCTCATTAGTCCGTTCCTTCTAATTGTTGAGAACTGTCGCACTCTCCTAGGGTTCTTCTTCTAATTGTTTTTCTTCCTCAACATAATACTGCGTCATGAATTATGCAGCCGGGCAAGAAGAGAGTAACACAGTAGGGAATTCGCGCAGAAGACTGAGGAGCCAATGGGGTGAATGTACTGTGTGTCGGCTTTGCATGGGGAGTATAAAAAGCGAGCCAAGGCTGGGAGAAGCATCAGCAGAAAGAAGAGCAGTGACGCCCACAAGCTGCCCTCAGAAAGACTGTGCAACTGTGAGGATGAGTGTGGGTAAAAGAAGGCACTACTAATTGCACAACGAGTAAAAGGGCTCACTCCACGGCAACCTTGGGAGAGGGAAATAGCCAATCATGTCGTGGGATCGAGTGCCACGGTGGCAGAGAGGACCAATGGCATGCTCGAGGAAAATAAGGTTGGAGTTAAAGGCCACTGTAAGGACAGAAGTAAATAAGAGGCCTCGGAAATAAGCGCGCCACAATCTCCCACTGCTTTATTTTTCCTGCCTCGGTTTATCACTTCCTTCCTGAACGAAAAGATACACCACAAGTCAAATTTTCATGCGCTGTTAATTACTCTTAAGTAAACTTGTTTGAAAACTACAAGACATTCGGAGATTGATGTCCCCGGCTTCGTGACTTGTGTTAAGAGAATTTGTGGATTTATCAGCTGTGTTATGTGTTGCCTATTAGACATTCGACTGAGTGACTTTATGCCCTTTGCTTTTTTGACCTTGACAAGATATTTGAAAATCCAGGTTTGACGTCTTTATTTATGGTTTCAGCTTTGGGGCCTTTTATATATTAAACTGTATCTTGAGATCGTGTCATTGTATGTGATATCTTTCTAAATCTAGAAAATTTAAATTGCTTTAGTATCCTGCTTAAAATTCTTTGCATAGAATTCGAGGTTTAGAGTATTTCCAGTTGCTCTGTTAATATGTTTCATCACACTGAAAGTTATAAAGTTATAGAATCCATCATTTGTGTACTGTAGCCTACATGACCATTAGTATACTTGCTCGTGGTATTAGGGAGCCTTTCTTGATCATTAGGATTTTAATATGTATGTTTAATGTTAATTCGTATAACTACAAGAGTTAAATTAATAATAATAAGTTATATTATATTAAGTTCAATTTGAATTAAAGAAAATATTGATAAACCATTGATCACATTTCAAACATTAGAAACATAGTTTACTTATCACAATGGAGTCTACTTATCCATGCTAAACTACAAAATAACTATGAATATTCAGTTCTCTTCAGAAATATTTTACTAAGCTTAATTCTTTACTTCCAAGTTTTTAATGCAAATTCGAACTTCTAAGCTTTACCATAAGAGAATCTCTAACGCTAAACTTTTATTTAAATGCAGTGTTAAAACAACTATTGGGAGGTACAAGAAAGCTTGTAACGAGACCACCAACAATGGATTTGTTTCCGAAGCCAATGCTCAGGTAATCTATTTATTCGTGTGGTTCCATATTATTTAAAGCAGTTTCTGGAAAAAATGAAGCATATTGATTGATGTGAATTTCTTGCTGTATTCATATTTAAATTTGATGCACAAGTTTGGAACTGTCCAATGATAGAAAGAAAAAATATCATATAAATGATTTAATTAAATATATATATCCCAAATAACAATATGACATAGGTATCAGAAGAAGTTTGAAACTCTCGAGTCAGAATTCTCCTTGACATTGATTATTTGTATGTCTTTTTTTGTTTGTTAGATGCTAAAGCTATTCACTCTTCAATCAACTTTTCACAAGTAGTATTGTGAAATACGCCTGAATGCTACCTTATTTTTTAAATTTGTCATATCTAATATAGACTATAGTTTGAAATCTCATAAGCAATCAAAATGAACTATTCCATATCAATTATAGTTGTACCATGCCGATATATGACATGATTTGATACACATCATGATGATTGCAAATGATATTTATTAAGTTATCCAGTTTGTTTTACTATAACTATAATTCAATTAATTTTGCAAAGTAGTAGAAGATAATAGAAATTTAAAAAAAAGTGACTTTGCACATTAAAAGTAAAAATTAGCAAGTTAAATTTAAAATTGATACAATATACCAAATAAAATCTTGTTTCATTTAAATTATTTCAGTTCTATTTTTGTAAGTAAATAAACTAAATAAAAGTATGTTAGCGATGTAAATCTCATCTAAATTCAGTTTAGTATATTTTAATATGTGCTAAGTGTCATAAAATATTACAGTATCACTGTATATCACTCCCACAAGGGTTTCAAGATGGAGATTCCTCATCCCAATGCTACTTTCTTGATACTATATATTTTTTGACAGTGATCAAAACACGTTGTTGAAGTGAAGATTTTTCAATTAGACAACAGATTTGCTAAACCTAATAATTAAGCCAAATGAATGGTCTTCATTATTGTACTCCATGCTTGTGATCCTTAATTGTTTCAAACCTAATAAATTAGTTTATTTAGTGTTGGCGAGTTAATCAGAGAGAAAGGTTATATATTGCTACATGTCCAGCATTAATCAACTTGCATTCTTTCTATTTTACTACATAATCTCATCTTTTTGTGATGAACATATGTGGTCACATTTGTGGATCTTGTATCTACTTTCAGAACAATCTTAACAAAGAAGTAAAACAATCTCTAATAGTTTGAGAAAACCAATATATGAGAGACTATATTGACTGAGTAGAGTAACTAGAGGAGATAGAATGGATTTTTTTTCTAGTCTTCTTATTGTTAATGCAACAGTGACACAGGGTTGAAATTCTATGTTATCTTGTAAAAAACCTTAGGACCAGCTTAAACCCTTACCATCACTTCCACATATAGACAATAGATATTGCTTTGGTAGTTGAATTTCCTTATTGATCTATGCATTATAGTTTTTTTATACACACATGAAGTTATCTTTGTCTAGGAAAACCAGCATAAGCCGATTGATTAACCAACTCAAATCTATATGTCCTAGACATTGGAATGAATTGAATCAGGAGTTGAGGTTTGCACACCCGCTGCCCTCGTGAAATTACCATCCCAAAGCAGCTTGTGAACCTTTAACCTTCCTCAGTCCGATTGACGCAAGCAACGGCGCGTGCCTCCGCATGATGCAGGCGACGATGGTGTCCTCCCGGCACGTAAAAACTCCCTGACGTCTTCTTTGTTGTCCTACTCGTTGTTGTCTTACAAGTAAGGTTTCTCCTCTCTGGTACTGGATTCACGTAAGGTTTTTCCTTGTCGTACGTACGTTCACAAGAGCTGCAGTAGTTTGTGAGCGTCTGCAATTAATGGAGGTTGCAGCAAAGAGAAACCTTCTTTTCGAAGGCTGTAGCTGTCTTGATACCTTGAGAGTTTGAGTGTTCCATATTCTTTATCAGTTTTTTTTCCCCTCCAAACCTAGCTGAAAACAAGGCAACTGGTAGGAAATTTAACCTTTTTGCTGCCAAAGAATTCTTCCAAACATACTGCGAAGCATTTTGCAAAGTATAAATCTAGAGATTTTTTTTTCTTCTTTTGGTAATACAACAACAATCAAATGATTTTGCTTCCAGAAGGAGAATGGGAGTTGGTCATAACCTCGCGTGAGAGGAAGAAAAAAAGGAGTTGCCGAAGGAGGAAAACAACTCATGAAAACATTGGAGCTAGAGAGGTATCCTCATGTTGGAGCCGGAGGAGGCAGCCATGCTTCAAAGCTAAAGGAGTGGAGTAGGACTAGGTGGGCTATATATTGAAAAAGAATAGAATTCAATGCATAGAGTCGCTTGGATCATTTTCGATTGCCCGAAGTTTAGTAGCTCGGAACCCAATTCCAGATGCTTGACTTTGACTTAGTCTCTCTAGGTTAGGTTGAGTGCTTCTACTCTTGTCTTGAGTACAACTCACTCAACTCAATTCACTAGTTACATGAGCATTCTGCTCCCGACTTTGCATCCCTCGGATGTACTAAACTCTTCAACTTAGTCTAGGTCTGTCATTCAATTCTCACTCTACTAAAGTACTCTTTTGTCAAACTTTTCATCTCTCGAATGTGCCACGCCCATCGATCCCTTCCTATATCATCTTTTTGCATACTATGTCTTTTGCTTTATCTTTCACCATACTCTATTGAATCCTAAGCCATTGAATACTTTTGTATTCTCTTAAATCCCTACACACTCAACAAGGCCTAATTTAAAATTATTTAGTCAAATATCAAAATATACACCACTTGAGATTCTAACAATCTCCCTCTTAACCTGTTGGGGTTCTAACATGACAAACCTCTAACAATCAAATGGAAAGGATTATAGAAGATAAAACATACAAAAGTTAGTATAGAAAAAATGAGGACACTACACTAGAGGTACCATAAGAAGATCAATATACTAATATTCTATAAGGAATTAATTATAACTCTAATGGATAACAAATAAAACTAGGCTAAGAGGACAATGATATGTGCATAGATATAACTTATATATAATGTGCTAAATAACAACTTTACACGAACTTAAGATAAATTTGCTCATCAATTTACACGAACTTCATTTGTGAATATTAATAAACTAAACTTGTATAAGTTCGAAGCTAGTTTGTTTATTTGGAAAAGCATAAAATTAATTCTTCAAACTTATTTATTTTCAATTTTCATAGCAAATAACTTGAAAATTCTAAAAGAGTTTTCAAGGCACAAAGAAATAAGAAAACAAGACTTCTAAACTTTAGTCCAAATCTAGAAGTCATTAGGTGTCTTGGGAAAAAGTGAATAAGTGGAGGCACCACAGATTTGTAAATGATAGTCATTTGCAAAGAACATAATAGGTATGGGTCATGTGCAACCCACACGAGTAGGTTGTCTAGTGCATTGTGTCATGCGGATATGCAATACGGCCAAATCTCAAATGTGGCACAATGTAATACTTTATTGCATACTTTGTAACGTAGAAAGGTTGTCTTCTATCTCGATCCCTACATATATATAGTATGGTTGATCTGCATTGAATAACAATCCTTGCAAGATGAGGTGCTTAGCTAATGTAGAATAAATGAGGGAGAGCTATTGCTATTAATGAACCAAGAACTAAGTATCAAATATCATCATCTATTGGGATACTTTTGCTTCATGTATATGAATGAGGAGCATGACTTGTACATGGATGCAACAACTTAATTTTAAAAATTCATGAAACAATAGGTACACAAGTTTAGTAGTTTTGACATATGATTTTGAGGACTGTAATTTGAGTTAATTATCTCCAACTATAACTTTTCTAATGTGAAAATGGTTTATTAAAGTTTTGTTCGAAGACATCTTTTGCCTATAAGAATGACAAAAGAACTTGCTAAATGTGTACATGCATTCCTCTTCAAAAATTATTTTATATTGAAAATGATGTAGGATTGTTGCAGTTTAGGGTTTCGTTTTTAGAAGCATGGAGGAGTATAATGGAAAAGCTAAGGAAAGAGCTCTTGGAGTTTATAAGTGAATATGAGTTTTATATTTATAATGTGAAGGAAGATTGGGATATTTAAATATAATTGTTGGGTGAGTAGTTGACATATTTATGAGGTGCATAATGGTTTCATAATTATAATATGAAAACACAATTGTATGCAATAGTTGTTGACATATTGCTTTTGTTGGGCAAGTATCCACCCATGGCAAATAATAATTATGTGACATATATGAGGTGTAATGTGAGTGACTCATTAAGACACATTTAATTTATTTCTACATACAAAGTCATCAACATATGGTTTAATATGCCAATAGTCTTGTGCCATAATGGCTCATGATTAACTACTAATAAGAATTAGTATGATTTAGATTATCCAAGTAGATCTAATGACTCATGATAAACTTAACTAGTGAGTGTAGCCTAAGTGCTTGTTTAGTAGTCTAGAAAAGCTAGGGAAAGAAAATGTAGGTTGAGAAAAGAGGGAAAATGTAATATTTTGAGTTGTCTTCTTTGTAAGAAAAAACAGGACCCAAATTTTCTACAAAGTAATAATCTCTCTAAATCCATTAATATTCATCTAGCCTAAATGAATAGAAAACTTATTACTATCCCAAAAATTTCAAACAACCTTGCAAAATTGCATCCTTCACATATTAAAAACTGTGCTTATCATGACAACATTGTGGGGAGCTTATACGATTTGAGGAGTAATTATTCAGTGACATTTTACAATCACTTGTTGTATTTATGCTAACCTACTATCCTCTTCCGCCAAACATAAGCTATTAAAACCTCATTAGAAGACTGTGTCATCATGCTTTAGATTTAACACTGTTGTTGATCTATCAATGTCTATATATTGCCATAGGGTTGAGCTTGACAAATTGTTCCAGGACTATTACAAATCACCAAGAAATTGCCTCTTTGTTTGACTAGGAAAGGACTCACAAACACAAGCTAATCAGGGTGTTTCTGGAGTCTGTTTTTTAAATTTCATCATTTTCTTTGTGTTTTTCTTCTATTGTAGAGATTTAAGTCAACATTAGAATTACATGTGTGAACATTTTCTCATAAATTAATTCTCCATACGCATATAGTTCTTCCCTTCAAGGATACACTCCGTAAAAGATACAATCAAAAAAGGGGTGTAGGTTAGTCTACATATGGACTAGAGTGGGGTTATAGAAACTCGCTCTGCATTTAAGATAATTCACTGCTAGCATTGTTTCCTGGTCTCCAGTCACAACAAACTTCTTCCTTCTTGTAGATAGATGAAGTTTTGGCCATAAAAAATGTACATTGTGGTATACAAATTACAGGGACTTTATCTTTGAGTCTAGTCGCCTCACAGTGCAAGTCATTAAAGAGTAGACAATTTCATTGTATTATGCGCAAAAAAAAAAATTTAGAATCCTTGTTGCAGATCATTGATGGGGTGAATTAAACATTAAACAAAATGCCTATATGCTTCTGGACCGATATGACCCCTACGAGCTGATAAGTCATCATCATCTCTATAGTTGTTTTCATTGACTTTGAGAATTATCTTCTCTTGTGGGCTCTTGGGCGTATACCTGGTGTTGATGACCGAAGAGCTGAATTATTAGAGGGTCATGGATTTTCTAATACTAGTGATGTGCCTCTTAGTCCCTGCATCCGGCAACCTCTAAAAGCTTTGCATGTGCGGGTCCATGCCAAACTGCCAGCAAATGTAACCGGAAGAAACAGTCCAGGAAGCCCAGGTCTTCATGTACTCCGAAAGGTGAAAAATTAGGAACAACTTCTTTCAGTACATTCTCAGAAAGATCTCATGGACTCTAAAGGTGAAGGATTGGGAACAGTTCCTTTGAATATATCCCGGAAAGATCTCATAGACTCTAAAGGATAACGGATTGAGAACAACTCTTTTGGATACATATTCGGAAAGGCTAAGTGATCATGGACTCGGAAGGATGGCGGATTGGGAACAACCTTTTTAGGTACATTCCCGGAAAGGCTAAGTGATCGTGGACTTGAAAGGATGACAGATTGGGAACAACCTTTTTAGGTGCATTCCTAGAAAGGCTAAGTGATCGTGAACTTGGAAGGATGATTGATTGGGAACAACCCTTTGGGTACATTCTTGGAAAGGCTAAGTGCTTGTGGACTTGGAAGGATGACAAAGTGGAAACAATCCCTTTGGATACATCCTCAGTGGTGTAGCTAGGATTTTCAACCAACGGGGGCAAATTCAATAAATTTAAAAAAAAATAATACAACACAAAATCGAATTATCCAACTCTAAAAACTCAAAAATACTTAAAAATATAAGATGAAATTTTCAAAATTTTGAACATTAGTGTAGATTGATTTTCACACTTTAAAAATTTAAAATTTGAATTTAAAGGACTGAAAACGAATTTAGATTCAAAAAATTTGACCTTAGCCTTTGGTTCTAGTTGAAACAACAATCTATCAATCCCCAGAGCTTATCTATGACTCAAAGTTGAAGAAACATTTGTGATCTCGCTTGCTCATAATATTTAGCATTCTTAACCAATCTAAATAACCATCCTAACTAGCAACCTAATAAAATAAAGAGGAAAAAGAGTAACTTGTAAAGGGTTGCTCGTTAGAAAAAAAAAAGCAAGACCATTGCTTTTGAGAAAAACATAGAAGAGAAGATAAGAAGGAAGAAGCAAAAGAAAAGTTTTACCTTTTTTATTTGTTAACAATCTTGACTAGCTTCGATGAGCTCTGTAATTACACAAAAAGAGCAAAGCAAGACAAAATATGACCATGCTTGTGGTGCCAATAAAACTCTAGAAAACACGTGAAGAGAAAGAAGATGTGAGGACTGCTCTTGTTGTTGGAAGAGGGAAGCAACTGATACTGCATTTTTTGCTTATTGGAGGAGAAAAGGAGAAGAAAAGAGAGCTATTGTACTCAAGAAGAGAAGAGAAAAAATTTACAGATTTATTACAGTTGGAGAAGAGGAGAAGAAGGAATTAGGGAAGAAGAGGACGTGAAAAATAAGAAAGGGATGGGCAAATGCATAATGGTGGCGTATGGCACGGTGGGGACGGTTGCGTACGTAGGGAGAATAAAAAAAAGAGGAAAAGAAGTTTCCTTAGAATATTCTAATTCGTTTAAACAGATCAAACTCATTTAAATCTTAAATTTGGTTCAGTCATGACTTGGCTAAATCAACTCTAAATTAATCCCGATTTGAACAAATATAATCATTATCTCCATGTCTATTCATTATATTTAGTTTAAATCCAATCTAATTTTAATTTAGCGCCCTCATTTCATGTTATTCATTCGTTTATTGTTATATATTTTATTTTTAAAATTCAATATTTAACATTCTAAGTCATGATATTTCCTTGTAAAAATGGTATGAATGAATAGCTTAGGTCAAAGGCTTTACAAATATGTGGTCAATTTTATTTTTTTTGACAACAAGGTCAAAATGATAGTAAGAGTTTGGTATTAATTTTTTAAAAAAAATTGGGGGGGGGGGGGGGGGGGGGGTGCACCCCCTCATCCCCATGTGGCTACTCCACTACTCAGAAAGTCTAAATGCTCGTGGGCTTGAAAGGATGACGGATTGGAAACAACCCTTTTAGGTACATCCCCGAAAAGGTCAATTAATCGTGGACTCGGAAGGATGGTGATTTAGAAACAATCCCTTTGGGTATATCCCCGGAAGGCTAAGTGATCGTGGACTCAGAAGGATGGCAGATTGGGAACAAACCCTTTTGGTACATCCTCGGATAGGCTAAGTACTCGTGAACTCAAAAGTACACAGACTAAGAAGTATATGGACTCAGAAATATACGGACTCAGAAGTACATAGACTCAGAAGTATATGAATTGAGAAGTACATGAACTCGAAAATGCACAGTCTCAGAAGTACATGGAATTAGAAGTATGTGGATTCAGAAGTGTAAGCATTGGGAACATCCCTAAAGTGATCTAGTAGTTAGGGTACCTTCTCGGGTAAACCCCTTCTTGCGCTTACTTTCCATAACAGATTGACGATGTAGGAGCATCCCTTCTAGGGAACCGCCTCAGCCCATCATCCAGGCTAGCGAGAACATCCCCTATGGGAATGTCTCCCCTAGGCTCCTTCTCCTTCGATTATTTTATTTTATCATTTCTATTCACATCCCTCTAACTAGTAATCCAGCAGAGGACGTCGTTTGCCAGGCCGCTAGAATAATTCCCCTTGAAGACATCTCCCCTGCACTTCAATCACTCCCGCCAGTTCACCAAATCACTTCAACCAACTCTCCTCGAATTAGAAGTTCATTCCATTAAGGGATGTCAACAGCCAGGTCGTAAGAGCAGTCCTTCGAGGGAATATCTCTCCTACACTTGAGCCCCTTTGGCTACTTTGTTTCAACATCTCCATTAGATCTCCTTGAGATAACATCTTTATAGTAGATCGTGTGCCCCCAGAACGTAGGGCAAATGATGGGCGCATGATATTTCTAGCATAATGGCTAGAGGTTGATTCTAAGAAACTGACGACTTAGGATTTACTCCATCATGCGTCCAACACCTGTGTATTTGTATTTCTCTCCCTTTATATCTATGAGATCGATACTAGGGGGTCGTTAATACAATGAATTTATATATATTTTTTATAACAGGCCGTGTAGGTAGTACAAGAATAATAGGGAAGATATGAAGGCAGCAACGATTGGTTGAATTAGAGGTTAGCAGCTAGACAAGCATTTGTCAAGTCCCTCATTGTACCACTCAGTTGACTTCCATCTACCTTCAACCTTGTTAGGGCCATGTGGTATCATAAGTTGTCCCATACCTGAGATAATAGCCGCCATACCACATCTGTGGATAGGGTTTCTGCTTGTCTTTAGCATGGTGAAAGTACAGGATACCAGAAGGTGTTTCAGACTTGAGGTAGTAGCCATCCCATACCTGAAGCTGTTCCTTACCCATACCGTAGAGACATGACTAGCACAAATCGCTGCACATATGGAATTGAGCTTCACTTCCATAAAAGAAGAAGAGAGATCACTCCAGCCAAAATGTGAGTAGAAAAGAAATCAAGATAGTGGGTTGACCCAGTCAACCACTGCTCCTCTTTCACTTCTTCTTCTTCCTCCCTTTCTTCTTCTACCATTTTTAAGAAACCATTTGAAAATACAAATGCAAAGTTCTTTTATATATCTTTGTATAAAATAATACAAATGCATATGTTATAAGAAACCATTTGAAAATTAACACACTCAAAGTAAATGCAATTCTTGACCTAATGTCTCGTAGAATATATGCATACCAATTTGCTTTTGTTAAACTTCTAATGATTGATGCATCGTCTATTTTCAGTATTACCAGCAAGAAGCATCGAAATTACGGCAACAAATCAACGGCATCGAGAGCACAAACAGGTATTATGCAACTGTAAGCAAAAAATTCTTTATAACAAACAGTAGGCGCTTCTTAAGAAAAAAATCCTAGCTTTGCAGGAACCTGATGGGCGAGTCCCTTGATTCCATGAGCATAAGGGATCTTAAGCAGCTTGAGACTAGATTGGAGAAGGGAATCGCTAAAATAAGATCTAAAAAGGTAGACAATAACAGCTCTTTGTCAACTTAGCGAGAAAAAGAAAACTTCAGGTGTTCAAATCAGTATCTTCTTGTTGATCCTACTTATGTGATTCCATGTTTCAGAATGACCTGCTCTTTGCTGAAATTGAGTACATGCAGAGAAGGGTAAGGATAGCTTATTCTAACATCAACTATGGAGTTTTCTTACTTGATATTCTTCTGTTTTTTCTCTTAATTAGGAGATTGAGCTTCAGAACGACAATATGTTTTTCAGGAACAAGGTCCTCCCTCTCGTCTCTTTGTATTTGTTTGATTACATATTTTATTCCCTAGTCATTTGGCAGTCAACTATAAGCTGAACTCCCATGATTTACCTATCTTCACATAATTTGGGGATGGATTATGAGGGGTGCCAACGTAATCGCCATTTGCTATAATTGATTTCATGTTTTGCCTCTCTATTTTCATCCATTGAGTAAATGTTGAATATTTCCTCTTATACGATTAATGCTAATATTCCAAACTCAATAGTGCATTGTGATTCCAACAAGCTAATTAAGCTGGTGAATTGGCTGTGTAACAGATAGCTGAGAATGAGAGAGTGCACCAACAGATGAATATGCTACCGCCTACGGCGGCGGCGGCGGTTGAATACGAGATGATGCCTCCATTTGACTCAAGGAACTTCCTGGAAGTGAACTTAATGCAGCAGAACCAACATTACAGTCAGCAACAAAGGACAGCCCTTCAGCTGGGGTAGGCAACAAAGCTCACCAAACATTCAAGAACTAAGTTTGCGTTTTCAGATTTTGTCCAGTTTGATCGAATAATTCATCAACTTTATTTTGATCTTGCAGATGAGACGATAAAAGATGGAGGCCTGATTAGGCTTGCGCGCATCTAGAGACAGACTTGGATACTAGTGAGGATAAGCATAATTTCCAGCTTTTATTGTACGGTGAATGACTCCTATTATTGTTATTTATGTTGGTTGCTATTCGGAAAACCTAGAGGTTCCACTGTATAAAAATTTTGTACAAAGGTCTGAACCTTTTCCTAGCTACCATGTGTTCTTTTAAATTAAATTTTGGATTGCCTGCGGAACTTAACACGTTTGATCCAAAACTTAATCTATTTGTTCTTTAAGGTTTAGACTTGGATCTCCTGCGGAACTTAACACGTTTGATCCAAATCATCTAAGTTATTAATTCCATTAAATATTAATTTCCATAATTGGTTCCCAGTATTGACGTGGCGAGGCACATGACCTTCTTGGATATGGGAACAACCACCACCGACTAGACAAAACCTTTTATGGAAAGCTAATATTTAATTTCCTAAAATAACTTTAGGTCAACCAAAAGGAACAATCAAATCACAAGGAAAAGAAAAATAAAAGAACACAACTTCGAAAAATATATTCGAAATACTAGAATCGTAAGCCTCTTGTATTTGGTATTATTTCCATAAATAACTAGTATGATGCGGAAAGAAAAATTACTAGTTATACCTTATAGAAAAACCTCTTGATCTTCTACCGTATTCCTCTTCTAACCTCGGACGTTGTGTGGGCAACGATCTTCCGAGATGAGAAACCACCAAAGCACCTTCTTCTCCTTTCTTCAAGTTTCGGCCAAGCACTATGCTTCTAAGAGATGAAGATCTTTTCCATCAATCAAGCTCCAAGGGATGTAAGCTTTCTCTCCTTCTTCTCCAAGCTAAAATCCGCCACCACTTGATCTTCAAGGAGGAAGAGAGGTCCGGCCACAAGATGGAGAGAAGAGAAAGGAAGGAGGCCGGCCACACCAAGGAAGAAAAGAGGAGAAAATAATAGAGGTTGTTCCCCTGAAGGCTCCTCTACCTCCTCTTTTATAATCCTTGGTCTTGGCAAATAAGGAAATTTTAATAAAACTTCCTTAATTCTTTTGCCATGAAAAGGAAAATTTTATTTTAATTAAAATAATTTTTCTTCTCACTAAAACATAGTCGGCCACTTATTTCCTCAAATCAAGGAGAGTTTTAATTAAACAAGAATTAAAACTTCCTAATTTGTTTTCGGAAATTTATAAAAATTTCTCCAATAATTTTATCCCTTCATGATTGGTTTATAAAAAGGAAATTTAATAAATTAAAATCTTTCTTTTAAACATGTGGATAAAAGAAAGTTATCTCTAAAATTAAAATCTCTTTCAATCTACAAATAAGGAAAGATATCAAATCTTTTCTTAATCTTTTGTAGAAACTTATAAAAGAGAATATTTAATTTTAAACTCTCTTTAAATCATGAACATGTTTTAAAAGGAAAGTTTTCTTAAAATTTAAAATCCTCCTTTAATCAACAAATAAGGAAAGATTTCAAATTTTAAACTCTCTTTTAATCATGTAGATGATTTACAAATTAGGAAAGTTTTTACCAAAAATTAAAACCATCCTTTTAAACTACAAATAAGGAAAGAGATTAATCTCTTCTCTTAATCTTTTGTAGAAAGCTATAAAAGGAAATTTTTAAACTCTCTTTTAAAATCATGATATCCACATAAGAAATAATTTTAATAAAAATCCTTTTTAATATTCTAGTGGCAGGCCACCTAAGCTTGCGACCCAAGCTTTGGCCGGCCACCTACATGGCTCACCCACTTGGTCTTGCCGGCCCTAGCTTGGGTTCCAAGCTAGCTTGGCCGGCCCCATTGGATGGGTAAGAAGGTGGGTATGCGGTGGGTATAAATCTCTATATACTAGAGGCTACGATAGGGACCGAGAGGAGGAATTGGTTTTGGTATCCCGATAAAATTAAGCATCCCGTGCTCGCCCCGAACACACAACTTAATTTTATCAATAATAATTCATTCCACTAGAGAACTATTATTGAACTACCGCACCAATCCCAAATTACATTTTGGGCTCCTTCTTATCATGAGTGTGTTAGTCTCCCTGTGTTTAAGATAACAAATGTCCACTAATTAAGTAAGTTACTGACAACTCACTTAGTTAATATCTTAGTCCAAGAGTAGTACCACTCAACCTTATCATCATGTCGGACTAGGTCCACCTGCAGGGTTTAACATGACAATCCTTATGAGCTCCTCTTGAGGACATTATCAACCTAGTATCTCTAGGACACAGTTTCCTTCTATAATCAACAACATACACTATAAGTGATATCATTTCCCAACTTATCGGGCTTATTGATTCATCGAACTAAATCTCACCCATTGATAAATTAAAGAAATAAATATCAAATATATGTGCTTGTTATTATATTAGGATTAAGAGCACACACTTCCATAATAACCGAGGTCTTTGTTTCTTTATAAAATCAGTATAAAAGAAACGACCTCAAATGATCCTACTCAATACACTCTAAGTGTACTAGTGTAATTATACAGTCAAGATAAACTGATACCTAATTACACTACGACCTTCTAATGGTTTGTTCCTTTCTATTTTGGTCGTGAGCTACTGTTTATAATTTATAAGGTACTGATAACATGATCCTCTGTGTGTGACACCACACATCATGTTATCTACAATATAAATTAATTGAACAACTACATTTATCACAAATGTAGACATTTGACCAATGTGATTCTTATTTCTAGATAAATGTTTATACCAAAAGCTAGGCTTTTAGTATACACTCTAACAATTTATACTGTCCTATACGATCAAGACTAATCTGATGCTTCTTGTTGCAATATAGTCAATGTTTGTCATTAAATCAATCGGTCAAATGAATGTGTGAAGCTCTTTGTTTCATTTAGTAGCCCTTGGTCAAACTTCGTGGAGTTCATAGGATAAATTAAGGATCTTGTAAACAGGGAGAAAAAAAAACGCAGTACTTGATCGAAATTTAGATTGAATACGATAACATTTCATATAATCTAGTTAAAAAAGAATTTGTCCTCGGAGTTATGATGCTGCGGTAGAATATTCAGATTATCATCTAAGTATCTGTGATTCGAACTTCAGGTGCGATGTATTTGTAGGGATTTTTTCTTCAAATGGGAGGTGTAATCAAAAGATGTTAGACTTCTAAGTTGGCCGTCGCGTGCGCTTCCCGGTTTATCCTGGTAGTCGGTAGAAAATTTTTATGGGATCAGACCGATCATTTTCAGAAATAGTCAATGAGACTAATTGAAATTATAATTTTTTCAAAATTAAAAAAGAATTTGCCCAGCAGAACTATAGTGTAGTGGAATGACAAATAATCACTATTCATGATTTAATCTCAATTATAGTTTTCTTCTAAGAAGGGCATGCAATTACAATATGTTGATTTTTAGATTGCTCATTATGAGTATTTACAGATTTATCCTGATTATTTATAAAAAAAATTTTGTTAGGCCGAACTGACGGCCTATTACCTGATTTAATATTTTTTTTAGTTAAAAAAGAATTTAGGCAATACAGTATTTTAATTTAACTGGTACACGGTAAGGAAAATGCTTTGGTCCATCTCTTTTGCTATTAATGTATAAAAATACAAATACAATGTTTGTATTTTTTTCATATGTTTATAATTTTTTTTCATATTTTTATGGGTTTTTAATTTTTTTTTATTTTTAAGTGTAACAGAAACTACACTGGCAGACGTTATTGTCCTTTAGAACTTTCTTCCAATCTAATTAACTACACATGGAAAAACAGATGCAAAACACAAAATTAACATCGATTAATTCTACAAATTAAACGTTTATAGTCTAACATGCGAGCTAAAACCAAAAAAAATCGAAGGCAGAAAAATAATCCAATCTGTACAAATAGAGTCCATCATCACAGTCACTGCCATTGTGGTCAGTGGCGAGGAAGAGCCTTTCGTTTCCACTTGCAATCTCCTTCCTCCTCCATAAACCCTATACATGTATCTACTTATTGTATAAACTATCAAACTAAAAATAAAAAAGGGCATCCTATATTTAATAAATCACTAAATCGATGTTCTTTTTTATAAAAATTGTCAATGAGGGGTTCCATCGTTTTTTTTCATCTTAAAAATATCTTTATTTTCAATTTTATTATATAACAGTGACTAAGTACAATATAATATATTACAATACCTTACCGCTGCTAAAATATAATATCTTATTTTAATTAAAATTATTTTAATTTGATCAAAATTATTTTCAAAATTTTATTGCAGCTACTAAATAGTTGCTAGTATTAATTGTTACAACAATTGTAACACTTAAATAAATACTTAGTAACTACTATAATATTACAATACAATTTTAAGACTGACCATTTTAATACTCAGGTTAGTGTAATCATATTCGGGTTAAGATTGACCATTTTAATTAAATTTGGAATGACTTAGCATGAGTTTAGTTCTATATTTGATAATATGTGAGAGAAAAGTCAAATAGGTCAAGGGAGGACCAGATACTTGATTGAGAAAGTCCTAATTATAGATTAGATAACGAAAAATCTTAACTAAAGGTTAGACAAAAGAAAATCCTAACTAAGCTAGACAGTGAAAATCTTAGTGAGACTAGCCAATGGAAGATGTAGTTGGAAACTAGACAATATAAGTCATAACGAGACTAGGTAGTGAATAACTAGTTGGGAATTAGGCAATGAAAGTCCTAGCTAAGCTAGGTAGTGAAAGACCTAATTGGAAACTAGGCAATGGAAGTCCTACTAGAACTAAGCGAGATGAAAAGTCTAAATGAGTCACAGAGGATCAGACACTTGGTATAAGATGGTCAGTTCAAGCGGGTCATAGAGGACCAAACACTTGGTACAAGTGAAAGTCCAAGTGGGTCATAGAGAACTGTGTAGGGCCCTTGGCGGTTGACAAGAGACGGGTGAATAGCCTTGCAAAAATAGAATGCAAACCCTTCTCGAGCATTACAACTTAATTAACTAACACTTGCATAAAAAGAAACTAATTAATTAGAGAAAAAAAATAGACAAAAAGAATTACTTGATTGCAATCAGAGGATCACTAATCCAAGGCAAGAGAAGCACACTATGAAGATCTCCTTTAGGCAGAGTAGCCTCTTACAATGTTGATGGCTCACAAACAGTAGTAGAACAAGAAAGGAATGATTTACAAGTGTTGTTCTCCACTACTGGGACCAGGGCTGTATTTATAACCCTGGTCGGGGCGCTTGGAAGGATTCTAGGTGCTTGGAGGGGATAAAATTTAATCCCCGTCACAACGGAATGTGACACGTGGAGTTTAGGATAAAACTCCGGTCCAGGTCTTCCACTCTGGTTTCACTCACTTGGCTCCGGGTCTTTCGCTCCGGCTCCGCTCGGCGCTCACTTGAGTGATTTTGGCCATCCGGGATAGGGCTCATCCAAACCTATTTTTCGGCCTTCGGGCAGTCTTCCGCTCTGCCTTTTAGTCCCTCGGAAACATCGTGCTCCTCCTTTTCGTCCGCTAGCGTACTCTTTCGTAGCACCTCATCCTTTGGATGCACAAAGCCCGTCGGCTCTCTCCGGTGTCGTCCTTCTCGCTAGCTGTGTCTTTCGCTTGACTTCCTACGCTCCTAAGTTCCTGTACACTTAGACACAAGGCATCAAAATAACAATAAGACCTAACTTGACTTGGTTGATCACATTAAAACCATCACAAGATATTTATAATCTCCTTTTTTGATGTGGATCAATCCAAATTAAGTTAGAGTAAACAAGATATTAAATTAAAGACATTGAATGAAATTATAAGTTTTTTAATATTAAAGACATTAATATTAAATTGCAAGTTTTGAAAATCAGTAAATATGTAATATTTTTGAGAAATATATGTTGAACCCCGTGGTAGTTTTGATGTGATCAACTAAGTTGGTTAGGTCCTGCTTTATGTTTGATCCCTATGTCTGAGTGTGCAGGAGCTTAGGAGCACAGGAAGTCGAGCGGAAGGCGCAGCTAGCGAGAAGGACGGCACGGGAAGGGAGCCGACGGG
Source organism: Zingiber officinale (assembly GCF_018446385.1). NCBI lineage: Eukaryota > Viridiplantae > Streptophyta > Magnoliopsida > Zingiberales > Zingiberaceae > Zingiber > Zingiber officinale. Next base: position 164,403,611 of record NC_055987.1, read on the forward strand.
CTTGGTGCGTCCGAAGGACGAGAGAACTGCGGAAGAGTACTCCGGTGGAGCGAGAAGAACGTGTGCGGCGTTCGAGGGATGAGAAGCCGGACGGAAGCCTGCTCGAGGAGAAGGCCGGGAATTGGGTTCGGGTGAGCCCTATTCCGGTTGGCCGCTATCACCCAAAAGTTCAGAGCATCGGAAGCCAAAGCCGGAAAGAAGCAGTGCTGAAATCACTGCTCAAGGCACCTTCAACAAGGTTGAAGGCGCCTCCAGCTTGAAGGCGCCTCAAGCTGGTTGAAGACGCCTTCAGCCTTTTTTAAGGCGCCTTCAGCCTGGTCAAACATACCGTTCGTGCGCGGATAAAGCTTTATCCGCTGACCCAGCTTGGAGGCGCCTTATACCCTCAATGGAGGCGCTTTGGAGCTTCGGGATAGAATTTCTAGGGGCTATAAAAGGACCCCTGGAGCTAGGAATTCATTACAACTCAAGCAATCAATACTGTAAGCAATTCCTAAGCAACTAGTGAGCTTCCAAAAGTGTAAAAGGCTTCTCCGCCTTCAGAGAAGAAGATTTTTCTTAGTGCGCTTTTCATCGCCCTGGATTAACAACCCTCTTGGTTGTAACCAGGTTAAGTTCTGATTCTGATTTATTTTCTGTCTCCTTAATTTAGTTGCTATTATTTTACTGCTGATTTTATTTCTGAGTTGAAATCCGAGGAGGGTATAGTTTATTTTTGTTTTCAGCAATTCACCCCCTCTTGTCGGCCTCCGCTGCACCAACAATATATACCTCCCCTTTTAACTTAACTCCTAACTCTCTCCCTTTGATCATATTAAAAACTAGGGGTATTTTAAAATGACTTGAAGAAAATTCAAGAAAAAGTTTAAAGACAACGCATTATAAATAATTTTCCAAGATTTCATTAAAGTTTAAGTTTAAAAAAAAAATTTGTTTTTCAGATTTGAAAATTTTTTTTAAGCATTGAAAATATTTGAAATTTTTATAGGGGTTGAATAGTCATTTATAAAGGAAAAAAATTTAACTTAAGCAAAAAATTTTTAAAAAATTATGTTTTGTGTAATAATTTTTTTATAATAGTTAACTATTTAACAGTTAGTCAATTAAATATTTATTTCAATAATTAGATTTCAGGCTGTGGTGAAACATTATGCCTTCTTGGATATTGAAACAATAACCACTACTAAACAAAGCCTTTTAAAGAAATTAAATATTTAATCTTCTTTCTGCAAATTTTAGCTTTCAAAAATATTTTAATTTATTCCAAGTAGGATTTGTGAACCCAATTATAGGTTTCTTCCTACTAGATTGATCAAGTATATTTTAGGAACATATTTTGGTGATACCTTTCTAATTTGACCCTTATGATATCTAAAATATCAATTTAGTCATGGATGATATCTAGAATATGAGCATGCAGAATTTTTTAATTTTTCTATTTGTTCCTTTAACTTAACATTTTCAATTTATCAAGCTCCTCTATTAAGCATGGTTTTGCTAAGATTCTTTTTATTTCTAATTTTTTTTTTAACTTGTCTTTTTTAGTTTTCAATTTGCACATTGATTTTACCATTGATTTAATGCCAAAGTAAAGTTGATCAGGTGGTAAGAGGCATACCTCACTTATCATGTCAGATCTAAAGCTTGATTCTCCCCCTGCTTCACTACATTCGTCTGAAGTCGCTCTCCCTTCATCGATGCTGGCTTCTGAGATGCTATGTTTTTCGTGGCTAGCCATCAGTGTTAGACCAGTGTATGCTTCTATTTCTGACTCGGATGTTGAGCTTTCGTCCCAAGTGGCCTTAAGATTCTTGTGCTTGTTTTGCTTGGGCCTCTTGTCTTTTTTCTTTTTGAGTTTCGGGCAGTCTTCCTTTATGTGTCCTTCCTTTTGACATTGGTAGCATTGAACCTTTCTTTTGTTTCTCAGATTTTTTCTGTTATGCATTTCTTTAAATTTATTAGATCTAAATTTTTTCTAAATTTTCTTACCATGTAGACTTCTTGGTCTTCTTTCGGATCTGAGTCTGATTCGGTTTCGTCCTTATTTGTAGCTCTGAGTGCCAGGTTTTGACTTAACTCTTTACTTGATCCTGCACATATGAATTCATGTAATTCTAAAATCAAAAATAATTCTTCTAGTGTACTCATCTCCAAGTCCTTCGAGATATAGTAGGCGTCGATTATCGAAGTCCATTCTTGAGTCTTAGGAAAGGCATTGAGTGCGTAGCATACCGAGTCCTGGGTTGTTACCGTTTTGCCGAGGTTGACCAATCCAGTGATCAGTTCCTTGATCTTCACATTGTTGGTTGCTACTCGGAAAACCTATAGGTTCCACTGTACAAAAATTTTGTACAAAGGTCTGAACCTTTTCCTAGCTACCATGTGTTCTTTTAAATTAAATTTTGGATCGCCTGCGGAACTTAACACGTTTGATCCAAAACTTAATCTATTTGTTCTTTTAGGTTTTGACTTGGATCTCCTGCGGAACTTAACACGTTCGACCCAAGTCTCCTTAAGTTATTAATTCCATTAAATATTAATTTCCATAAAAGGTTCCCAGTACTGAAGTGGCGAGGCACATGACCTTCTTGGATATGGGAGCAACCACCACCGACTAGACAAAACCTTTAATAGAAAGCTAATATTTAATTTCCTAAAATAACTTTAGGTTAACCAAAGAGAACAATCAAATCACAAGGAAAAGAAAGAAACAAAAGAACACAACTTCGAAAAAACATATTCGAAATACTAGAACGTAAGCCTCTTGTATTTGGTATTATTTCCATAAATAACTAGCATGATGCGGAAATAAAAATTACTAGTTATACCTTGTAGAAAAACCTCTTGATCTTCTACCGTATTCCTCTTCTAACCTCGGATGTTGTGTGGGCAACGATCTACCGAGATGAGAAACCACCAACCACCTTCTTCTCCTCCAAGCAAGGTTCGGCCACAAAGGAAGAACTTCACCAAAGAAGAAAACCAAAATACTAACCAAGCTCCAAGAGATGCTAGCTTTCTCTCCTTCTTCTTCTTCTTCTCCGAGTAGTATCCGGCCACCACAAGAACTCCAAGGGAGAGGGAGAGGTTCGGCCACCACAAGAGGAAGAGAAGGAGATGATGGCCGGCCACACCAAGGAACAAAAGAGGGAGAGGAATAATAGATGTTGTGTCTCATGAAGGCACCCTCACCCCTTCTTTTATATTCCTTGGCCTAGGCAAATTAGGAAATTTAATTACAATAAAATTTCCTTAATTTTCCTTGACATGAATTAATTGAGAAAAATAAAACAAAATTTCCCAATTAACTTGAGATGGCCGGCCACATCATTGGAAACAAAAGAGGACAAGTTTTAATCAACAATTAAAACTTCCTAATTTGTTTCCGGAAATTTTAAAAAATAAAATTTCTCTTTAAAATCTCTTCATGGTTAATAAAAGGAAATATCTATAATTTTAATTTTATTAACATGTGAATAATTTTAAAGAGAAAATAAAACATCTCTCCAATCTACAAATAAGGAAAGAGATCTAATCTCTTTCTTTAATCTTTTGTAGATCTTTTACAAGAGAGATATTTTAATTTTAATTCTCTTTAAAATATATCTTCCACATAATAATAAAAATTAAAATTAAATTTCTTTTTAATTTTATTTGGCCGGCCCTACTAGCTTGGGTTCAAGCTGCCACCCAATAATATACCTAGGCCGGCCCTAGCTTGGTTCCCAAGCTAGCTTGGCCGGCCCCTTATTGGTGGGTATAGAAGGTGGGTATAGGTGGGTATAGAACTCTATAAATAAGAGGCTACGATAGGGACCGAGAGGAGGAATTGGTTTTAGTCTCCCGATAAAATTAAGCATCCCGTGTTCGCCCCGAACACACAACTTAATTTTATCAATGATAATTCATTCCACTAGAGAACTATCATTGAACTACCGCACCAATCCCAAATTACATTTTTGGGCTCCTTCTTATTATGAGTGTGTTAGTCTCCCTGTGTTTAAGATATCGAATGTCCACTAATTAAGTGAGTTACTGACAACTCATTTAATTAATATCTAAGTCCAAGAGTAGTACCACTCAACCTTATTGTCATGTCGGACTAAGTCCACCTGCAGGGTTTAACATGACAATCTTTATGAGCTCCTCTTGAGGACATTATCAACCTAGTATCTCTAGGACACAGTTTCCTTCTATAATCAACAACACACACTATAAGTAATACCATTTCTCAACTTATCAGGTTTATTGATTCAACGAACTAAATCTCACCCATTGATAAATTAAAGAAATAAATATCAAATATATGTGCTTGTTATTATATTAGGATTAAGAGCACACACTTCCATAATAATTGAGGTCTTTGTTCCTTTATAAAGTCAGTATAAAAGAAACGACCTCAAATGGTCCTACTCAATACACTCTGAGTGTACTAGTGTAATTATATAGTCAAGATAAACTAATATCTAATTACACTACGACCTTCTAATGATTTGTTCCTTTTCCATTTTGGTCGTGAGCTACTGTTTATAATTTATAAGGTACTGATAACATCATCTTCTGTATGTGACACCACATACTATGTTATCTACAATATAAATTAAATGAACAACTACAAACAAATGTAGATAATTAGACCAAATGTGATTCTTTATTCATAATAAATGTTTACAAAGCTTAGGCTTTCAGTATACACTCCAACAATCTCCCACTTATACTAATGACTAAGCTGCCATATCTTCTACCATACATCTGATTCCCATTCCCTCCACATGCCGATCGAAGCTTTTACTGGAAGGGCCTTAGTGAAAGGATCTGCCAGTTATCCATGATGCAATCTTGGCGATGACAACTTCTCCTCGCTTCACGATATCTCGTATCAGGTGGTACTTGCGCTCTATATGTTTACTTGCCTTATGAGCTCGTGGTTCCTTCGAGTTTGCAATTGCACCGCTATTATCACAATAAATTGTGATGATCTTGGGCAAACCAGGAATCACATCTAAGTCCATTAGAAAGTTCGTGAGCCATACAGCTTCTTTGGCTGCCTCAGAGGCTGCTACATACTCAGCTTCCATGGTTGAGTCCGAAACGCATTTCTGCTTAACACTCCTCCATGAAATGGCTCCACCTCCTAAAGTAAACACATAGCCCGATGTAGACTTACTGTTATCCCTATCGTTGAAATCCGTGTAACCCACGGGGAGCGGATCGTCCGCTTGGTAAACTAGCATATAATCTCTAGTCCTTCTCGGTACTTCAATATATGCTTTACCGCATCCAATGTCCTTGTCGAGGTTACTCGATGTCTGACCATGCCCAAAAAGCAGATATCGGTCTCGTCATAACATTGCATACATTAGGCTTCCCTCAACCAAGCATAAGGAACCGCTTTCATGTCCTCTATCTCTTTTGATGTCTTTGGAGACATCTCTTTAGATAGAGCTACTCCATGTCTAAAAGGTAAGAAACCTTTCTTGGAATCCTGCATGCTTAAACGAGCAAGGATTGTATCTATATATGAAGCTTGGGATAGACACAACATTCTTTTCTTGCGATCCCTTATAACTTTGATCCCAAGAATGTGTGCACATTCTCCTAAGTCCTTCATATCAAATTGTTTGGACAACCATACCCTTACGTCTGATAATACCTTGACATTGTTGCCAATTAACAAAATATCATCTACGTATAGTACAAGAAATACCACCACGTTTCCGTTACACTTCTTATATACACAAGACTCATCTGGACTTTGAATAAATCCATATGACTGGATTACTTCATTAAACCGGATGTTCCAAGACCTTGAAGCTTGCTTCAGTCCATAAATGGACCGATTGAGCTTGCACACTAGATGCTCTTTGCCTTTTTCAATAAACCCTTCTGGTTGCTTCATATGGATGTTCTCTTCAAGACTTCCATTAAGGAAAGCTGTCTTGACATCCATTTGCCAAATCTCATAATCCATATGAGCAGCAATGGATAAGAGTATCCGGATAGACTTAAGCATGGCTACCGGTGAAAAGGTTTCCTCATAATCGATTCCCTCTTTCTGAGTGTACCCTTTCGCAACAAGCCTAGCTTTGAAGGTTTCTACCTTCCCGTCTGTCCCTCTTTTCCTTTTGTAGATCCACTTGCATCCAACGGCTTTTACACCATCAGGTGGTTCTACAAGCTCCCAGACCTTATTAGAATACATAGACTCTATTTCAGAATTTATTGCCTTTTGTCAAGATACTGCATCTATATCTTGGAGTGCTTCATCATATGTCTGGGGATCAGGTTCATGTTTACCCGGAATCAAGTCCGAAGACTCTCCTAAAAACATGAATCTCTCAGGTTGCCTCACAACCCTCCCACTACGACGAGGCACTGTCTGTGGTTGTGTATCACGTGTTGCAGTCTCTTGTGGTACTTCATCTTGTACTGTTGGTACCGAAGTAGACGTGTCCTCTCTCATTTCTTCTAGAATAATTTTACTTTTGGGCTTGTGGCCCATTATATAGTCTTCTTCTAAAATCTGGGCATTGGTGCTAACAATGGCCTTCTGGTCTTTAGGTCTATAAAATAAACCACCTTTCGTTCCTCTAGGATAACCCACAAACACGCGAACTTCTGTACGAGATTCTAATTTATCAGCATCTACTTTCAGCACATGTGCTGGACTACCCCAAATCCGAATATGTCTTAGACTGGGCTTTCACCCATTCCACAATTCTATGGGAGTAGAAGAAACTGATTTAGAAGGTACTAAGTTCAGAACGTATACTGCTGTTTCCAGAGCATATCCCCAAAACGAATTTGGTAATTCTGAATAACTCATCATCGATCTAACCATTTCCATAAGAGTCCTATTCCTTCGTTCTGCTACACCATTCTGTTGGGGTGTTCCCGGTGCAGACAATTGGGATTGAATCCCAGCCTCTGATAAGTAATTCCTAAACTCTCCTAAGAGGTATTCGCCACCACGATCAGATCGTAGTGTCTTGATACTTTTACCTAATCGTTTCTCCACATCAGCCTTGTATTCTTTGAACTTGTCAAAACACTCGGACTTGCGGCGCATTAGGTAAATGTATCCATATCTTGAATAATCGTCTATGAAAGAGACAAAATATTCAAAACCTCCTCTTGCCTGGACAGACATAGGACCACACAAATCAGAGTGAACCAACTCTAACACTTCTTTGGCTCTATACCCCTTGGCCTTGAACGGCCTCTTGGTCATTTTACCTTCTAAGCAGGATTCACAAGTTGGAAAATTTTTCAACTCTAATGAACTCAAAAGTCCATCGGCTATAAGCCTCTGAATCCTACTTAAATTAATATGACCAAGTCTTAGATGCCAAAGATATGCTTGGTTCATTTCTGAAGGTTCTTTTCTCTTATTAGAATTAGAAGATGAGTTATAAATTTCCATGTTTTGCTTTGTGGAAGAAATTAGATTTAAAATATACAAATTGCCAACTAATGCACCAGAACAGATAATCACTTTATTTCTTTTAATAACTACATCGTTACTGAAAGAAACTGAATATCCATCTATAAACAGTTTAGAAACTGAAATTAAATTCTTTCTAAAACTGGGTACATAAAGACAATTTCTTAAAACCAAATTCCTATTTCTACTAAAAGATAAGTAGACGTCTCCCACTGCAACCGCCACCTTAGTAGCATTGCCCATGTAGACGGTAATTTCTCCTTCAGATAGTCGTCGGGTTTCCTGGAACCCCTGCAAGGAATTGCAGACATGATCAGTGGCTCCCGTATCTACACACCAGGTGCTGGTAGATAACACCGCTAAACATGTTTCAACAACTAGAGTATGAGATATACCTTTGTTTTGGTTCCTACGAGGACAGTCCGCCTTCCAATGTCCTGCCTGCTTATAGATGAAGCACTTGCCCTTCGGCTTCTTCATTCCAGCTTTAAATCCCGTACTCTGAGATTTATTCACTTTCTTTGCTGAACCAGCTTGTTTCTTCTTCTTCTTTCCTTTCGGTTTAGAAGTAGAACCATTTTCAGCATAGTGAATATGAGCATTGTGACGAAATAATCCTTCTGTTGCTTGAAGTTCTGTTAGTAGTTCCGCTAATGAATAAGCCCTCTTATTCATATTATAGTTTAGGCGAAACTGCTCAAAACTTCTAGGTAGCGTTTGGAGAATCATATCGATCTGGGTTTCCCCATCAATTTCTCCTCCAAGGATCTGTATCTCGTTCAGATAAGCCATCATCTTTAGGATATGATCCCTTACAGGAGTACCCTCTTGCATGGTGGCTGTCATTATCTTTCTCATGGCTTCTTGCCTAGAAGCCCTATCTTGATGACCAAAGAGTTCCTTGAGATTGTTCATAATATCATAGGCTGTTGGTAAATCTTGATGCTGATGTTGCAATACATTTGACATTGAAGCCAAAATGTAACACCGCGCCATCTCATCTGCTTTTACCCATTTCCTATGATATTCAATCTCCTCTTGGGTAGATTCACCAGTAGGTGCATCAGGGCACTGCTCAGTCAGTACAAATTTATAGCTTTCAGCAGTAAGAACAATGTCCAGGTTTCTTTTCCAATCTATGTAGTTTGGTCCAGTAAGTCTATTGTAGTATGATGGACAGTGGGTTGAAAGTCATCCTAAGAATCACAAATAACTTTTGGTCAGAACTCTAAATTTAGAATAATATTGATTCCTCAAACAATACTATTTTAAATTAACCAACACCTCATAACACCGTGAATTTTGTATGCCACGTTAGTGTGGACGTATACAAATTCAACATTTGTAAAAGGAGGGTTTTAACCCATTAATTTTATTATCTTGTCAACCTAACTTTTTACAAATAAAATTAATAGTTGGTATCATTTGGTCACACAAATAATAGCAGTGACTCCGTTGGGGAGGATACTATTAGATGTGTCTAAGTGTATACCATTACTTGACACTAAGTCCATTAATAAGATTATGCCCCTTCCATTGGGGAAGATCACACGCTCTTAATTAACTTCCTATAGTCATCCAAAAATGGAAGTCTGTTCTAGTGATCCGCAAACAAGCTCATCCGTTATGGAGGAAGGCACTCAGAGCCAACGCGCAAGCTTGTTTGCATCACTTACAAACCAATAATGGAGACCATGGGATTTATTTAAAATCCCTCTCCCACTTAGTTATTTATAAATGAGGAATTTTAACTATGCTAGCCTACTTAAACTTGTAAACTAACATGCACACACAGCACAATATAAAAGCAATAAATAGAAAATTTAATTTTCAACTATTATGGCTTTTATCTCTAATTGTCCTCCGTGTGTTGTCATCCCAAGCTGCTGCCATATTTGGCCACCGCCACCGGGTCTAGCTGTCGCATCCATCTTGCTCCTAGTTCCGCTGCGCCTCTGGTCCTTAGAAGGTTCCACGCTTTGCAAGATTCGATCCGCGACATAAATAGAATTTTACATTTTGATCCTATATTCCATAAAAGGAATGTACATGTATCTAGATCAAAAATAAAATCCTAATAAAACTAAATACAGCTCCTGCTGTATTTTAATACAATCATGCACACACATATAAATTGCCCTTGACATGTCCAAGGGTCCAATCACACACATAATTAACTAAAAGCCATAATAGTTGGATCCTGCATCCACAAAGTTAGCACATCCTACTATTATCCTGCCTAAATTATGTATGACATGTGCATAATTAAACTAAATACCAAATACACAGAGGCAAAACCCTAGCTCTGATACCAATTGTTGGTTGCTACTCGGAAAACCTATAGGTTCCACTGTACAAAATTTTGTACAAAGGTCTGAACCTTTTCCTAGCTACCATGTGTTCTTTTAAATTAAATTTTGGATCGCCTGCGGAACTTAACACGTTTGATCCAAAACTTAATCTATTTGTTCTTTTAGGTTTTGACTTGGATCTCCTGCAGAACTTAACACGTTCGACCCAAGTCTCCTTAAGTTATTAATTCCATTAAATATTAATTTCCATAAAAGGTTCCCAGTACTGACGTGGCGAGGCACATGGCCTTCTTGGATATGGGAGCAACCACCACCGACTAGACAAAACCTTTAATAGAAAGCTAATATTTAATTTCCTAAAATAACTTTAGGTTAACCAAAGAGAACAATCAAATCACAAGGAAAAGAAAGAAACAAAAGAACACAACTTCGAAAAAACATATTCGAAATACTAGAACGTAAGCCTCTTGTATTTGGTATTATTTCCATAAATAACTAGCATGATGCGGAAATAAAAATTACTAGTTATACCTTGTAGAAAAACCTCTTGATCTTCTACCGTATTCCTCTTCTAACCTCGGACGTTGTGTGGGCAACGATCTACCGAGATGAGAAACCACCAACCACCTTCTTCTCCTCCAAGCAAGGTTCGGCCACAAAGGAAGAACTTCACCAAAGAAGAAAACCAAAATACTAACCAAGCTCCAAGAGATGCTAGCTTTCTCTCCTAAGAGGTATTCTTCTCCAAGTAGTATCCGGCCACCACAAGAGCTCCAAGGAGGGGAGAGAGGTTCGGCCACCACAAGAGGAAGAGAGGGAGAGGATGGCCGGCCACACCAAGGAACAAAAGAGGGAGAGAAAATAATAGAGGTTGTGTCTCATGAAGGCACCCCTACCCCTTCTTTTATATTCCTTGGCCTAGGCAAATTAGGAAATTTAATTACAATAAAATTTCCTTAATTTTTCTTGACATGAATTAATTGAGAAAAATAAAACAAAATTTCCCAATTAACTTGAGATGGCCGGCCACATCATTGAAAAAAGAAGACAAGTTTTAATCAACAATTAAAACTTCCTAATTTATTTCCGGAAAAAATAAAATTTCTCTTTAAAATCTCTTCATGGTTGATAAAAGGAAATTTCTATAATTTTAATTTTATCAACATGTGAATAATTTTTAAAGAGAAAATAAAACATCTCTCCAATCTACAAATAAGGAAAGAGATCTAATCTCTTTCTTTAATCTTTTGTAGATCTTTTACAAGAGAGATATTTTAATTTTAATTCTCTTTAAATTATATCTTCCACATAATAATAAAAATTAAAATTAAATTTCTTTTTTAATTTAATTTGGCCGGCCCCACTAGCTTGGGTTCAAGCTAGGGTCGGCCACCCAATTTTATACCTAGGCCGGTCCTAGCTTGGTTCCCAAGCTAGCTTGGCCGGCCCCTAGTGGGTGGGTATAGAAAGTGGGTATAGGTGGGTATAGAACTCTATAAGTAAGAGGCTACGATAGGGACCGAGAGGAGGAATTGGTTTTAGTCTCCCGATAAAATTAAGCATCCCGTGTTCGCCCCGAACACACAACTTAATTTTATCAATGATAATTCATTCCACTAGAGAACTATCATTGAACTACCGCACCAATCCCAAATTACATTTTTGGGCTCCTTCTTATTATGAGTGTGTTAGTCTCCCTGTGTTTAAGATATCGAATGTCCACTAATTAAGTGAGTTACTGACAACTCATTTAATTAATATCTAAGTCCAAGAGTAGTACCACTCAACCTTATTGTGATGTCGGACTAAATCCACCTGCAGGGTTTAACATGACAATCTTTATGAGCTCCTCTTGAGGGCATTATCAACCTAGTATCTCTAGGACACAGTTTCCTTCTATAATCAACAACACACACTATAAGTAATACTATTTCCCAACTTATCGGGTTTATTGATTCAACGAACTAAATCTCACCCATTGATAAATTAAAGAAATAAATATCAAATATATGTGCTTGTTATTATATTAGGATTAAGAGCACACACTTCCATAATAACTGAGGTCTTTGTTCCTTTATAAAGTCAGTATAAAAGAAACGACCTCAAATGGTCCTACTTAATACACTCTGAGTGTACTAGTGTAATTATATAGTCAAGATAAACTAATATCTAATTACACTACGACCTTCTAATGGTTTGTTCCTTTTCCATTTTGGTCGTGAGCTACTGTTTATAATTTATAAGGTACTGATAACATCATCTTCTGTATGTGACACCACATACTATGTTATCTACAATATAAATTAAATGAACAACTACAAACAAATGTAGATAATTAGACCAAATGTGATTCTTTATTCATAATAAATGTTTACAAAGCTTAGGCTTTCAGTATACATTCCAACACACATGTAGTTGGGTTACCTACTCACATTTTTCCAGACGTACGTTTGTTAGTTGATTTTGAAGAAGGTCTCATCGTGCGAGCTTTGTTTCGGATGTGCCTTCTCCCAAAGGTCTTTGGTCGACGAGTAGCTTCCGAAGTGGTTGACTTCTTGAGGCAACACCACACTCAGCAGGTGATATTCTGCTCTGTTGTTGGCGACAAAATCATTTTGTTCCTTCTTCGTCCAAAGATACTCATCTTTCTCTACACATTGTTGATCTTTTGGAACTATAAAAATATATTCAATAATTAAAAGAATTTCAAAATCAGTTTTTAGAAATATCTCCATTCGGCGTTTTCAGTGCGCTAACTCCCCTCAAACTTTGGTGGAACAATGCTTGGTCCGACCATTGATTTTGCTTCGGTCGGAGGTTAGTCCTTCTGAAGTAAACCTTGCTCTGATACCACTTGTAGGATCCTTGGCGGTCATCTAAAAAGGGATGAATAACCCTGCAAAAATAAAACGCAAACCCTTCTTGAGCTTTATAGCTTAATTAACTAACACTTGCATAAAAAGAAACTAATTAATTAGAGAAAGAAAAAGAGACAAAATGAATTACTTGGTTGCAATCAGATGATTGCTAATCCATGACAAGAGAAGCGCACTATGAAGATTTTCTTTGGGCAGAATAGCCTCTTACAATGTTGATGGCTCACAAATAGTAGTAGAACAAGAAAGGAATGATTTACAAGTGTTGTTCTTCACTAATGGGACCAGGGCTGTATTTATAGCCCTGGCCGGGGCGCCTAGAAGGGTTCTAGGCATCTGAAGGGGGATAAATTTTAATCCTCGTTGCAACAGAATGTGACACATAGAGTTTCGGATAAAACTCTTGTCCGAGCACCCAGACAAAAAAGTCAACTTTTAGTTGACTTTTTGGTCTAGGTCTTCCTCTCCAATTCTGCTCGCTTTGCTCCTGGTCTTCCACTCTGGCTCCGCTCACTTGGGTGATTTCGACCGTCTGGAACAGAGCTCACTTGAACTCATTTTCTGGCCTTTGAGCAATCTTACTCTCTGGCTTCTCATCCCTTAGAAATGTCATGAGCTCCTTTTCGTCTGCTAGCGTACTCTTCCGCAACACCTCATCCTTTGGACGCACCGAGCCTGTTGACTCTCTCTCCTGCCATCCTTCAAGCTAGTTGCCTCTTTCGCTCGACTTTCTGTGCTCCTAAGTTCCTACACACTTAGACACAATACATCAAAATAACAACATGACCTAAGTTGACTTGGTTGATCACATCAAAACTATCACGGGGTACTTACAAACTGGACATTTAGCTCGAGATGGAAAGTCCAAGTGAGTTAAACGTTAACTAGACATTTTTTGAAGAAGCTCTGGCAGGTCAAGCTTGACTAGATGTTAGGCAATAAAAAGTTCTAATGAGTCATAGATAACTTTAGAGTTGGGTGAAGAAATCCTAAACTTGAATTGAGAGTTTAGGGTTAAGCAATCGATTAGTATAATCGATTAGTCCAAAGTAATCAATTAGTGTAATCAATTGAGAGCTTTTTTATGGAGCACAAAATGTGTTGAAATCGATTGAGACAATCGATTATGTTGTGTTTGATCCGCGAGCAGGTCAAGAGTGATGAGATGTTTGCAGGGAGACCCGAAGCAGGTTAAGAGTGACTAGATGCTTGTTGATTGTAGGAGGCCTAAAATAGGTAAAGAGTGACCGATTGTTTGTTGGAGGCTCAAATCAGGTCAAGAGTGATCAGATACTTGTGAGGAGGCTAGGAGCGGGTTAAGAAGTATGAAGCATGAGAGTAATGATGGTCTGTGTTTGAGGGGAGACTTGTTGGAAATACATTCAGAGTCTCATATTGAAAAGACATGGAAAAGATCAAAAATTTAAAAGGGATGAAGATATCTCCATTGATATGAAACCTTGTGGATAGAGCTCAAAAACAAAACCATGAGCACTTAGATCTAAAATGGATAATATCATATCATTATGGACATATGTGAATTCTTTTAGTTCCAATAAAAGAGAGTTTGTGAATATTGGAAGTAGTCACTTCTTGGATGTTTTAGAGACAAGTGTTGTTACATTTTCTACCACCAAGAGGTTGTAGTATCGTAAAGTCGCTAGAGAAAAATTACCATTGAAAACGAGTTACACAACGAAATTAAAAAATATAAAACAATTCTAATACAGATGATTTTACTTAGTTCGGAGCCTGTGACAACTCTTACTCCAAGGTCCACGGTCGTCGATCGCTTTCATTGGGCATTTAACAAATAGAAAGGAAAATAAAATTTGTTACTGACAAATAGAAAGGAAAATGAAGTCTCTTGTTCCTCAAACTTTAGAGCAGCCTTTCAGTATCATCGGAGCTTTTTCGGAGCAGCACTTGAATATGAAAGTTGTAGTCAATGTTGTTCTGAATCTGCTGGTCGAAAGTCCTTATATAGGCTCATTCTGGGCGCTTGTACCATTGTTGATGTGGTGACCTCTCGTCGAAACTTCATCTATGAAGTTTATCCACTTTCGGGCGCCTGGACGGTTGACGTAGGTTTGGTCAGTCATCACGCTTCAACTCAGCTTCAGGATAACTTTTGTGGTCCAGGTGCCTGGACTAATTTAGGACACCCGGACCACCCGGGTGCTTGCGGTACCCACCCGAGCGAGATTGGTCCGGGCGCCCAAACCACTTTTGTCTCTTTTCTTCCTTACAACAAAGAGTTAGTCTAGGAAACATAAAAATATATTTATCTTGCAAAACAGAGTTAGCACAACATTAATAAAATAAGAGTAGTAATTAGATCTTGTCTATCTGAGATCAGGATCTAGTCAATGTCTCAGCTTAAGTTTCCTAAATGGACCTATGCTGGACTGACGCTAATAGTTCCTATTGGGACCTTGATGTTCGCTAGAGGGGGGGGGGGTGAATAGCGTCTCACCCAAATCGTCGCTTCCTACGCTTGTTAGTGCACAGCGGAAACAAAAATACTAACAAACAAAAGCAAAGCTAATCCTAGAAAACAATAAACAAGAAGCAAACCCAATGACACGTTGTTTAACATGGTTCGGAGATGAAGCTCCTACTCCATAGCTGTCTGTAAGGTGGACGATCCCGATTCGTCGATGGATGACTCCCCGGAAAACCTCCGGCTAACTCGTGTAGCTCCTTGTGGGTGAAGAAACCTCGCCACAAACTCTCACCAAGGACTCTTGAGAAGCTAGGGCACTGGTAGACTACTAATAGGGGTTAACCACCTCTATTTCGTCAACTTTAACCAAGCTTCCAATGCTTGGTTATATAGGCTACGGGTTGGAAAACTCCGCCTACCAGTCGACTGCCAAAACATGCAGTCGACTGCCCTTCGTGGAAATTCGACCGTTGCAGCCCAACGGCTTGATACCAACTCTCTGTTCGCTCCCAGTCGACTGCCCCAGTCGACTTCACCAGTCGACTGATGAAACCATCAGTTGACTGCTACAGTAACGCTACAGTACTGCTATAGTAACACTACAGTACTTCTATAGTAAACCCTAATTCTAGGATTTTACCCCGAGTACATTCACTCAACACTCGTTCTCGCCCGACCAACCTAGACCTAGCCTTCTAGCCTTTTTCATCAGCCTTGCGTCCCTCGGATGCCTCCCCATCCTTCACGTCTTGCCTTTTGGAGCTTCCATCGGCCTTGTCATTGTTGTCGGGTCTTCCTTTGCCAAGAGGTCACGCCTCCGGGACTTCATCCATTGCCAAGTCATACTTGGACTTACGTTGCCAAGACTACATGCTTGGACTTACACCGCCAAGACTCATCCTTGGACTTTCCTCTTTTGTCAAGATCACACTTGGACTTTTCTTGTTGTACCTGTATCCTGCACACTCATAATGCATATCAAATACAACAATAATCCTAACTTAAACCTTTGCCCAAACATCAAAACTTAGGGTACCCAGATTGCTCCAACAATCTCCCCATTTTTGATGTTTGGCAACCCGTTTGAGTTAGGAAAATAATATAGCAATAATAATGCAAATAAATATACAATCTACATATGCATAAATCATGGAACCTAATCCTAGGCTCCCCCTTCACCTAAGCTCCCCCTTGAGCTAGGATTTCTTACAAAGATAAACTTCTCCCCCTTTGCTAATAAATGAGTAATCGCTCCCCCTTCACCTAAGCTCCCCCTTGAGCTAGAATTTCTTGCAAAGGTATGTAGGTTTCCCACTTAAACCTAAATTTCTCCCCCTTTGCCATACATCAAAAAGAGCTCCAACAATATCCCAATTATTGGACTCTTTGATGTCTAATGACCATAAACATCATGTATTAATCCCCCATAAGATTATATACATGTTCACCACTCTTTTGGTCATTTTCTAATGCTGAAAAATATTTTCAGACAGTATCAGTCGACTGCTATAAGTACCAGTCGACTGACATCATTAAAACGAGCTTACAGAGACATTCTGTGCTCATGAACAGTGCTACCAGTCGACTGGTAAAATCATCAATCGACTGGTCTCGTCAAAATGAGCTTACAGAGGTCCTCTATGCTGGAAATTACTGTTACCAGTCGACTGGTAACTGTACCAGTCGACTGGTACTTTTTTTGGACAAAAATCAACCTTTTTTACCCACTTTCAGAAATGCGTCAAAAATTCCACAGGCTTCTAAAAAATCTCAATTTTTGTGGAGAGGTCTATTTTATCCATGTCTATTTGGGAAATATATATATAAAAATATATTTATCACAGATTCCAAGATTGATACAAAATTCAAAACTAGTTAAATAGTTCAATTGAACCTTAACCTAAAGTCCTAGTTTTGGCTTCCTCTTGATCTATCTGCCCATACTAAACCATAATGCATTCCTAGCATTAGTTTATATGACATCTATACATCAAAAACTAATTTTCATGCAATATAAACCCAATTCACATTTCAATGCATGAAATATATTCCAAATGTGTCAACCCACTATGTTAGAGACTTAAGTCCATCTCCTAACCACTTGGTACATTTGATAACCCATCTACCATGGGTCCCAAAGGCTCTTCCTAACCTTAGGAATCTTAACCTTAGTCACCTCCCTTGGTGACTCATCCACTATTGCTAGGCCACTTCGGTGCACCTCGGGTGACACTTAGCCTACAAAACTCACCTTCTTAACCTTAGACACATTGTCTTTGGTTAATTTCTTCTTTTCCTTAACCTTGGGCATCCTATCCTTGTCATAATTATATGTCACCCTAGCATATTCCTTTTTATTGGCCTTGGATGACCCTCCCTTGTCCTTGGTCACACCTCCCTTACCAATGTCATGTGCTACCTTAGCACTTGACCTCCTTTTGGTCTTGGAGGGACCTAATTTGACATTTTTGGGTCTTTGACCACCCAAATACATGTCAAGTCCTTTAGGTCCAATAATGAACCTCTCTAGGACTTTCTCCATTTCCTCAAGCTTTGTCTTCAAGGCTTGATTTTCCAATTCTAGGGTTCTAACCCTAGAATCAACATATCCATCATGGACATTCCTAGACCTACCCTTCCTAGGCATGTGTCTCCCCTTCTTGGGATTAATGCTTAGGTTTTCACCCACTTTCCTTCCCTTAGGCAAAGTGGTTTGGATCTTATTAGGTCTACCCTTAGTGTATGATTGCTTAGGGTTATCTACCATGTTAACCCTATTTCTATCATTATACCTAAATCCATGATTATGCTTAGGTAAATAATCTACATTATTTCTAACAAGCATATAAGAATTGGAGATTGGATTAAATTTCAAAATAGGGATTATCTTCCCTTTTACTTTTGAAGCTCCCCCTTCACTTGTGCTCCTCTTCTTTTCCCATTTCTTCAAGTGCGCCAATTTCTTGAGCTCTCCTCTCCTTGGGCACTTTGTGTGGTAGTGACCCCACTCACCACATGTAAAGCATCTAATGTGCTTCTTCTCCTTCTTCTTCCTACAACTCATATTAGTTTCTAAATTAACTTTTGTGAGTTTAGAGTTTATCTCCTTTACCTTCTTAAGCGAAGGACACCTACTCTTGTAGTGCCCCATCTTACCACACTCAAAGCATTTGATGTGATCCTTTGTGTTCTTCTTGGTAGTTGAGGTGGAGGGTTGAGCTTCCAAGATCTCCTCTTCCTTGGATTGCTCTTCTTCCTCTTCACTTGAAGATGTGGACGGTTCCACTTCTTCCTCCCTTGAAGATGTGGATGATACCTCCTCATCTTCCTTCTCCTCCTCGGATGTTGAACTCGTGTCAACATTCGATTGGTCCTTCTCTTCTTGGACCAATGAGTCCTTTTCCTTGGGTTCCTCCTCTTCTTGGATTTGTGTAGGACTCTTATGAAGCACAATTACCTTTTTCCAAAGGTCACTTGCATTCTCGTATTCACCTATATTCAATATCGCATTAGGAGGTAATAAATTAATTAAAATTATAGTTACCTCCTTGTCCGTCTCCGATTGCTCCCTTTGCTCATCGGTCCAATATCAACGTCGGAGACGCTTTCCCTTCTTGTCTGTTGGAGCTTTAAACGGTTCCTCAAACGTAATCCATTGGTTCCAATTCATTTGGAACCACATCTCCATACGCTTCCTCCAATAGTCGAAGTCCTCGCGCTCGTATGGAGGCGGGATTCGGATCTCCCATCCGAGAGGTCCCTCCGACTCCATCTTCTTCCTCTAGCCGCTCTCTTGGCGATTAGTCCAACAAGAGCTCACCTTACTCTGATACCACTTGTTGGGACCTTGACATTTGCTAGAGGGGGGGGTGAATAGCGTCTCACCCAAATCGTCGCTTCCTACGCTTGTTAGTGCACAGCGGAAATAAAAATACTAATAAACAAAAGCAAAGCTAATCCTAGAAAACAATAAACAAGAAGCAAACCCAATGACACGTTGTTTAACGTGGTTCAGAGATGAAGCTCCTACTCCACGGCTATCCGTAAGGTGGGCGATCCTGATCCGTCGATGGATGACTCCCCGGAAAACCTCCGGCTAACTCGTGTAGCTCCTTGTGGGTGGAGAAACCTCGCCACAAACTCTCACCAAGGACTCTTGAGAAGCTAGGGCACTGGTAGACTACTAATAGGGGTTAACCACCTCTATTTCGTCAACTTTAACCAAGCTTCTAATGCTTGGTTATATAGGCTACGGGTGTTGGGATTGCAAGGTTGCAAACATAGTCCCATATTGGAAACACATGGGAAAGATCATGGGTTTATAAAAGAAAAGATATCTCCATTGGCATGAGGCCTTTTGGGGAGAGCCCAAGAGAAAAACCATGAGGGCTTAGGCCCAAAGTGGACAATATCATGAAATTATGGAGATATCTAAATTCTTTTCGATCCTACAATTGGTATCAGAGCCCGGACTGCCAGAAGGTTTAACCGTCGACTGTGCACAAGAGCTATGGTCTGATTGAACCATGTGGGTACAATATTGACCTCGAACAAAGAAAGTGGGGGCTCCTATGTTCGGATCAAGAGGAACAGACACCAGGCAGGAAGTCCTAGTAGGTCGGGTGGACCGAGGGGCAGGAAGACCTGGTGGGTCGAGGATCGGAAGTGGGAATCCTATGGTCCTTTGTTTGAGGGGGGGGGATTGTTGGGATTGCAAGGTTGCAAACATAGTCCCATATTGGA
Organism: Zingiber officinale; assembly: GCF_018446385.1. Taxonomy (NCBI): domain Eukaryota; kingdom Viridiplantae; phylum Streptophyta; class Magnoliopsida; order Zingiberales; family Zingiberaceae; genus Zingiber; species Zingiber officinale. Next base: position 164,423,432 of record NC_055987.1, read on the forward strand.
AATACATGGGAAAGATCATGGGTTTATAAGAGAAAAGATATCTCCATTGGCATGAGGTCTTTTAGGGAGAGCCCAAGAGCAAAACCATGAGGGCTTAGGCCCAAAGTGGACAATATCATGAAATTGTGGAGATATCTAAATTCTTTTCGATCCTGTTGGTTGCTACTCGGAAAACCTATAGGTTCCACTGTACAAAAATTTTGTACAAAGGTCTGAACCTTTTCCTAGCTACCATGTGTTCTTTTAAATTAAATTTTGGATTGCCTGCGGAACTTAACACGTTTGATCCAAAACTTAATCTATTTGTTCTTTTAGGTTTTGACTTGGATCTCCTGCGGAACTTTACACGTTCGACCCAAGTCTCCTTAAGTTATTAATTCCATTAAATATTAATTTCCATAAAAGGTTCCTAGTACTGACGTGGCGAGGCACATGGCCTTCTTGGATATGGGAGCAACCACCACCGACTAGACAAAACCTTTAATAGAAAGCTAATATTTAATTTCCTAAAATAACTTTAGGTTAACCAAAGAGAACAATCAAATCACAAGGAAAAGAAAGAAACAAAAGAACACAACTTCGAAAAAACATATTCGAAATACTAGAACGTAAGCCTCTTGTATTTGGTATTATTTCCATAAATAACTAGCATGATGCGAAAATAAAAATTACTAGTTATACCTTGTAGAAAAACCTCTTGATCTTCTACCGTATTCCTCTTCTAACCTCGGACGTTGTGTGGGCAACGATCTACCGAGATGAGAAACCACCAACCACCTTCTTCTCCTCCAAGCAAGGTTCGGCCACAAAGGAAGAACTTCACCAAAGAAGAAAACCAAAATACTAACCAAGCTCCAAGAGATGCTAGCTTCCTCTCCTTCTTCTTCTTCTTCTCTAAGTAGTATCCGGCCACCACAAGAGCTCCAAGGAAGGGAGAGAGGTTCGGCCACCACAAGAGGAAGAGAGGAAGAGGATGGCCGGCCACACCAAGAAACAAAAAGGGTAGAGAAAATAATAGAGGTTGTCACTCATGAAGGCACCCTCACCCCTTCTTTTATATTCCTTGGCCTAGGCAAATTAGGAAATTTAATTACAATAAAATTTCCTTAATTTTCCTTGACATGAATTAATTGAGAAAAATAAAATAAAATTTCCCAATCAACTTGTGATGGTCGGCCACAATCAAAAGAGCAAATTAGGAGAGTTTCAATCAACAAATTAAAACTTCCTAATTTGTTTCCGGAAATTTTAAAAAATAAAATTTCTCTTTAAAAATCTCTTCATGGTTAATAAAAGGAAATTTCTATAATTTTAATTTTATCAACATGTGAATAATTTTTAAAGAGAAAATAAAACATCTCTCCAATCTACAAATAAGGAAAGAGATCTAATCTCTTTCTTTAATCTTCTGTAGATCTTTTACAAGAGAGATATTTTAATTTTAATTCTCTTTAAATTATATCTTCCACATAATAATAAAAATTAAAATTAAATTTCTTTTTTAATTTAATTTGGTACCCACTAGCTTGGGTTCGCTAGGCCAACCACCCAAATTATACCTAGGCCGTCTAGCTTGTTCCCAAGCTAGCTTGGCCTGACCCCAATTGGGTGGGAATAAGGTGGGTATAGGTGGCAGAACTCTACAAATAAGAGGCTACGATAGGGACTGAGAGGAGGAATTGGTTTTGGTCTCCCGATAAAATTAAGCATCCCGTGTTCGCCCAGAACACACAACTTAATTTTATCGATGATAATTCATTCCACTAGAGAACTATCATTGAACTACCGCACCAATCCCAAATTACATTTTGGGCTCCTTCTTATTATGAGTGTGTTAGTCTCCTGTGTTTAAGATATCGAATGTCCACTAATTAAGTGAGTTTCGACAACTCATTTAATTAATATCTTAGTCCAAGAGTAGTACCACTCAACCTTATCGTCATGTCGGACTAAGTCCACCGCAGGGTTTAACATGACAATCCTTATGAGCTCCTCTTAGGGACATTCTCAACCTAGTATTTCTAGGACACGCTTTCTATAATCAACAACACACACTATAAGTGATACCATTTCCAACTTATCGGGCTTATTGATTCATCGAACTAAATCTCACCCATTGATAAATTAAAGAAATAAATATCAAATATATGTGCTTGTTATTATATTAGGATTAAGAGTACACACTCATAATAACCGAGGTCTTTGTTTTTTATAAAATCAAGATAAAAGAACCGACCTCAAATGGTCCTACTAATACACTTAAGTGTACTAGTGTAATTATACAACAAGATAAACTGATACCTAATTACACTACGACCTTCTAATGGTTTGTTCCTTTCCATTTTGGTCGTGAGCTACTGCTTATAATTTATAAGGTATCGATAACATTATCTTCTACATATGACACCACATGCTATGTTATCTACAATATAAATTAATTGAACAACTACAAACAAATGTAAACAATTTGACCAAATGTGATTCTTTATTCATAATGAATGTTTACAAGCTTAGGCTTAGAGTATACACCCAACAATCTCCCACTTATACTAATGACTAAGTCGCCATATCTTCTACCATACATCCGATTCTCATTCCCTCCACATGAAGCTTTCCCGGAAGGGCCTTAGTGAAAGGATCCCAGTTATCCATCGATGCAATCATGGCGATTAACTTCTCTCGCTCACGATATCTCTCATCGTGGTACTTGCGCCTATATGTTTACTTGCCTTATGAGCTCGTGGTTCCTTCGAGTTTACAACTCATCGCTATTATCACAATAAATTGTGATGATTTTGGGCAAACCAGAATCACATCTAAGTCCATTAGAAAGTTCCCGAGCCATACCGCTTTAGCTACCCCAGAGGTCATACATACCAGCTTCCATGGTTGAGTCCAAAACATAACACACCTCCATGAAATGGCTCCACCTCCCAAAGTAAACACATAGCCCGATGTAGACTTATCATATCCCTATCTCGATTGGAAACTGAATCCGTAACCCACAGGAGCAGATCGTGGCTTGGTAAACTAGCATATAATCTCAGTCCTTCGTACTTCAATATATGCTTACCGCAAATCCAATGTCCTTGTCCAGGTTACCTGACATCTCACGACCATGCCCACGCGAAACAAATATCAGGTCTCAGTACATATCATACATTAGGCTTCCACATAGCATAAGGAACTGCTTTCATGTCCTCTATCTCTTTGATGTCTTTGGAGACATCTCTTTAGATAGAGCTACCCCATGTCTAAAGGTAAGAAACCTTTTGGAATCGCATGCTAAAACTAGCAAGGATTGTATCTATATACGAAGTTTGGGACAGACACAACATTCTTTTCTTTCGATCCCTTATAACTTTGATCCCAAGAATGTGTGCACAATCTCCTAAGTCCTTCATATCAAATTGTTTGGACAACCACTTCACGTCCGATAATACCTTGACATTGTTGTCAATTAACAAAATATCATCTACGATAGTACAAGAAATACCACGCTTGATCCAAAACTTAATCTATTTGTTCTTTTAGGTTTTGACTTGGATCTCTGAACTTTACACGCTCGACCTAAGTCTCCTTAAGTTATTAATTCCATTAAATATTAATTTCTAAAAGGTTCCTAGTACTGACGTGGCGAGGCACATGGCCTTCTGGATATGGGAGCAACCACCACCGACTAGACAAAACCTTTAATAGAAAGCTAATATTTAATTTCCTAAAATAACTTTAGGTTAACCAAAGAGAACAATCAAATCACAAGGAAAAGAAAGAAACAAAAGAACACAACTCGAAAAACATATTCAAATACTAGAACGTAAGCCTCTTGTATTTGGTATTATTTCCATAAATAACTAGCATGATGCGAAAATAAAATTACTAGTTATACCTTGTAGAAAACCTCTTGATCTTCTACCGTATTCCTCTTCTAACCTCGGACGCTGTGTGGGCAACGATCTACCGAGATGAGAAACCACCAACCACCTTCTTCTCCTCCAAGCAAGGTTCGGCCACAAAGGAAGAACTTCACCAAAGAAGAAAACCAAAATACTAACCAAGCTCCAAGAGATGCTAGCCTCTCCTTCTTCTTCTTCTTCTAAGTAGTATCCGCCACCACAAGAGCTCCAAGGAAGGGAGAGGTTCGCCACCACAAGAGGAAGAGAGGAAGAGGATGGCCGCCACACCAAGAAACAAAAGGGTAGAGAAAATAATAGAGGTTGTCACCATGAAGGCACCTCACCCCTTCTTTTATATTCCTTGGCCTAGGCAAATTAGGAAATTTAATTACAATAAAATTTCCTTAATTTCCTTGACATGAATTAATTGAGAAAAATAAATAAAATTTCCCAATCAACTTGTGATGGTCGGCCACAATCAAAAGAGCAAATTAGAGAGTTTCAATCAACAAATTAAAACTTCCTAATTTGTTTCCGAAATTTTAAAAATAAAATTTCTTTAAAAATCTCTTCATGGTAAAAGGAATTTCTATAATTTTAATTTTATCAACATGTGAATAATTTTAAAGAGAAAATAAAACATCTCTCCAATCTATAAATAAGGAAAGAGATCTAATCTCTTTCTTTAATCTTCTGTAGATCTTTTATAAGAGAGATATTTTAATTTTAATTCTCTTTTAAATTAAATCTTCCACATAATAATAAACATTAAAATTAAATTTTCTTTTTAATTAATTATGGCCGACCCTACTAGCTTGGGTTCAAGCTAGGGCCGGCCACCTTAAACCCATACCTAGGCCGGCCCTAGCTTGGTTCCCAAGCTAGCTTGGCCGACCCCAATTGGGTGGGAATAGAAGGTGGGTATAGGTGGGTACTCTACAAATAAGAGGCTACGATAGGGACCGAGAGGAGGAATTGGTTTTGGTCTCCCGATAAAATTACATCCCGTGTTCGCCCCGAACACACAACTTAATTTTATCAATGATAATTCATTCCACTAGAGAACTATCATTGAACTACCGCACCAATCCCAAATTACATTTTTGGGCTCCTTCTTATTATGAGTGTGTTAGTCTCCCTGTGTTTAAGATATCGAATGTCCACTAATTAAGTGAGTTACTGACAACTCATTTAATTAATATCTTAGTCCAAGAGTAGTACCACTCAACCTTATCGTCATGTCGGACTAAGTCCACCTGCAGGGTTTAACATGACAATCCTTATGAGCTCCTCTTAGGGACATTCTCAACCTAGTATTTCTAGGACACAGTTTCCTTCTATAATCAACAACACACACTATAAGTGATACCATTTCCCAACTTATCGGGCTTATTGATTCATCGAACTAAATCTCACCCATTGATAAATTAAAGAAATAAATATCAAATATATGTGCTTGTTATTATATTAGGATTAAGAGTACACACTTCCATAATAACCGAGGTCTTTGTTTCTTTATAAAATCAGTATAAAAGAAACGACCTCAAATGGTCCTACTCAATACACTCTAAGTGTACTAGTGTAATTATACAGTCAAGATAAACTGATACCTAATTACACTACGACCTTCTAATGGTTTGTTCCTTTCCATTTTGGTCGTGAGCTACTGTTTATAATTTATAAGGTACTGATAACATTATCTTCTACATATGACACCACATGCTATGTTATCTACAATATAAATTAATTGAACAACTACAAACAAATGTAAACAATTTGACCAAATGTGATTCTTTATTCATAATGAATGTTTACAAAGCTTAGGCTTAGAGTATACACTCCAACAATCTACTAATGACTAAGCTGCCATAACTTCTCCCATACATCTGATTCTCATTCCCTCCACATGCCGATCGAAAGCTTTCGCCGGAAGGGCCTTAGTGAAAGGATCTGCCAGGTTATCCGCTGATGCAATCTTGGCGATGACAACTTCTCCTCGCTTCACGATATCTCGTATCAGGTGGTACTTGCGCTCTATATGTTTACTTGCCTTATGAGCTCGTGGTTCCTTCGAGTTTACAATTGATCACTTATTATCACAATAAATTGTGATGATTTTGGGCAAACCAGAATCACATCTAAGTCCATTAGAAAGTTCCCGAGCCATACCGCTTCTTTAGCTACCTCGGAGGTCGCTACATACTCACCTTCCATGGTTGAGTCCGAAACGTTCCGCTTAACACTCCTCCATGAAATGGCTCCACCTCCTAAAGTAAACACATAGCCCTGATGTAGACTTCATCATATCCCTATCTCGATTGGAAATCCGCTGTAACACAGGGAGCAGATCGTCTGCTGGTAAACTAGCATATAATCTCTAGTCCTTCTGTACTTCAATATATGCTTTACCGCACCAATGTCCTGTCCAGGTTACTCGATATCCACGACCATGCCCAAGAAACAAATATCGTGTCCGTATATAGCATTGCATACATTAGGCTTCCTACACCAAGCATAAGGAACTCCTCTATCTCTTTGATGTCTTTGGAGACATCTCTTTAGATAGAGCTACCCCATGTCTAAAAGGTAAGAAACCTTTCTTGGAATCCTGCATGCTAAAACGAGCAAGGATTGTATCTATATATGAAGCTTGGGACAGACACAACATTCTTTTCTTACGATCCCTTATAACTTTGATCCCAAGAATGTGTGCACAATCTCCTAAGTCCTTCATATCAAATTGTTTGACAACCATACTCTTACGCCCGATAATACCTTGACATTGTTGTCAATTAACAAAATATCATCTACGATAGTACAAGAAATACCACCACGCTCCCATTTTTTATATACACAAGACTCATCCGGATTTGAATAAATCCATATGATGGATTACTTCATTAAACCGATGTTCCAAGACCTTGAAGCTGCTTCAACCCATAAATGGACCGATTGAGCTCACACTAGATGCTCTTTGCCTTTTCAATGAACCTTCTGGTTGCTTATGGATGTTCTCTCAAGACTTCCATTAAGGAAAGTCGGCTTGACATCCATTTGCCAAATCTCATAATCCATATGAGCAAGAATGGATAAGAGTATCCGGATAGACTTAAGCATGGCTACCGTGAAAAGGTTTCCTCATAATCGATACTCTTTTCCAACAAGCCTAGCTTTGAAGGTTTCTACCTTCCCGTCTGTCCTCTTTTTCTTTGTAGATCCACTTACATCCAACGGCTTTTACACCATCAGTGGTTCTATAAGCTCCAGCACCTTATTAGAGTACATTGACTCTATTTCTAATTCATCGCCTTTGCCAAGATGTCGATCCAGATCTTGGAGTGCTTCATATGTCCGGGATCAGTGTTCATGTTTACCGATCAAACCAAGACTCTCCCAAAACATGAATCTTTCAGGTTCTTACAACCTCCCACTACGACGAGGCAATCGTCTCGGTTGTGTATCATGTGATACGTGTTGCAGTCTCGTGGTACTTCATCTTGCACGCTGGTACTCAAGCAGATGTCCTCTAAGTTCTTCTAAAACAACTTTGCTACGGGTGTGGATCCATTATATAGTCTTCTTATAAAAACTGGTATTGGTGCTAACAATGACCTTCGGTCTTTAGGACTATAAATAAACCACCTTTCGTTCCTTTGGGATATCCTACAAACACGCGAACTTCTGACGGATTCTAACTTATCAAGATTTGGTTTCAAGACATGTGCCGGACTACCCCAAATCCGAATATGTCTTAGATCTTTCGCCATTCCACAATTCTATGGGAGAAGAAACTGATTTAGAAGGTACTAAGTTCGGAACATACTGTTTCCAGGCATATCCCCAAAACGAATTTGGAACCAATAACTCATCATTGATCTAACCATCTCCATAAGAGTCCTATTCCTTCGCTCGCCACAATTATCTCGCTAGTGTTCCAGCGCATAATTGGGATTGAACCCTCCGATAAGTAATTCCTAACTCTCCTAAGAGGTATTCGCCACCACGATCCGATCAGAGTGTCTTGATACTTTTACCTGTCGCTTCTCCACATCATCCTTGTATTCTTTGAACTTATCAAAGCACTCATTGCGGCGCATTAGGTAAATGTATCCATATCTTGAATAATCGCCTATGAAAAAATATTCAAAACCTCCTCTTGCCCGGACAGACATAGGACCACACCAGAGTGAACCAATTCTAACACTTCTTTGGCTCTATACCCTTGGCCTTGAATGACCTCTTGGTCATTTTACCTTCCAAGCAAGATTCACAAGTTGGAAAATTTTCCAACTCTAATGAACTCAAAAGTCCATCGGCTATAAGCCTCTGAATCCTACTTAAGTTAATATGACCAAGCTTAGATGCCAAAGATATACTTGGTTCATTTGAAGGTTCTTTCTCTTATTAGAGTTAGAAGATGAGTTATAAATTTCATGTTTTGCTTTGTGGAAGAAATTGATTTAAAGTATACAAATTGCCAACCACCGGAACAGATAATCACTTTATTTTTAATAACCACATCGTTATCGAAAGAAACCGAATATCCATCTAAAAACATTTTGAAATTAAATTCTTTCTAAAGCGGGTACATAAAGACAATTTCTAAATTAAATTTCTATTTCTACTAAAGATAAGTAGACGCCTCCCATCGCAACACCTGCCACCTTAGTAGCATTGCCCATGTAGACTGTTAAATAGTCTTCAGGTTTCCTGGAACCCCTGCAAGGAATTGCAGACATGATCATGGCTCTCGGATACACACCAGTGCCGGTAGATAACACCGCTAAACATGTTTCAACAACTAGAGTATGAGATATACCTTTGTTTTGGTTCCACGAGGACCGCCTTCCAATGTCCTCACCGCTACTGATGAAGCACTTGTCCTTCTATTTTCATTCCAACTTTAAATCCTGACTCAGATTTATTCACTTTTGTCGAACCAAACTTGTTTCTTCTTCTTCTTCCTTTCTTTAGAAGTAGAACCATTTTCAAAGATAGTGAATTTGAGCATTGTGACGAAATAATCCTACAAGTTCTGTCAATAGTTCCGCTAATGAATAAACCCTCTTATTCATATTATAGTTCAAGCAAACTGCTCAAAACTTAGGTAGCGTTTGGAGGATCATATCGATCCGGGTTTCCATCAATTTCTCCTCCAAGGATCCGTATCTCGTTCGGATAAGCCATCATCTTTAGGATATGATCCTTCATGGGAGTCCCTGCATGGTGGCTGCCATTATCTTTCTCATGGCTTCTTGCCTAGAAGCCCTATCCGATTGATCCTGTCCAACCGGGGTCAACGCCGGGACGTGGCGCTCTGCCGATCCTCGAGTGCTCCAACCTGCAACAAAACCGAGCCTGTCCGCGACGCCCTCCGACGCTCAAGTCAGGCGAGGAATGAAGAAAGTGGCGCGAATGAAGACTTGTGTACCTCCGGTGAAGAAATGGAGGCCTTATATAGACTCTCAAGAAGCCCGCACCAATCAAAGTAACCACCGCTTTGACCATGCCTGTAATGGTCTCCGGAAGGGCCATGCCCGATATGGATATGTCGTGAAGATGTCCATGAGGCCATACTGCTGTATCAACCTTTCCATGATGTGACGGAAGGTCCTCCATCGTGCGATCTTGTGTACGCCTAATCATCAAACATGCTTTAGCCGATATCCCATATCCCGAGCCGGAGCAAGATAGGCCGGCCCCTTTGTACCGCCTTATCTTGCCGAACGGACGACCCGGGCCTCCTTCGGTTCCGTACCAGCGATCTCGCTCGCCCTTCGATCCTCCCTGCCTGGCGTCGAAACCCAAACCCTTGGATGAGTTATGTCTAGCTCACCGGACTTACTCAACCGCTTGGCGTGGCCATTAACCGCTTAGTCGCCCTTCATCGGTCCTCAGTCGAGACCCTCTCGGTCCCCCATTTTACCGCCGGATCACTTGCTTCCCTTCAAGTCTAGTCGAAGGAGGCGGTGAGTCCGACCGATCGACTATATGTGCCCGAGCGCGCCGCCTCCGTAGCTTATAATATCCCCGGGACGTTCGGCCTTCGCTCAAACTCGTACCGGCTCTTCATTTCGTTGTCTTGTCGCTAATGTTGATATTTGCTTGTCTAGATCTTCTCGAAAATCATGCAAATCCTCTCCATTAAGTCGGAGCATGCGCAGTATGGGCGCATTAATCAGACTCAAGGATGTGGCGCCACGTGTCCGACCATTGTGTGACGGCAGGCCACTCACGATGGGACGCCCCGCTTGAAATGGACGGCCCGAGGCCCTCGTTTTCGTGACTTAGATCGGACTGGAGGCTGGCCGCCTCCTACCGTGATAAAGCCTCCTTCCCTTTTGGCCGCGTATTAGCTCGTATGCGCCTTGCCCGCTGCTCGTCAGCGGTCTCAGCGATCTAGTGTCCGCTTTAGGCGGCGATCATCCTCATCTGTGATTCTTTCCACCCGCTTCCTTCCCAAATGAGTCTTCTTCCTTCACTTACTAGATCTTCTTTGCTCATTTCGCCCCTTTCGTTTCCCTTCCTTCGATTTCTTGCCATTCTTTCGCTTCTCCGAGATGGCAAGCTCCTCTGCACCCGCTGTTGGTGTTCATGGCCCTTGGTACCTGACCATGGAGAGTCGATTTGATGAGGAGGGTGCTCGGCGTCTTGTTCAGACGTATGGAATTCCTGATAACTATGAAATAGTCGTAGCCGACCCGACCGACCGACCACATGACCTGCCGATCGGCACAATCTGTTTCTTTTTAGACCAATTCCAGGGTGGCCTTAGATTTCCTACCCATCCCTTTGTTTTAGAGGTTTGTAACTATTTTCGCATACCGCTTGGCCAACTTGTGCCGAATTCCTTTAGGCTGCTGAACGGGATGGTCGTCCTCTTCAAGCTGCACAGTATCCCTCTTGACCCTAAAATATTCCACTACTTCTTCTACCCCAAACAATCCGAGCTGGGGACTTTTATTTTCCAAAGTAGAATAGGCTTTAAATTTTTTGACAATATGCCGACCTCCAACAAACACTGGAAAGAGTTTTTCTTTTATATCCGACTTCCCGAGCGGCCAGCATTCCGAACCAAATGGCAGACCGCTGTGCCGACTCAGCCGGAGCTCGGCAAGTTCAGAAGCAATCCGGTTGTCCGTGATACAAGATCGATCACTTTCTCGCAAGGGGTGTTGTATATTTTGATTGTCTCCGCTCGCAAATCTCCCGTCCGCATGAGTAAGGATTCTTTACCTCTTAGTCTTTTTGTCTAATTGATTTTAATTTCGTTTATCGCAGCTGAAGTCATGTGGCGATCCAAGGCTACCGCTCATTTGAAGATCAAGGCCGTGGAAATTGAGGCGGCCACCAAAAAGGAGCTCGCCGAGCGGGGTCTCATTCCCAGCCGCCCGGCAGACGCGGGAGAGCGGAAATAGATGCCGCCCATCCGCCTAACAGAGGTTGAGGCGGATCCGCTTCTCACCGCCGAGCTGGGGTCCCTCAGTCGGGATCCTGGAAGTTCGGCGAAAGCGTCGAAGGGACTCCAGCCTTCCGCCGCCACAAGAGGGAGCACCACAGGTGCCGATCGGCGGAACTTCGCCTGCTCGCACGCCATCACAGATCGGGACTCCAGCGGCCTCGCCTACTGCACAGCCTACCGGCTCTCCTCCCCTGACTCGTCGCCGCTTACGTCGGTTGGGCGAGACTTCCACTATAGGGGAGTCCTCACATCAGGCGGCCGCGACTGAAGAAGCGCCGGCCGGCCACCCTTCCATCAAGACTACCCTCCGATTCCCATCGGAGGAATATTTACTGTCAGCCGATCGGCCTTCGAGCCCTGTTCACGAAATAACCTTGACGGGTCCGCTCGCCAAGCTTTTTGAGGACGCCCAGATTCAGGTTGCCCTCATGACGCCTAAGCAGCTCGGCGATAACAATATGCAGCAAGCCACACAGGTAAATTCATCTTTCTTCATGTGCCAGGCTATTGTTTGATTCCTGATTTTATTATTTCCTTACGTCATCGAAGAATCCACTCACCACCTACCGTCGAAATGGAGGATCTCAGTAAAACCCAAGTATCGGGGTCCATCCCGAGGGAGAAACAAACACTCGAGGCCGAATGAAGAAGGTCACGATCACAGAGGTGGCCCGACTCAAGACTTGGTGAAGAAGGGACGGGACGTGAAACAGCTGGCTTGGCGGAAGAGACAGGCGATTGCTGATCCGATAAAATGAAAGTTGAAGTCCGGCCTTAGATCATCAATCTAAAAGCTAGAGGTCGAGCTGAATGCCGAGGGAGATCCGCTCGCCAACACACAAAGTCGCTGGACTTGAAGGCAGTCCAAGATTCCCTAATTGCCTCCCAAGCGGTGCTTAAAAGGTATAAGGAGGGAGAGCCGAGTCGCTAGCAGCAGCGCGCCAAGAATATCTCCACTCGGAGCGGTTCGGCGCGAAATTCGGCGACAATGTCTCTTCTACATTCGCCGAAGCGGTCAAGGTCACCCTGGCGTACCTGAAGAAGGGTGGCCACCTTCCCGAGGGAATGCATATTCCCGCCTCCGACCTGGCGGCCATGATTGATGACATCCCGGACGCCTTTTTTAATTTTGAAGACCCGGAGTGAGGCGAGTTCTTTCAAGTGCTTTTTGTATTTCATCCGCTCGACGGATGCAAAAACTTTATTGTACGTGCCGTTCGGCTCCCTTATGCGCCTTGTATTTTTTGTTTGCCTTTCATTGCCCCTTTTTAATGCGTTGCTGCTCATTCGTATAATCTGTGGGGCTCCCCGGGTTTCCTACTAAACGACCGCTCGGGTTAATCAATTGACTCGCTTCCTCAAAATCACTTAGCGCTTAACCATACTGCTTGCATTCAGTGCACGCGAAGTATTGGCAAACCGACGGCCGACCGGCATTAATCAATCTGGTACTTGTGAACGATCATGAGCTCGTCGGCGCGGTTGTTTATAGCCGATCGGCGCGGCTCTCGATTTTTAACGACGGTGCTCGTCGGCGCGGTTGTTTATAGCCGATCGGCGCGGCTCTCGATTTTTAACGACGGTGCTCGTCGGCGCGGTTGTTTATAGCCGATCGGCGCGGCTCTCGATTTTTAACGACGGTGCTCGTCGGCGCGGATGTTTATAGCCGATCGGCGCGACTCTCGATTTTTAACGACGGTGCTCGTCGGCGCGGTTGTTTATAGCCGATCGGTGCGGCTCTCGATTTTTAACGACGGTGCTCACGGTTGTTTATAATGATCGCCGACTTTCGATTTTAACAACTGCGTTTTCGGCGCTGTTGTTTATAGCCGATCGCGGCTCGATTTTAACGACGGTGCTCGGGCGGATGTTTATAACCGATCGGCGCGGCTCTCGATTTTTAACGACGGTGCTCGTCGGCGCGGTTTTTATAGCTGGTCGGCGTGGCTCTCGATTTTGCTGCATACTTGTTTTTAATTCGCTCTCGATTTTTAACGATGCGTTGCTCGGCGCTGTTGTTTATAGCCTGCTCTCAATTTTAACGGTGCGGCCATGATGTTTATAGCCGATCGCCGGCTCTCGATTTTTAACGACGGTGCTCGTCGGAGCGGATGTTTATAGCCGATCCGCGCGACTCTCGACGATGTTCGTCGGCCTTCAAGGCTAACTCCTTACTGTCGAGCGACCTTGGCCTTCATAACTTATCTCGCTTGAATTTGTGCCCGGCCAAGCATGGGTCATTTGTTTAACCTAATCGGCCGGAGGCCTTCACTTATTCGTTGCTTGGCCCTGATAATCCATATGCCCCTTTACCCAGCTTGAGAACGACCGGCCGAAGCCGAGTGCTTCGGCATTTTGGCTCGGATAATTTATCTCCATCCGAAGGTACTGGGTCTTTCCTCGAGCTTGGCTCGACCCATTTACTCCGGCCGAGCGGCTCGTGGCTTCGTTTCTTGCCAATGCCTTATATTTGTTCTCTTGATTCTTCATTTCGCTTCCAGATTAGTTGAAAAAGTACATAGGATGATTTACATTGGCACACCTTTCACCCCGCCTGGTAAGGCTGGAGGTGGTTCGCGCCCCACGGCCTATCTAATCGCCGACCGTCCTCATCCTCCAAATAATACGCCCCCGAGCTGAGCTTTTTTTTGAAGGGACCTGCCCACGAGCTTCAAGCTTGCCGACGCCGCCGACCGCTTGACTTTCGATAGCCGACCGGAATGATCGGGGATGACGCGCCGGTTGTAGTTTTGCTTCATCCGCTGACGGTACGCCATCAGCCAAACGGATGCCTTGGCACGCTCTTCGACCAAATCCACTCCATATTCCGCTCGGCGTTGCCTTCATCATAACACCGGACCCGGATGGACTCGACGCCTCAAATGATGACCGTCAACTTCACCGATGAAAAGGTGTAACGCCTTCCTTATAGGAGTTGTTCTGATGGCCCATAAAACGCCCGGCACTCTCGGCCAACTTCCTCCCAAGTGGTCGAGCCGAGCGCGCAGGATGAGAATTTCCGGTTGGCTACTTCAGCTGACCGTTGCTCCGAGGATAGGCCACGGATGTGAAATGTTGCTCAATGCCGTAGCTCGTGCACCAATCCTCTAACATCTTCCCTGTGAATGCCTGCCTGGTTGTCGGACACTAGTCGAGGGATGCCAAACGACAAATGATGTGTTGCCGATGAATTTTTAACCATTTGTTCAGTGATTTGCTAGTGGCTCGCCTCCACCCATTTGGAGAAATAGTCGACCGCCACTAGTAAAATTTCCTCTGTCCGGACGATCGGAAATGGACCGACAATATCCATTCCCCATTGGTCGAACGGGCATGAAACGCTGACGCCTTCATTTCTTCGGCCGGTGGGAGAAGTTGTGATACTTCGGCAGGCATGTAGATACCGTCCGAGCGGCGTCTGCTTGTAAAGTTGGCCAAAAGTATCCGGCCAAGAGGATCTTCTTGACCAATGAGCGCCCGCCCGGATGACCCCCGCATAATCCTTGATGTACTTCCTGTTGGATGTAAGCTGAGTCCTCCGAGCTTACACATTTCAGCAATGGGCGCGAGAAAGCTTTCTTGTAAAGCTGATCTCCAATGAGTGTAAACCGACCGGCTCTTCTTCTGAGGAGCCGGGCTGCATATTCATCGGAGGGTGTGGTGCCCGAACGGAGAAATTCTATAATAGGTGTCCTCCAGTCGCTTGGAAACGTGAGGCCTTGCATCCGATCGACGTGCGCCACCAGCAGTACTTTTTCAATTGGTTGCTGAATGGCAGCTGGTGTTATTGAACTCGCGAGTTTGGCTAACTCGTCTGCTGCCTGGTTCTCCGTTCGGGGGATCTTCTGTATAAGAACCTCTCGGAAAGTAGCTTTGAGTTTTTCAAAGGCCTCAACGTAGAGTTTAAGCCGAACACTGTTGATTTCAAAGGTGCCAGAAAGTTGTTGAGCGGCCAACTGTGAGTCCGAATAGAGAGTCACCCGACCGGCACCCACATGCCGGGCTGCCTGCAATCCAGTTATGAGGGCCTCATACTCTGCTTCGTTGTTGGTAGCTTTGTAATCCAGCCGGACGGATAGGTGCATCTTCTCTTCTTGAGGTGAGAGCAGCAATATTCCAATCCCGCTTCCGAGCCGAGTAGAGGACCCATCTGTTGGTGCAATCTTAGGTCAAGGTTGACCTGGTTGACCTGACTCGAGTTGACCTGACTCGAGTTGTGTTTTGATGTTTGACGATGTTTGACGAGAAGAGAGTTGTATTCTTGATGTTTGACAAGAATAGGTGTTTGGGAGATTGTAGGTGCAACCTTAGGTCAAAGTTGACCTAGTTGACCGTGATTCGGGAAAAGTCCAAGCAGGGAGCTTGGCACGCGAAAAGTCCAAGTACGGAGACTTGGCACGGAAAAGTCCGTAGCTTGGCACGCGGAAAGTCCAAGCAGGAGCTTGGCACGAGGAAAGTCCTAACTGGGATGTTAGTGTGGAAAGTCCCGAGGTGAGCCTCTGGTCATAGCCAGGAAGTCGACAAAACTGTGGGAGTTAAGGCAGAAGTGGATCAAAAGCAAGGCTAAATTACTAAGTGAGGAAGCCAAAAGGAAAAGTCACCCCGGTGATCTGCTTAGTGTAACTGTGTGCTAAAGGCCGGGAGGGGCGGCGGAAGCCAGGGCTCGGGGATGATCGGACATCTCTGTAGGAAAGTCCAAGTAGGTCAAAGGGTTTGACCGGACACTTGGCGGAGAATTCTAGCGGTCAAGGGAGTGACCGGATGCTAGGAATGAAGTACCAACAAGTCAAGATTGACCGGATGTTGGTTTGGACTTGGTTTGGGCGAAAACCATGAACTAGATCGATCCGTGATCGATCCGGATACTCGAATATTCGACGGTCCGGTGACCGATCAAGAATCGATAGCCTATCGTGTGATAACTCGATCGGTGGCCGTGACCGATCGTGAGTCGATCGGTAACAGGAGCGAGGCGCAGAGGGGCCGATCGTCCGGGACCGATCAAGACAAACTGATCGGTCCCGCATCGATCAGAAGTTCCTCGACGTGGACCGATCAGAGGTTCTCGATCGGTCCATGGACCGATCAGGGACAGCGAAGGCTTCTTCCGATCGATCGCGCACATCGATCGGATGTTACTCGATCGGTCCACGCATCGATCGAGGTTCTAGCGTTTGCCAGACGGCTAGTTTCTTCACTGCTTCTTCTTCGCAGTATAAGGAGACGAGGACATCTTCTGTGTTCTTTTTTCTTTTTCCTTCTTAGAACTTCTGTTCTTGAGTTCTTCGACTGAGCTTTGTTGAGCTCACTTCCGAAGCCCCGTGATCTTCTACCGAGGTGCTTGTTGGCATTCGTCCGTGAAGTTGTTGCTTCCAGGACTTCAGTCAACGACAAGAAGGCAAGCTTGTATTGTTACATTCATTGTATTTACTTCTTGTATTCCTTGTATTCTATCTTGCTGTTGCGAGTTATTGTGGCGAGGTTTCTCCACCCACAAGGAGTATCTATTAGCCGGTTTTCCGGGGCTCATCCACTAGGGTGACTGGTGGACCTTACACGCCGAGGAGTAGGAGCCCTAATCTCCGAACCGTTACATCCTTATGTTAAGGTTTGGTTTTCTTCTCTTTCGTTTCTTTGTATTTCCACTGCTAACTCGATTTGTAGAAAGAAAGCGAATTTTGGGGGCTATTCACACCCCCTCTCTAGCCGATTCGAAGATCCCAACAAGTGGTATCGGAGCGAGGCTCTTCGCCGGATTAACATCCGAGGGAGCACAAGCTAGAGATGGATCAACTCGGAGAAGACATCACGATTCCACCTTCTACGATCGCGACGACTTCGCTTTGGAAGGTAAGAATGAGATATTTTCTTATGACTAACCTTGAGAATTGGAGTTGTGTTCAATTAGGTTTTACTCCTCCATTGGATAAAGAAGGAGAACTTTTGGAGAAAAAGAAGTGGACAAAGGAGCAAGTCCACCAATCAACCGTCAACGATGAGGTATTGAAAATTTTTGAATTTTCTTTACCTAATGATGTTTTGTGTAGGATAGGTGGATACAACAATGCCAAGGAGTTGTGGAACAACTTGGCTAAGTTCCATGAGGAGAACTCCACTTCAAGCCATGAAGAGAAGTCAAGTGAGTCAAGTCGCTCACATCATGGAGGCATGGATTTAGAGGTTGAGGGTCACTCAACATCTAAGGATGAAGAGGAGGAGAGTTCTTCTTCAAGTTTGGAGCAAGAAGAAGAAGCTTCTACCTCCGGAAGGGATGAAGGAGAGAGCGTTCAACCATCCTCAACCCTAGGTAACTCAAGCAATTTAATTTCTTGTAAATTACGTATAATGTGCTTTGAGTGTAGGGAGTATGGACATTACAAGAGTAAGTGTCCAAGGAGGGTTAGGAAGACTCCACCGGCGCCAAAGGTCAAGGAAGTCGGAGTCCCAACACGCAAGGGCAAGGAGCACGTGGTGTGCTTCCAATGCAAGCGAAGGGGACATTATCGGAGTCAATGTCCGAGGGGGAGGCAACCTCACAAGGACAAGAAGACGAGCACATCGATAGGGAGAGCTAAGGCAAACCCTAAGGTAACCTTTAAGGCTCATTATTGCAATACTAGTAAGATGCATGCTAGTAGTTTGATTGCAATTGACAATAATGATAAGCATGATAATTATAAAAATCGATACACATACTTAGGTGCCAAACATGTGAGCCTAGATAAGGATAACACTAGGAAAGCCAACCCTAGGATCAACTCATCTAAGGTTAAGGATAACCTAGGTAGAAATCCCAAATCATCTAGACATATGCCTAGGAATACCTCAAAGAAAAATGATAAATTAAAGTTTGAGGTATTAGAGAAGGAGAATCAAGTCTTGAGGTCAAGACTTGATACTTTGGAAAAGGCTCTTAAGAACTTGGAGAAGTCATCTCTAGGGTTTAAGGGTCAAAAACTAATATCCAAGGACAAGAAAGGTTTGGGTCACAAACCTAAGTCCCAAGTGGTCAAGCCCACTTATCATAATGTTCCATTCGATTATGGAACAAAATCTAGGGCTAGGAAGACCATCACCAAGGTCACAAGGGGAGTCACCCCTAGAGTTGATCTTGATGAGTCCCAAATGACCAAGGCTTTAAAGCCTAGGAGGGTCATTAGGAGGGTTGCTAGGGAAGTCATCCCTAGTGAATATTTAGTGAACCCAATGAGCTCAAATAGGTATTGGGTTCCTAGGAGCGTGATTTCATCACGCTAGATGGATTAGAGTGTGCCAACCTTATTTGGATAGATAGTTAATCTATTCATAGCAAAAGGTGGCATTTGAGGAATTTTCAAGGTGTAATCAAGCCTTGAAAATGAAATGGAAAATTATTCCTAAGGTGATTAGGATGTGCCAATCTCAATTAAGGAGTTTTCTAGAGTCAATCTAATTGGCACATAGTGATCTAAAAATCTTTTATATTTGATTTTAGGTCCATTACACTTAGGAATATAGAATTTATGGCAAAATGATCAAAATTATCAAAAATGGCAACTAAGACTAGAATTAGATATTTTCTATACCTTTATATGTTATTTGCCATGTATTGTTTGCCATATGCCATGTCATGACATCATATTTATTTTATGATCATTTAAAATGTCATGATAATGCTTAGGTTAGTTATATGTCATGCCTTAGTTAAAGTTTCATACTTTATGCCATGACATCATGACATTGGCACATGTTATTATGTATGATATCATTTTATGCCATGTCATCATTTCTTGCATTTATAATCAATGAAATTGATCTAAGGATAAACAACACAATTTGATATGGAGATCAAGTTGTTGTTTTAGAAAAATGCATGAGAACTTAGGTTAAGCTAACCTAAACCCATATCTCACATCAAAATTGACTTGAATGTGTTTGATACACCTTAGATGTGTGTGAGATATTAGGATGATGAGTTAGGATCAAGGTGCATGGTTCTTGTACCTAGATGAAGCCTAATTCTAAATGGGGGATCATAGGGAAAGCTTGTGTACAAGTCATGTACATTTAGCCCTAAGATTATGGTCCCAAATTAAAGGGTTTAAAAGCATTTTAAAATTGATTTGAAAAACCTTGATGAAGCTTTCCTAGTGATAGCATTCATCATTGAACATTGTGATACAAAGTTGAGTTAAACTTGAACTATTTCAAAGTTTTTGAACTTTGTATCAAGATTGAAAAATGGAAACTATTTTCATAGAAAACTATTTTTCCTTGATAGTGTATGATATGAGGAATGTATCCTCAAAGTTTCGTAATTTTTGGAATTTTCTGTAATTTTCTGTGAGTTTCTGAACTTCTCCCGGGGAGAAAATCAGAAATCTCTGATTTCAGAGGCTGGATCGGTCACCGGACCGATCCAGGGAAGGCCTGATCGGTCTGGTGACCGATCAGTGACGATCCAGTGCGATCAGTGAAGCGTGGATCGGTCTGGGGACCGATCCATGGGGCTTCTGATCGGTCTGAGGACCGATCAGTGCGTGCCAGTTTCTGATTTTCAGCAGGTGTCTGAAATTTCAGTTTTTGGGAGTGAGTTTCGGGTTTCTAAAGGTTTGAAACTCTCCAAGACATTGTTGGTGCAATGGTCAAGGGGGAGTTGACCTTTAGGGGGAGTTTTACCTAATTGTCAAGGGGAGTTGACTTTTAGGGGGAGTTTTTACTCCTTAAGACTTTCGAGGATTAGTGATATGGGATTATCACTAAATTGAGTGTTGAGTTTAGTTTCAAGGGGGAAATTAAGGGTTTCAATGAAAGGTATGGGACTTTCATTAGGAAGAAACTCTTGACCTTGATTCCCTCTTTTTGATGTGTGTCAAAAAGGGGGAGAGATGTCCCAAGGGGGAGAGTGTAGGTTTTGGAAGAATGTTCAAGGAAGAACATTGGAAAACCTAAGTTAGGTTATCGGGTTAACCTAACTTGATTTTGGATTTTGTCAAACATCAAAAAGGGGGAGATTGTTGGTGCAATCTTAGGTCAAGGTTGACCTGGTTGACCTGACTCGAGTTGACCTGACTCGAGTTGTGTTTTGATGTTTGACGATGTTTGACGAGAAGAGAGTTGTATTCTTGATGTTTGACAAGAATAGGTGTTTGGGAGATTGTAGGTGCAACCTTAGGTCAAAGTTGACCTGGTTGACCGTGATTCGGGAAAAGTCCAAGCAGGGAGCTTGGCACGCGAAAAGTCCAAGTACGGAGACTTGGCAGTCCAAGCAGGTAGCTTGGCACGCTGAAAGTCCAAGCAGGAGCTTGGCACGAGGGAAAGTCCTAACTGGGATGTTAGGCAGGTGGAAAGTCCCAGTGAGTGAAGCCAAGGGAAAGTCCTAGCGGGATGTTAGGCGGTGTGGAAAGTCGTGAGTGAAGCGGTGGGAAAGTCCTAATCGACGTTAGGCATTGGAAAGTCCCGTGAGTGAAGCTAGGCAAGAAAAGTCCTAATCGGGATGTTAGGCGGTGGAAATCGTGAGTGAAGCCGTGAAAGTCCGTGAGTGAAGCCGCAGGAAAATCCAGATGGATCAGGGATGATCGGACGGTGTTGAGGAAAGTCCAAGTAGGTCAAAGGATTGACCGGACACTTGAGAATTCTAGCAGGTCAAGGAGTGACCAGATGCTAGGAATGAAGTACCAACAAGTCAAGATTGACCGGATGTTGGTTTGGACTTGGTTTGGGCGAAACCATGAACTAGATCGACCGGTGATCGATCGGTGATACTCGAATATTCGATCGATGCCGGTGACCGATCAAGAACACATCGAGAACTCATCAGGATAACTGATCGGTCCGTGACCGATCGTGAGTCCATCGTGGTCAACGAGCGAGGCGGCGCAGAGGGGCCGATCGGTCCGGGACCGATCAAGATAAAACCTCGATCGGTCCCCGCCGATCAGAGTTCCGATCGGCGTGGACCGATCAGAGGTTTCGATCGGTCCATGGACCGATCAGGGATGGAACAAGCGAGCTTCTTCCGATCGGGCGACCGCATCGATCAGATATTACTGATCGGTCCACGCATCGATCAGGTTCTAGCCTGGACGCAACGGCTAGTTTCTTCGCTGTTTCTTCTTCGCAGGTATAAGGAGACGAGGACATCTTCTGTGAGTTTTCTCTTTTTCTTTTTCCTTCTTAGAACTTCTGTTCTGCTGCTGAAGTTTGAGCTTCGACTGAGCTTTGTTGAGCTCACTTCCGAAGCCCCGCGTGAGCTTCTTTCGGCTGAGCTGCTTGTTGGCATTCGTCCGTGAAGTTGTTGCTTCCAGGACTTCAGTCGACGACAAGAAGGCAAGCTTGTATTGTTACATTCATTGTATTTACTTCTTGTATTCCTTGTATTCTATCTTGCTGTTGCGAGTTATTGTGGCGAGGTTTCTCCACCCACAAGGAGTATCTATTAGCCGGTTTTCCGGGGGCTCATCCACCGACGGATTGACTGGACTCGTCCACCTTACGGACACGCCGAGGAGTAGGAGCCCTAATCTCCGAACCTCGTTACATCCTTGTGTTAAGGTTTGGTTTTCTTCTCTTTCGTTTCTTTGTATTTTCCGCTGTGCTAACTCGATTTGTAGAAAGAAAGCGAATTTGGGGTCGGCTATTCACACCCCCCCCTCTCTAGCCGAGTACGAAAGATCCCAACACCATCCACATATATTCTCCACATAGCTTCCGGCTCTGGCCTTTGCACTTCGGTCACAAAATCAGCCAGGGATTGGGCTTTGATCGCCGAGCGGGGTTGATATTGGATGTCAAATTCACTGAATTCTGTCATCCACTTGATGAGCCGTCCGGACGCTTCTGGATTTAACAGTACTCTTCCGAGTGGACTGTTCGTCCGGACAATGATGGCGTGAGCCAAGAAATACGGTCGAAGGCGCCGAGCGGCTAGAACTAAAGCAAAGGCCAACTTCTCGAGCCCGGTGTAACGAGATTCAGCATCTTTTAAAATGTGGCTTAGAAAATACACCGGCTGCTCTTCGCCACTTGCCCTCACAAGTGCTGAGCCTACAGCATGCTCAGTTGACGACAAATAAATATACAGTGACTCACCCCCGATCGGCTTGGCTAGCACTGGCAGAGAATTAAGATATGTCTTCAATTCTCCGAAAGCTCGGTCACATTCTTCATCCCACTGGAATTTAGTAGCCTTGCGCAGGATCTTAAAGAATGGAAGGCTCCGATCGGCGGTTTTGGAGATGAATCTGGACAAAGCAGTTATCCGGCCGGTCAGCCGTTACACTTCCCTTGTGTTTCTGGGAGGAAGCATGTCTTGCAGAGCTTTCACCTTGCTGGGGTTGGCTTCAATTCCCCGCTCGGTCACTATATATCCCAAGAAACGCCCTCCTTTTGCTCCGAAGAGGCACTTTTGGGGATTTAGCTTGACTCCATATTTGCGAAGCGTTCGGAAGGTTTCTTCCATGTCTTCTAAGAGATCGGCTGCTCGGGCGGATTTGATAAGAATGTCGTCCATATAGACTTCCAGATTACGCCCGATCTGCTCCTTGAACACCTTGTTCATCAAGCGTTGATAGGTGGCCCCGACATTTTTCAATCCGAACGGCATCACATTATAGCAATATGTGCCGTCGGCCGTTACGAAGCTTACTTTTTCTTGATCTTCCCGGGCGAGCGATACTTGATAGGCGTCAAGCATGCAAATTAATTCGCAGCCGGCCGTAGAGTCCACCAGCTGATCTATCCGGGGCAGAGGATAGAAGTCCTTGGGGCATGCTTTATTCAAATCGCGAAAGTCGATGCAGACTCTCCACTTGCCGCCCGGCTTGGAGACCAATACCACGTTGGCAAGCCAGCTCGGGAACTGCACCTCGCGTATGTGGCCGGCCTCCAGAAGTTTTTCTACTTCCGCCCGGATTATAGCATTCTGCTCAGCACTGAAATCCCTTTTTCTCTGCTTCACTGGCCGAACATCTGGTCGGACATGCAATTCATGCTGCGCTAGGCTTGGCGAAACCCCGGGCAACTCATGTGTCGACCAAACGAAGATATCATGATTTCGTTGGAGACATTGGATCAGTTCCTTCTTCTGTTCCTCCTCCAGATCAGAGGCGATAAAAGTTGTAGCCTCCGATCGGGTCGGGTGAATCTGTACTTCCTCTTTTTCTTCATAAATTAAAGAGGGCGGCTTTTCAGTGATGGCATTTACCTCGATTCGGGGTGCCTTCCGAGCAGAGTTGGATTCTGCTCGGACCATCTCGATATAGCATCGCCGAGCTGCTAACTGATCACCCCGTACTTCTCCCACTTTATCTTCGACGGGGAACTTCATCTTTTGATGGAAGGTGGAGACGACCGCCCGGAACTCACTGAGCGCCGGTCGTCCCAAAATGACGTTGTATGATGAGGGAGAGTCCACCACCACGAAATTTGCTGTTCGCGTCCTCCTGAGCGGCTCTTCCCCCAATGAGATAGCCAGCCGTATTTGTCCGACCGGCTGCACTTCGTTACCCGTGAACCTATAGAGCGGCGTTATCATGGGCAGCAACTCGGCTCGATCAATTTGCAGCTGATCGAATGCCTTCTTGAATATAATGTTGACCGAGCTCCCTGTGTCAACAAATGCGCGATGAATAGTGTAATTTGCTATTACCGCTTTGATGAGCAGAGCGTCGTCGTGGGGCACGTCTACTCCTTCTAAGTCTCCGGGCCCGAAAGTGATTTCCGGTCCACTTGCCCGCTCTTGGCTACAACCAACTGCGTGGATCTGTAGCTGCCGGACGCCCGCCTTTCTGGCTCGGTTGGAGTCTCCTCCGGTCGGCCCTCCAGCAATGACGTTAATCTCGCCCCGGGAAGTATTGCTTCTGTTTTCCTCTTCCCGAGCGGACGGTCGTGACCGTTCTCTGGACGCCCGGTGATTCTCATGTCTCGGAGATCGGTGTCGATCGGGTGTCTGTTGATGTCGCCTTTCAGTGCGGGTCCGGTCAGCTTCATGGGTCCTTTGTCTCCTGTCGATGGGAGGAGACCGTCGTTCGGCATTCCTGGGGACGGGATTGACCACGAAGGGAAGACTTCGACAATCCTTCGTGTTGTGCGTATTCGTCTGGTGGAAGGAGCAGAACATAGGGGTCCACCTCTTCTTTGGCTTGGGCCGAGCGGCAGCCACTTCTTGTACGTGCGACCTGGCGTGGGGGGATCGGATTGCTTCAGTTTTTGGTCCTCTAGGTGGCTGCTGAGCGGCGTGCTGTCTCCGCTCGGCATGAATAGGTGCCCGCTCGGTGGGAGTTTCCTTTTTCCGGGCGGCTTGTGCTTCTTCCACGTTTATGTATTCGTTGGCCCGATGTAGCATATGATCATAATCTCGGGGCGGCTTTCGGATGAGCGACCGGAAGAAATCCCCATCCACAAGGCCCTGAGTGAAGGCATTCATCATCGTCTCCGATGTGGCCGTTGGGATATCCATCGCCACTTGGTTGAATCGCTGGATGTAGGCTCGAAGCGATTCTCTCGACTCTTGCTTGATGGCAAACAAGCTGACACTTGTCTTCTGATAACGCCGACTGCTAGCGAAGTGGTGGAGGAAGGCCGTTCGGAAGTCCTTGAAACTAGTGATGGATCCGTCCGGCAACCTCCGAAACCACCGTTGAGCCGATCCCGAGAGAGTTGTAAGGAAGACGCGGCACTTTACTCCATCTGTATATTGATGGAGCGTAGCCGTGTTATCAAACTTACCCAGATGATCATCCGGGTCCGTTGTTCCGTTGTACTAGCCGATCGTCGGAGGCACGTAGTGCTTGGGTAGAGGGTCTCGCAGAATAACCTCCGAGAATTGACGATTGATCCGCTCGGGAGATGAGTCCGCTCGGGGAGCTTTCCCCTTCCTGTCATCCCGCCTTGGCATTTCGTCTGAAGAAGAGCCTCTATCTCTTCGAGCTGGTGCGGCTTCAGGGGTGCGAAATAAGGCCTGAGGGAATGCGACGGTGGCTTGAGGTGCTTCCGCTCGGCCACCAGACGCAGATGTTGCTTGTTGCTCCGGCCGTTCGGCTGATGCTTTTTGTTTTTGCTCCATAAGTTTGGTGGCCCTCATCTCGACTAGAGCATCGAGTTCTTCTGTTGAAAGCGTCACGGTGTGTTGTCGTCCAGCCTCGTCCATTGTTCCTGTTCGAATGCAGGTGCGTTCCCACAGACGGCGCCAATTTGATCCTGTCCGAACCAGGGGTCAACGAACGCTGGGGACGTGGCGCTCCCTGCTGGATCCTCGAGTGCTCCGGCGAACCTGCAACAAAACCGAGCCGGGGGGTGTCCCGGCGACGGCCCTCCGACGCTCAAGTCAGGCGAGGAATGGATGAAGAAAGTGGCGGCAGAATGAAGACTTGTGTACCTCCGGTGAAGAAATGGAGGCCTTATATAGACCTCCCGAAGAAGCCTGGGCGCACCAATCAAAGTAACCACCTGCCTTTGACCATGCCCAGGTATGGGTCTGTCAGAAGGGCCATGCCCAGATATGGATATGTCAGGAAGATGTCCATGAGGCCATACTGCTACTGTATCAACCTTTCCATGATGTGACGGGAAGGTCCTCCATCGTGCGATCTTATGTACGGCCTAATCATCAAACATGCTTTAGCTGATATCCCATATCCCGAGCCGAGCGCATAGGCCGCTCGGCCCCCTTTGTACCCTCGCCCTTATCTTGGCCGAACGGACGACCTGCTCGGCCCTTCGCTTCCAGCCGAGCGGCATCTCGCTCGGCCCTTCGATCCTTCTGCCTTGGCGTCGGAAACCCAAACCCTTGGATGGGTTATGTCTAGCTCCGCTCGGACTTACTCAGCTGCTCGGCGTGGCCATTAACCTCTTAGTCAGCCCTTCATCGGTCCTCAAGCTGAGACCCTTCAGGAAATGGGTCCCCCATTCTTACCGCCGGATCACTGATGACCAAAGAGTTCCTTGAGATTGTTCATAATATCATAGGCTGTTGGTAAATCTTGATGCTGATGTTGCAATACATTTGACATTGAAGCCAAAATGTAACACCGCGCCATCTCATCTGCTTTTACCCATTTCCTATGATATTCAATCTCCTCTTGGGTAGATTCACCAATAGGTGCATCAGGGCACTGCTCAGTCAGTACATATTTATAGCTTTCAGCAGTAAGAACAATGTCCAGGTTTCTTTTCCAATCTATGTAGTTTGGTCCAGTAAGTCTATTCTGTTGAAGTATGATGGACAGTGGGTTGAAAGACATCCTAAGAATCACAAATAACTTTTGGTCAGAACTCTAAATTTAGAATAATATTGATTCCTCAAACAATACTATTTTAAATTAACCAACACCTTATAACACCGTGAATTTTGTATGCCACGTTAGTGTGGACGTATACAAAATAAACATTTGTAAAAGGAGGGATTTTAACCCATTAATTTTATTATCTTGTCAACCTAACTTTTTGACAAATAAAATTAATAGTTGGTATCATTTGGTCACACAAATAATAGCAGTGACTCCGTTGGGGAGGATACTATTAGATGTGTCTAAGTGTATACCATTACTTGACACTAAGTCCATTAATAAGATTATGCCCCTTCCGTTGGGGAAGATCACACGCTCTTAATTAACTTCCTATAGTCATCCAAAAATGGAAGTCTGTTCTAGTGATCCGCAAACAAGCTCATCCGTTATGGAGGAAGGCACTCAGAGCCAACGCGCAAGCTTGTTTGCATCACTTACAAACCAGTAATGGAGACCATGGGATTTTTTTAAAAAATCCCTCTCCCACTTAGTTATTTATAAATGAGGAATTTTAACTATGCTAGCCTACTTTACTTGTAAACTAACAAGCACACACAGCATATTATAAAAGCAATAGAGAAACTAATTTTCAACTATTATGGCTTTTATCTCTAGTTGTCTTCCGTGTGTTGTCATCCCAAGCTGCTGCCATATTTGGCCACCGCCACCGGGTCTAGCTGTCGCATCCATCTTGCTCCTTGTTCCGCTGCGCCTCTGGTCCTTAGAAGGTTCCACGCTTTGCAAGATTCGATCTGCGACATAAATAGAATTTTACATTTTGATCCTATATTCCATAAAAGGAATGTACATGTATCTAGATCAAAAATAAAATCCTAATAAAACTAAATACAGCTCCTATTTGAATACAATCATGCACACACATATAAATGCCCTTGACATGTCCAAGGGTCCAATCACACACATAATAACTAAAAGCCATAATAGTTGGATCCTGCATCCACAAAGTTAGCACATCCTACTATTAACCTGCCTAAATTATGTATGACATGTGCATAATTAAACTAAATACCAAATACACAGAGGCAAAACCCTAGCTCTGATACCAATTGTTGGTTGCTACTCGGAAAACCTATAGGTTCCTCTGCAAAAATTTTGTACAAAGGTCTCGAACCTTTTCCTAGCTACCATGTGTTCTTTTAAATTAAATTTTGGATCGCTGGAACTTAACACGTTTGATCCAAAAGTTAATCTATTTGTTCTTTTAGGTTTTGACTTGGATCTCCTGCGGAACTTTACACGTTCGACCCAAGTCTCCTTAAGTTATTAATTCCATTAAATATTAATTTCCATAATTGGTTCCCAGTACTGACGTGGCAAGGCACATGGCCTTCTTGGATATGGGAGCAACCACCACCGACTAGACAAAACCTTTTATAGAAAGCTAATATTTAATTTCCTAAAATAACTTTAGGTTAACCAAAGAGAACAATCAAATCACAGGGAAAAGAAAAAATAAAAGAACACAATATCGAAAAAAAATATTCGAAATTCTAGAACGTAAGCCTCTTGTATTTGGTATTATTTCCATAAATAACTAGCATGATGCGGAAATAAAAATTACTAGTTATACCTTGTAGAAAAACCTCTTGATCTTCTACCGTATTCCTCTTCTAACCTCGGACGTTGTGTGGGCAACGATCTACCGAGATGAGAAACCACCAACCACCTTCTTCTCCTCCAAGCAAGGTTCGGCCACAAAGGAAGAACTTCACCAAAGAAGAAAACCAAAATACTAACCAAGCTCCAAGAGATGCTAGCTTCCTCTCCTTCTTCTTCTTCTTCTCCAAGTAGTATCCGGCCACCACAAGAGCTCCAAGGAAGGGAGAGTGGTTCGGCCACCACAAGAGGAAGAGAGGAAGAGGATGGCCGGACACACCAAGAAACAAAAAGGGGAGAGAAAATAATAGAGGTTGTCACTCATGAAGGCACCCTCACCCCTTCTTTTATATTCCTTGGCCTAGGCAAATTAGGAAATTTAATTACAATAAAATTTCTTTAATTTTCCTTGACATGAATTAATTGAGAAAAATAAAATAAAATTTCCCAATCAACTTGTGATGGCCGGCCACAATCAAAAGAGCAAATTAGGAGAGTTTCAATCAACAAATTAAAACTTCCTAATTTGTTTCCGGAAATTTTAAAAAATAAAATTTCTCTTTAAAAATCTCTTCATGGTTAATAAAAGGAAATTTCTATAATTTTAATTTTATCAACATGTGAATAATTTTTAAAGAGAAAATAAAACATCTCTCCAATCTACAAATAAGGAAAGAGATCTAATCTCTTTCTTTAATCTTTTGTAGATCTTTTACAAGAGAGATATTTTAATTTTAATTCTCTTTAAATTATATCTTCCACATAATAATAAAAATTAAAATTAAATTTCTTTTTTAATTTAATTTGGCCGGCCCCCACTAGCTTGGGTTCAAGCTAGGGCCGGCCACCCAAATTCATACCTAGGCCGGCCCTAGCTTGTTCCCAAGCTAGCTTGGCCGGCCCCAATTGGGTGGGAATAGAAGGTGGGTATAGGTGGGTATAGAACTCTACAAATAAGAGGCTACGATAGGGACCGAGAGGAGGAATTGGTTTTGGTCTCCCGATAAAATTAAGCATCCCGTGTTCGCCCCGAACACACAACTTAATTTTATTAATGATAATTCATTCCACTAGAGAACTATCATTGAACTACCGCACCAATCCCAAATTACATTTTTGGGCTCCTTCTTATTATGAGTGTGTTAGTCTCCCTTTGTTTAAGATATCGAATGTCCACTAATTAAGTGAGTTACTGACAACTCATTTAATTAATATCTTAGTCCAAGAGTAGTACCACTCAACCTTATCGTCATGTCGGACTAAGTCCACCTGCAGGGTTTAACATGACAATCCTTATGAGCTCCTCTTGGGGACATTCTCAACCTAGTATCTCTAGGACACAGTTTCCTTCTATAATCAACAACACACACTATAAGTGATACCATTTCCCAACTTATCGGGCTTATTGATTCATCGAACTAAATCTCACCCATTGATAAATTAAAGAAATAAATATCAAATATATGTGCTTGTTATTATATTAGGATTAAGAGCACACACTTCCATAATAACCGAGGTCTTTGTTTCTTTATAAAATCAGTATAAAAGAAACGACTTCAAATGGTCCTACTCAATACACTCTAAGTGTACTAGTGTAATTATACAGTCAAGATAAACTGATACCTAATTACACTACGACCTTCTAATGGTTTGTTCCTTTCCATTTTGGTCGTGAGCTACTGTTTATAATTTATAAGGTACTGATAACATTATCTTCTGCATATGACACCACATGCTATGTTATCTACAATATAAATTAATTGAACAACTACAAACAAATGTAGACAATTTGACCAAATGTGATTCTTTATTCATAATGAATGTTTACAAAGCTTAGGCTTTCAGTATACACTCCAACAGATCCTACAACGGGTTGGAAAACTCCGCCAGTCGGTCTTGCCTTCTGGAGCTTCCATCGGCCTTGTCATTGTTGTCGGGTCTTCCTTTGCCAAGAGGTCACATCTCCGGGACTTCATTCATTGTCAAGTCACACTTGGACTTACGTTGCCAAGACTACATGCTTGGACTTACACCGCCAAGACTCATCCTTGGACTTTCCTCCTTTGCCAAGATCACACTTGGACTTTCCTTGTTGTACCTGTATCCTACACACTCACAATGCATATCAAATACAACAATAATCCTAACTTAAACCTTTGCCCAAACATCAAAACTTAGGGTACCCAGATTACTCCAACAGTTCCCCAATGGGGAGCGTGTCCATGCTGGATCTCTCCTCTAGTCACTTACCTCCACTTACCAACTGCAATCACTTGACTTGCCTTTGGACCCAACTGGACTTCCCACCAGCTATCGGGTTTCACGGCCTAGCTGGATTTTAGCCTAGTGTCAGGTCCTTCAAACCCGTCAACTCCTGTACACTTGATAAAGTAATTAGATCATAAAATATTTTAATTTTAATCTACATGTCATTTATCAAAACCTAAGTTAGATCATTAGTACAAATTACACCAACAGTCTCGAGACTGTCAAATTAATTAATAAAACTATTTTATATTATGATAACTCTATTTTGCAGGTATCTTTTGTATTTGGACTAACATGTTTCGTAGAAGTTGAAATACACAAGTTAACCTCAAGTGAACAGTGCTCAAGGTGCCTCAGAGTTGTGCAGAGGGGCCTTAGAGCTGCGCGGAGGTGCCTCAGAGCTGCAGAAAGACGTCCTGGATAGGGTGGAGGCACTCTTGCATATATAAACTTAGAGGATAAAGTTTTCACTAGAAGGAGACGCCCTAGAGTGCATGGAAGGCGCCTTGGAGCGCATTGGAGGGGGGAAAAAATGAAAGGCATAAGAACAATTTCTAATCTAAAACGATATATAATTTTATTTCAGAAAAAGGAACCCCCTGCTTGATTGGTGGTTTCACCAATCTAGAATGGTCTCGCTCTGATACCACTTATAGGATCGTAAAGTCACTAGAGGGGGTGAATAGCAACCATCAAAAATTA
This sequence comes from Zingiber officinale, assembly GCF_018446385.1. Classification (NCBI taxonomy): domain Eukaryota; kingdom Viridiplantae; phylum Streptophyta; class Magnoliopsida; order Zingiberales; family Zingiberaceae; genus Zingiber; species Zingiber officinale. The sequence continues at coordinate 164,454,643 of NC_055987.1, forward strand.
CTATTGAAAACGAGTTAGGCAGCGGAATAAAGAAAATAGAAAGCAACGCTAACACAGGTGGTTTTACTTGGTTCAGAGCATGTGATGACTCCTACTCCAAGGCCCTCGAACGTTGATTACTTTTGTTGGGCAATCACTATTAGTTCATAAAAGGATTACAATGATTGAGTACAAGAACTAAAAATAAAATTTGTTACTGATAAATAGAAACGAAAATGAAGTCTCTTATTCCTCATACTTTGGAGCGGCCTTTTGATGTTATCGGGGCTTTTTCGGAGCAACACTTGAATATGACAGTTGCACTCAATGTTGTTCTACAGTTGTTGGTCGAAGACCCTTATATAGGCCCATTCGGGTGCCTGGAACTCCTCTGGGCACTTGAACCATTGCTGACGTGATGATCTCTCATCGAAACTTCATCCACGAAGTTTATATATTTCTGGGTGCCTGGACCCTTTTCGTTCGCCTGGACCGCTAACATGGGTTCAGCCAGTCGTTTTGCTCCAACTCAACTTCAGGATAACTTTTGTGGTCCGGGTGCTTGGACCAATTCCAAGCTCCCGGACCACCCGGGTGCCTACAGCACCCGCCCGGGCGAGACTAGTCCCGGCGCCCGGACCCCTTCCGGGAGCCCATACCACTTTTTGTCTCTTTCTTCCCTGCAACAAAGAGTTAGTCCAGGTAATAGAAAAATATATTTATGCTATAAAATAGAGTTAGCACAACATTAGTAAGATAAGAGTAGTAATTAGATCATGTCTCCTCGAGACCAGGATCTAGTCAAATTCTCAACTTAAGTTTTCCAAATGGACCTAAGCTGGATCGATGCCTACAGTTTTCTCAACGGGGAACACACCCTCATTGGATCTCTCCTCCAGTTGCTTACCTCCACTTACCAACTGTAGTCGCTTGAATTGCCCACCAGGTCTTCCTGCCAATTGTTAGGTCTGCAGACCTAACTGGACTTCGACCGGTTGTCAGATCCTGCGGACCTAACTGGACTTCCCACTAGATATCGGACCCACCTATCTAGACTTTTCACTATCTATTGAGTCTCGTGGACCTAGCTGGATTTCAGCCTAGTGTCAGGTCCTTCAGACCTGTCAACTCCTGCATACTTGGTGAAGCAATTAGATGACACTCTAACTTTAATTCACTTGTTATTCATCAAAATCTAAGTTAGATCATTAGTGCAAATTGTGCCAATAGAGGCAATCCAAAGCAAGAAAAGAGCAAACAAAGCAAGGTTCATGTTATAATGCCGTTTTTCAATTTTGTAGTTTCTTATTTGTATTCTCGCATTAGAGATTGTACGAGGCTTCCCTGCCTATGGAAAGTTTCCAAGAAGGAGGTATTCACAGGAGTTATGAGTGTGAAGAGTACGCCCTTGGATTAGTCATCTCAAGGAAGTAGATGTAGGATCGTAAAATTACTAGAGGGGGGTGAATAACGATCGTCGAAAATCTCAATTTAAAAATAAGTTACGCAACGGAATAATAAAAAAGGAAATTAGAATGAAGAAGACAAGTACGCTCTAACACAAGTAATTTTTTACTTGGTTTAGAGCCTTTGACGACTCCTACTCCAAGGTTCGCACTCATCGAGTGCTTTCGTTGGGCAATCCACTAATAGTTTGAAAAGATACAATAATGAAGTATAAGAACTATATATGAAAAATTACTGATAACAAAGAAAACTAAATAAGGTTAATGTCTGGTTGTCGGTGGAGCGCTACAGTGTCATCGGAGCCTTTTTAAAATAGCGCATAGGAATGAAAGTCATAGGAGATGTTGTTCTAAAGTTGTTGGTTGAAGGTCCTTATATAGGCCCATTCTTGGCACCTGGAACCCCTCCGAGCACCTGGACCACTGTTGACATGGCGATCTCTCGTCGAAACTTCATCAACAAAGTTTATCCACTTCCGGGATCCTAGACCGTTGACGTGGGTTCGACCAGTTGTCGCGCTCCAACTCAGCTTCGGGATGAAATTTACAGTCTAGGCACAAAGACCATCTCCGGGTGCCTACGGCATCCTCCCTGGTGATACTGGTTCAAACACCCAGATCCCTTACGGGCGCTGGGATCCCTTCCCAACGCCTGGACTCCCTTTTTTCAGCCTTTGAATTCCTATAAAAAGGAGTTAGTGTAGGCAAATAAAAATATATTTATCATGTAAAATAGAGTTAGTACAACATTAATAAAATAGGAGTAGTAATTAGATCCTGTCTCTCCGAGACCAGGATCTAGTTAAGGTCTCAACTTAGTTTCTCAAATAGACCTAAGTTGGACCGACACCTACAATTCTCTCAACCGGGAATGCGTCCTCATTGAATCTCTCCTCTAGTTGTTTACCTTCACTTACTACTTGCAGTCGCTTGACTTGCCTTTGACCCACCAGATCTTCCCGCTAGTAGTCAGGTCCTGCGGACCCAACTGGACTTCGGTTGGTTGTCAGGTTTCGCAGACCTAACTGGACTTCCCGCCAAATATTAAGCTCCACAGACCTATTTGGACTTTCCACCAATTATCGGGTCCTGCGGACCTAGCTGGATTTCAATCTGGTGTCAGGTCCTTCAGATCCGTCAACTCTACACACTTGCTAAAGTAATTAGATCACAAAACACTCTAACTTTAATCTACTTATCATGCATCAAAACCTTAGTTAGATCTTAGTGCAAATTGCACCAACAATTTCCTTTTTTTTGATGCAATGATAACTTAGATTAAAGTTAGAAAAAAATAATATTAAAATATAATATTAAAAATGTAAACAAATGATCTAAGTTAGTTTTGCATTTGTTGGTTTTCTACATTAACGCTTCCCCTCCCCCCTTTGGCATTCATAAAAAAAACTAAGGTAAAGGAAATGCAAGTATAAGACAGGTAATGTCAGACAGTAATATAGAAAATAGCTGAAAGAAAATATTTTGTATATCTCAGACTTAGGGAGAAGTTTTGAATAGAAGTTCAGCCAAATTAATTTTTTTAATTAAAAGCATTTTGTAAGTAAAATTATTCTCTAAGTAGGATTTTGGAAATTTTTTCTTGATGAAATGTTTTTAAGTCTATCTTGTCAAAGTTAGAAAAAATCCTTAATTTTTAAAAATTTCTAAAATTAAGGAAAATTTTCCTAAGTAAGTTTTTCTAAGGAGATTTTTATAAAGAAAATTTTGCTAAGGAATAATTTCATAAGAAATTTTTAAAGAAAAAAATTGGGTAAGGAATATTAAAAAAAAATTAAGAAAATAATTTTCTAAGGGGAAAAAATTAAGGAATTTTGAATAAAAATTTCTCAAGTAATTATTTTTTAAAATTGGATCCTCCCTCTAAACCTGATATTGGTATTGAATATATACAAATAAATTGAAGTAAATGATAGCAAGCATACTATGATAAAAATATAATCAAGTCACACATACTAGCTGAAGTAATAGAAATCATCTAGTAACCAAAGTGAAGATCAAATCAAGTCAGTAAATATAGTAGAAAAATAAACTACTGAGATGATGAAGAAGAGGGATCGGAACCCCACGATTATAACATGCCCATCAACTCAGTATGATGACTCTATCCCTCCTCTCGAAGATTGGAGGCGTCTTGTCAAAGGCCGGAAACCTCCCGTCGAAGACTCATTATGGATGCCTCAAGTCCAATGACTTTATCGTCTAAAGTACGAGGGACTGGAGGCACGGGCAACCCAAAAAGGTCAGCTATGAACTCATGTATCTTTGCCTCCTCTCTTGGAGCTGGGTCAGGCTGAGCCTGGGCCACGGGATCAAGTTAGGACTAGGTTGTCGGGTCAAGTAGTGGTTGGGCTGCTGGGTTAGGCTGGTGTTGGGCCTCTCTCCTCTAGGATAAGACACCCTCATCATCTATATGTATACCAGCTAAGGATAGGTTCCTACCACCTACTATATCAAACTCATTTAGGGCTTTGACATCACTCGTGATGACATCAATAACTAATGAGGCCATGTAGGCAGTTAACATATAGCAATAAGGCATATGAACCCGCCGGCTAGTGGTAATACCTGCTAAATAGATGATGGTATTAAAGATATGCAAATTGATATCTACATCTAACCTCTAACATAATGCATAGAGAAGCAATGAATGAAACGAACGCATCATAGCTACGTTGAGGGTAGTCAAAGGCAAAATGCATGTAACTAAGACCTTATAGAAGACATAGTCATGGATTATAAGGATGACATATCTAAAAAGAGTCACAGTCGGTATCTGCAGACCCCTAAAAAAATATGAATATATTGTATCAAGTGTGATATGCGAATATGGATCACCAAATGGTGAATCCCTAGGGGGTAGCATTGGAAAGGGCATGCGGAGGGTCGTAATCTTAAAGGTCTTGAATAATAGTAGGGGATATCGTAATATCGATACCGACGACCCTAGTGGAGTAGGTAAGATCATTAATGTTGGAGGATCGGTGGCCGGCTTGAAGGGGGGTTGGATAGACGGCGCCCCCAAATCAATCACTTTCTATGTATTTGTTAGTTGTGCAGCGGAATACAAATAATACAACACAAATACGAAAGCTAAATATCAAATACAAGAATGGAAATGCAAACCGCTAACACGTTCGTTTACGTGGTTCGGAGATAACTTGCTCCTACTCCACGGCGTGTCCGTAAGGTGGACGATCCCTCAATCCGTCGGTGGATTAGTCCCCGGCAAACTCCGGCTAGCTCAACCTCCTTGTGGGTGGAGAAACCTCACCACAACTCCAACCAAGAACACTTGGACACAAGAGAACCTTGAGCACTTTGGTGACTACTAATTAGGCTTTAACCAAGTCTAATTTCGTCGCCTTGGCCGGCCATACCAAGCTCCTTCTTATAGAGCTTGGAACAAATCAGAACCTGATTTTCCCGTTACCAGTCGACTGGTCCTTGCACCAGTCGACTGGTGCCAGCCCAACGACTCTCTCAACGGCTATGCTACAGTGCATCAGTCGACTGATCCATCACCAGTCGACTGCTACAGTGTGCTATAGTAACTGCTACAGTGTGCTACAGTGCCGCTACATTAAAACCCTAAGAATAGGATTTTACTCCAAGTACAATCTCTCATGCACTCGTACCCTCACCCTTATGACTCATTTGACGCTTTCTTTGCAGCTTTGACCTCTTGCCTTCAAGCCTACTTCCTTTGGCTCTCGCCCCTCGGATGCATCCAAGCCCGCGGCTTGTCCCCAATGTCATCCTTCGCGTATGCCTCGAAGTCGCTTCCCTCTGCCCTTGTCCTCGCTGCCTTGTCCACGGTCCCTCGGATGCTCCATCCTTCACCGGACCCGAAGCCGTCAACCTGAGTCACATGTGTCACCTGCAGTCCTGCACAACTCAAGTACACATATCAAATAACGAGGATAATCCTAACTTAAACCCTTTGCCCAAACACCAAAACACATGGTCCCGCGGACCATTGGGATTGCTCCAACAATCTCCCCCTTTTTGGTGTTTGGCAATACGTTTAATTTAGGGAAAACATATAGCAAATAAACATGCTAAAAACAATGGACTTACGATGCCAAGGCTACACACTTGGACTTACTCCGCCGAATGGACTTACATTGCCAAGGCTACACACTTGGCAACCGCCGAATGGACTTACGATGCCAAGGCTACACACTTGGACTTACACCGCCAAATGGACTTACATTGCCAAGGCTACACACTTGGCAACCGCCGAAACAATGCACCAAGCATTGGAACCTATCACAAGGCTCCCCCTACACCTAAGCTCCCCATTGAGCTAGGATTTTCCCACAGGGCTTTTTAAGAACCTATCCCAAGGCTCCTCCTACGCAAAGACACCAAAGGTTTTCCCAACTAAACCTTACTTCTCCCCCTTTGCCTAACATCCAAAAAGTTCTCCAATAATATCCCAATTGTTGAAAACTTATCATCCAAACTGACCCTAAACTCATGTATTAATCCCCCTTGGATCCCATACATCTAAGCGAGTTGACATGGTCACAAACTAATGCTGAAAACAATTTCAGACTGGTATCAGTCGACTGCCCCAAGTACCAGTCGACTGCCCCCTTCGACACAACCTTACAGAACCATTCTGTGGTCGAAAAATACTGTTACCAGTCGACTGGTATCTGTACCAGTCGACTGGCACCCTATTTCTAAAAAAATCAGCCTTTTCAGGCCAACTTCAGAAATGCACCAGAAATTCCCTAGATCTCCAAAAATTCTCAAATTTTGTGGAAAGGTCTATTGTACCATTGTCTACTTGGGAAAAATACATTACAAAATGTATCTATCACCAATCCCAAGATTGAAACAAAATTCAAAACTAGCTAAATGGTTCAATTGAACCTTGACCTAAAGTCCTAGTTTTGGCTTCCTCTTGATGTATTTGCCCATACCAACCCACAATGCATCCCTAGCATTGGTTTATATGGCATCTATACATCCAAATCCAATTATCATGCTATATGACCCCAAATGTCATATTTCCTTGCATGAAACATAATCCATGTGTGCCAAATCCCTAGGTTTGAGACTCAAGTCCGTCTCTAAACCATTTGGCACACTCCATGGCTCCTCTAGACTCCCAAGTAGTACCCACCTGAGATCCATTGGCCATGGGTCCCAAATTGACTCTTGGAGCCCCCCTAGAGCTCTTAACCTTAGCCATCTTTTTAGATGCTTTCTCCATTATGGCTAAACCATAGTGGTGCACCTTGGACACATCATCCTTGCCATAATCATATGCAACCCTAGCATATTTCTTCTCGTTGGCTTTAGATGACTCTCCCTTGCCCTTATCATGTGCCACCCTAGCACATGGTCTCCTTTTGACCTTGGAGGAACTAGATCAGTATCCCAAGCCCGATCTATCATTGTTGGATTTTTGACTACCCAACACCATATTTAATCCCTTAGATCCAATAGTGAATCTCTTAAGGAATTTCTCCAATTGATCAAGCTTTGCCTTCAAAGCTTGATTTTCCCTTTCTAGGTTCCTAAACCTAGAGTCAACATGTCCACCATGGACATTCCTAGACCTACCCTTTCTAGGCATATGTCTCCCCTTCTTGGGATTAATGCCTTGGGTCTCTATTATCTTCTTCTCCTTAGGTAATGAGAATTTAACTTTCCTAGGCCTATCATGCATAGGTCTCCTAGGGTTATGATCGATATTTACCCTATTCCTATCATGATATTTAAATCTAAAATTTTGCATGGGTAAATAATGAGAATTATTCCTAGCATGCATAGAGGAATGAAAATTTGAATTGCATTTCAAATTAGGATATACCTCCCTTACCCTTGAAGCTCCCCCTTGACTTGAGCTCTTCTTCTTTTTCTTCTCTTTCTCCCATTTCTTCAAATGTGCCAATTTCTTGAACTCTCCCTTCCTTGGGCATTTGGTGTGATAATGACCCCGCTCACCACACGTGAAGCACACTATGTGCTTTTTCTCCTTCTTCTTCCTACAACTCAAATTAGATTCAAAATGAATTGAATTGAGTTTAGAAGCTACCTCTTTCTTACCCATAGGACATCTACTCTTGTAGTGTCCCTTCTCATTGCACCCGAAACAAATGATGTGATCTTTTGACTTTGCTTCGGTGGAGGTGCTCACTAGGTTGACTTCTTCCAAGATTTCTTCTTCTTCTTCTTCACTTGTCTTGGATTCTTCTTCAACCATTGAGGATGTAGATGCTATATCTTCCTCATCCACACTTGTGGATGACCTTTCTTCATCCTTTTCCTCAAATGTGACCAAATTTACTTCCTCTTCTTCTTGTGAAGGCAAAAATTTCTCCCATGGTAATTTCTTCACTTTGCTCCACAATTCATGGGCGTTCTCATATTTACCTACACCACTTATCACATTAGGAGGCAATAAATCAATTAAAATTGCTATTACCTTTGAGTTTGCCTCCGATCGTGAGGTTTGCTCCTCCGTCCAATGTCGTGTTCGGAGCTTCTTTCCTTTCTTGTCTCTTGGGACTTCAAATGGTTCTTCGACGACCATCATTGTGTCCCAATCCGTGTCGAGGAAGTTCTTCATCTTCACCATCCAAAAGGTGATGTCCCATAGGCTTCCTCCTTCGAACTTTGGCGGTTCTATCAAGCCGGTCATCTTGTGCTTCTTTGGCAGTTAGTCCAACGGAGAGCGCCCTCGCTCTGATACCACTTGTTGGAGGATCGGTGGCCGGCTTGAAGGAGGGTTGGATAGACGGCGCCCCCAAATCAATCGCTTTCTATGTATTTGTTAGTTGCGCAGCGGAATACAAATAATACAACACAAATACGAAAGCTAAATATCAAATACAAGAATGGAAATGCAAACCGCTAACACGTTCGTTTACGTGGTTCGGAGATAACTTGCTCCTACTCCACGGCGTGTCCGTAAGGTGGACGATCCCTCAATCCGTCGGTGGATTAGTCCCCGGCAAACTCCGGCCAGCTCAACCTCCTTGTGGGTGGAGAAACCTCACCACAACTCCAACCAAGAACACTTGGACACAAGAGAACCTTGAGCACTTTGGTGACTACTAATTAGGCTTTAACCAAGTCTAATTTCGTCGCCTTGGCCGGCCATACCAAGCTCCTTCTTATAGAGCTTGGAACAAATCAGAACCTGATTTGCCCGTTACCAGTCGACTGGTCCTTGCACCAGTCGACTGGTGCCAGCCCAACGACTCTCTCAACGGCTATGCTACAGTGCATCAGTCGACTGATCCATCACCAGTCGACTGCTACAGTGTGCTACAGTAACTGCTACAGTGCTGCTACATTAAAACCCTAAGACTAGGATTTTACTCCGAGTACAATCTCTCATGCACTCGTACCCTCACCCTTATGACTCATTTGACGCTTTCTTTGCAGCTTTGACCTCTTGCCTGCAAGCCTACTTCCTTTGGCTCTCGTCCCTCGGATGCATCCAAGCCCGCGGCTTGTCCCCAATGCCATCCTTTGCGTATGCCTCGAAGTCGCTTCCCTCGGCCCTTGTCCTCGCTGCCTTGTCCACGGTCCCTCGGATGCTCCATCCTTCACCGGACCCGAAGCCGTCAACCTGAGTCACATGTGTCACCTGCAGTCCTGCACAACTCAAGTACACATATCAAATAACGAGGGTAATCCTAACTTAAACCCTTTGCCCAAACACCAAAACACATGGTCCCGCGGACCATTGGGATTGCTCCAACAATTAATTCTAATTAAATTGTTATACAGTTCAGTACACAGACCTATGTTGATTGAACTAGAACAATATACTAAACGCTGCAAGCTATAATAATCAATAAGCTCTACAAAGGGAATGCATGATCGCATGAAAAAAAATACTTATCTAGATATCTAGAAAGTAAAGGAACATATATAGTGGAGGAAAATCTAATCCTAAGTTCATCGGTAGGAAACCTAGGGTCTGTAAGCAGTCGAGGGACCAGGACCAGATTTAGTCATTTCCTAATTAACAAAAAAAAATCCTAAAAATGAAATTGTAAATGAAACAAAAATAAAATAAGTTTAAGATTAAAATATTACCAATGCATCGTGAATATTTATAAAAGAACTGATAATCTTGGTTGAACTCCTGCAATGCGGCTTGAGGACTAGAACGAGAAAAATTTTACTGCACACTTAGATAAAGCAATCCACTTGACATGCATCAAAACATGAGTTACATCATTAGTGCAAATTGCACCAATAGTGAATATCATGTAAAATTCAAGTGTTAGCATTGTGAAGTCTTTGCTTTAAGTTTTCCATTGCAATATCAATGGCAGTTTTTGCCCAGTCGAAGGCGCCTTCAAGTGATTGAAGGCACCTTCCATGAAGGGTTGAAGGCGTCTTCATGTGCTTGAAGGCGCCTTCCACCAGAAGGGTTCGAGGGTACCTTCAATCCCCTTGAAGGCGCCTTCAGCAGCTATTACCGAGCTCCAAGTCTTCTCCTTTGACTCTATCGTTGCTCAGCTGGCTTGGGTGATTTTGGCCAACCAGAATAGGGCTCAGCTGAAACCATTTTCCGGCCTTCTCCTTGAGCAGTCTTCCTCCCCGGCTTCTCATCTTTCAGACCACCGCACACGGCCTTCTTGTTTGTCGGTGGACTCTTCTACAACACCTCATCCTTTAGATGCACCAAGCCCATCGACTCTCTTCCTGTGACATCCTTCTCGCTATCTGCATCTTCCGCTCAACTTCTTATGTTCCTAAGCTCCTGCACAATTAGACACAGGGATTAAATACATAGGACCTAACTTAACTAAGTTGATCACATCAAAACTACCATGGGGTACCAACAAATGGTATTTCATTATATCATGATAACAAGCATGCTATAAATAAATCTTATCAATTTAGTGTTATTTATCATGAAAGAAGAAAGCATGACAATCCTAAGAAAAATTATAAGTCATATCATGCTAGAACAACCTTATCTAAGGATAGGAATGTAGAGAATAATTTAGGTAAGAACCCTAAGCAAGTTAGATATATGCCTAAAAATAAGAATGTTCAAGGCAATCATAAAAAATCAACATTTGAGGATGGAACCCTAGAGAGAATGACAAATAATGTCAAAGGGTTCAAGAAGCAAAACTTAGGCTTAGGTAGACAAGAGTTATCTAAGGACAAGAGAATTTTAGGATACAAACATAAGTCCAAGGCATGCTTGACCTCGTACCATCGAGTTTCATATAGATATGGAACTAATCCTAGGTTTAGGGTTAAACCAAGGTTATAGAGTCAAATCAAGGTTACAAGAGAAGCTATCATTAGTGTTGACTTTGAGGAGAATAGTATGACTAAAACTTATAAGAAGTCTAGGAAAAACATTAGAAAGGTATCTAAGGAAATTATACCTAGTGAGTATCTAATACACCCAAGGAGCACCAATAGATATTGAGTTCTTAAGAATGTGATATCTTCACACTAAATAGGTTTCGAGTGTGTCAACTTTAAATGAAAGGATAGTTAACCCAATCATAGTAAGTTGATACTTTAGTCCATTTTAAAAGCATTATGATATCTTTAAAATGAAAATTCAATTTTTACTCTTGAAGAGTTTAAAATATGTTAATAAAATTTGAGGTATTGAGATTAATCAAATTGACACAAATAGAATAAAATTTAAAAATGTGTTGAGTTGGGATTTTGATAAATTCGAGGGGGATAAGACCGTCTATGTCAAATCATGTTTTTAGCATAGTGATTAGTTATTGAAACTTAGATAGCAAATTTAGGTATTTTCTTTTGTACTATAACTACCATGATTGTATACCCTATGACATGTATGACATCATATCATACACTCATATTGCTATGAAAAATATTACATGTCATGCTACACATGCATTATTATTTATGATAATTTTCTTTTAAAAGTATGCATTTGGTATATGTCATAATCATTATCATGCATTATTTTTTACTTCCTTGCAATTGAAGGCAATGACATTAGTTGACATTCTAGGTAGGATGATCAAGTTTAAAATACCTAGTTAGAGATGCATGATCCCATAGTTTAGGGAAACTTAACTTTATATCTCACAAGATTATAGGATGGCTTGTATGTGTATTAAGACACATTAGACATAAGTGAAATGTTAGGAAGATGAGCAAAACTCAAGATATTGATTTAGTATATTTATTTGAGTTTTAATTTCATCAAAATATATAGATTTTGTAAGTACCCTATGATAGTTTTGATATGATCAATCAAGTCAATTTAGGCCCTGGTGTGTTTTGATGCCCTGTGTCTGAGTGTGCAGGAACTTAGGAGTACAGGAGGTCGAGTGAAAGATGCGGCTAGCGAGAAGGATGACATGGGAGAGAGTTGACTGACTTGACACGTCTGAGACACGAGGTGCTGCAGAAGAGTATACTGGCAGACGAGAAGGAAACGCGCATTAGTTCAGAGGGACAAGAAGCTAGAGCGGAAGGTTGCTCGAGAAGGCCAAAAAATGGGTTCGGATGAGCTCTATTCTGGATGGTTGAAATCACCCAAGCGAGTAGAACCAGAGCAGAAGACACGAACAGAAAGTCAACTGGGAGTTGACTCTGGTCCGGGCGCTTGGAGCTATTTCGGGCACCTAGACCTTGTCCGGGCTTTGGGACTCCGGGCACCCGGACCTAGTCCAGGCACCTGGATCACCCAAGGCAGCCATGGCACCCCGAGTACGAGCCCTAGTTGTGGGTTGCTTCAGCTCGGTCAAGGTACCCGGACCTAGTCCAGGCGCCCGGACCAGAAATCTTATGGAAACTCCAGCTGTTGTGATCTTTTACAATGTGGATAAAGTTTTATCCACGCCCAGGCGCCCGGATCAGGGCTATAAATATAGCCCTGATCTTAGTAGCTAAACACAATACTTGTAAACAATCTTCTTTCTGTTTAACTTTGTAATTTAGTGCTTTAACTGCTGTAAAAGGTTTCTTCGCTAGAAGGAGATTTGTTAGTGAGCTTTCAACATCTTGGATTAGTAATCCCCTGATTTCAAACCAAGTAAATCTCTGTGTCTCTTTCTTTTTGTTAATTAGTTTCTTAATTCTTTTTTGTACAAGTGTTTATTTTAATCAAGCTATAAAAATTGAGAAAGGTATTTCTTATTTTTATCATGTAGGGTAATTCACCCTCCCCCCCCCCCCTCTTGCAGGTCGTAAGGGACCAACAAGTGGTATCATAGCCCAATCACTTTAGAAGAAGTAACCGCCGACCGAAGCATAGAAGACGATGGCCAAACTGAGCATCTATCCACCGAAGTTCAAGGGGAGTTCGTGAACTAGAAAAAAGAAGATGGAGGTATTCTTCAAAATAGATTTTGAATTTTTAATTATTATGAAGTATGGTTTTGTAGCACCAAAGGACAAAGAAGAACATCAGTGGATGAAAAAGGAGAAAGTCGACTTCTTGGCAAATGGCAAGGCAGAATTTCATCTGTTGAGTATTTTACTACCTCAAGAAGTCAATCAGATCAGAACCTACAAATCAACCAAAGATCTCTGAAAAAGAAATTCATGAAAACCCACAAAGGAACCTCGGAGGTAAAACTCGTTAGACGAGATCTGCTCTGGAACCAGATCAACAACCTCTGATTAGAAGAAGGTGAAACCGTCACACACCTCCACTCAAAGATCAAAGAACTTATCACTGGACTCACAAATCTTAAAGAAGAGGTAACCAATAGAGATTCGCTAAGGTATGCGTTTAACGTATTTCCTAGGACTCCTGAATGGTTAACCCTAGTAGATGCATATTTCATCTCTAGGAACTTAGAGGTAAGTAATTTAGAGGAATTGTTTTCAACATTTGAAATTCATGAATCTAGATATGCAGATCTAAAAATGAAGACAAAGTAGAACATTGCCCTAAAGGCAAAAATGAATGAACCAGAATTTGAAACTTCTCTCGATGATGACGAAACGATATTCATGGTAAGGAAGTTCAAAAGTTTTTTTTTCTAAAACTAATAAGTTTAATCAAGTGCAAGGTAAAAGAAGGAAGAGAAAGGTAAGATGCTACTACAACAATAAAGATGACCACGTTAAAGACAACTGTCCAAAATTAAAGAACAAGGAGAGGAACAAGAAGCTGATCCAGACAAAGCATAAAAACCTAATGGTGACATGGGATGAAACATCGTCAGATATCGAAGCACATGTCAGGCTTGCGCTGATGGCAAGTACCAAGAAGAAGAAGATGAAGCAAGCTCATCTGTAATGAGCATAGAGAGCATCGATGAAGGAGGAGCAACATCAAAAGGAAGCAGTACTACAGGGGGAACTTCAGATTAAGGGATCGACGAGGTAAGTCACGTACGGTCTCTGTCACCTAACAAGTTGTACAAGTTTATAAAAATCTTGTCTAAAACTTCCTGTTGATTAGAAAATGATAATAAAAAATTATTAAAAGAAAATAATGAGTTAAAAAGAATCTTAGCAACATCTTGTCGATTGGAAGATTTCAACAAACTAAAGATAGAAAATGAAAATTTAAAAGAACAAATATAAAATTAAAAAAATTATGCATGTTCAAAAGTTATTCCTTCAAATTTTAGAAAGTATGAAGTATTAAATTGACAATTTAGATACCACAAGGGTAAAATTAGAAAATTATTAAGAAAATATTTTCCTAGACAATTCTTAATTAATCTAGTTGGTAGAAACTTATATTAGCTTCCAAAATCATACTTAAATTAAACTTTTATACATGTCGTATTTTTAAATTGATTTAATTTTTTTGTTTACTTAGAAATATCTAAATTGTTTCATATAATTTCTAATGAAAATTAATTTCTTCTTCAATGTTTTCAAGAAAGAGAATTTTATCACTTATCTTTAAGAAAAATTTTAAATCTTTCTAACCGTTAAATTATTTTTTATGAATTTTTAATAAAAATTATATTTTTTATTTAAAAATAATTCACAGAGTAATTTTTGTAAACTTCATTTTTTGTGAAAATTTATCAAATTCCCTATTAAAAAATATTTTCAAAATTGTTTTTTTGACCATTATTGTATTTTATATGAATTATTTATCCAAATACTACCTTTTAATATTAAAAAATCTCAAAATATTTTTTTAAAATTTTTTTTACAAAGCTACTTACTATAATACATACTCAAAAAAAAATTTCACGATTTTTCGAGTTTAAAAACTATTTTTAAAATTTTTTCTTTAAAAATATATCTTTATGTAGAAAAGAATTTATTACTACTTAAAGTAATTTTAATTTCTAGTGAAAAATTTATTTCTGCTTTGACTATGCCTGTTTAACAATTATAAATTTTTTTAGTATATTTCATGATTAAAAATATTTTTTAAATTATATTTTTTTAAAATAGTTTATAAATTATGAAAATCCAGATTTTTAAAATTTAATGGTTTATTTTTTTGGATGATAGTCACTATGTTTTTATCCCTTAGACTCAGTTTTGAATTTACTTCAAGTTATTTTTATACCATCCTCTATTTTTAATGTGATAAAAGGGGGAGAATTAATAGTTAAGTCTAAGGGAAGAGTACATTTTGATTTTGGAACATTTTTATTGCAAAATTTATACTTGTTACTTTATTTGTTTTTATGTTACCCTAACTTAACTTGGGTTGCTCATATCCAAAAGGGAGAGATTGTAAGTACCTCATGGTAGTTTTGATGTGATCAACCAAGTCAAGTTAGGTTTTGTTGTGTTTTAATGTCCTATGTCTGAGTGTGCAGGAACTTAGGAGCACAGGAGGTCGAGCCAAAAATACAGCTAGCGAGAATGACAGCACGGGAGAGAGTCGACGGGCTCGGTGTGCTAGAGGGACGAGGCACTATGGAAGAGTATGTTGGCGGACGAGAAGGAAGCACATGACAGTTCTTAGGGATGAGAAGCCGGAGCGGAAGATTACTTAAGAATGCCAGAAAATGAGTTCGGGTGAACCCTAATCCGGATGGCCGAAATCACCCAAGCGAGCGGAACCGGATCAGAAGACCCAAACAGAAAGTTAATTGAGAGTTGACTCTGGTCTGGACGCCCGGAGCTATTCCTAGCGCCCAGATCACCCGGGGTAGCCAGGGTACCTCGGGTGTGAGCCCTGGTCGTGGGCTGGTTTAGCCTGGTCTGAGCACCCGGACCGAGTCCAGGCGTCTGAACCAAAAATCTTATCAAAACGCTAGCAATTGTGATCCGTTGCGACGTGGATAAAGTTTTATCTATGCCCAGGCGCCCGGAACCCTTCTAGGCGCCTAGATTAAGGTTATAAATACAGTTCTGATCTCAGTAGCTAAACACAACACTTGTAAACGATTTTCTTTTTGTTTAGCTTTGTAATCTAGTGCTTTAACTGCTATAAGAGGTCTCTCCGCTAGAAGGAGATTTGATAGTGAGTTTTCAACATCTTGGATTAGCAATCCCCTGATTGCAAACGAAGTAAATCTCTGTGCCTCTTTCTTTTTGTTAATTAGTTTATTAATTCTTTTTGTACAAGTATTTATTTTAATCAAGTTATAAAGATTGAGAAAGAGATCTCTTGTCTTTATCATGCATGGCAATTCACCTCCCTCTTGCAGGCCGTAAGGGGCCTATATATTTTGTGAAATCCAATTATGGAGAAAGTAAATGTACAAATCATGTGCATTGAGTTTAAAGATTATGGTTAAAAATTATCTTTGAAAATTATTTTAGAAAACCTTGGTATAATTTATCTGTTGATAAGAATCACCATTTATTAGTTAAATACAAAGTTAAAGTGAAACATTGAAATTTTCAATGATTTCTAATTTTGTATCATTTTTTGAAAATAAGATATATTTTTATAAAAAAAATATTTTTCCATGATAGTATATAACATAAATAATGTCTATATTAAATTTCATAATTTTTTAAAAAAACATAGAATTATCTATGTTTTTTAAAATTTGGTCTAAAATCAAATTAAAAAAAATCAAAAATAACAATTGATTGGCCAATGTTACCAATCAATTTTACATGTTGTAATTAATTGGCAAATCACGTCAATCAATTGGCATTGGCAGTAATTGATTGGTAACTTATACCAATCGATTGGATGCTGCTATTTTTGTTGAAATAAGTTTTCAGCCAATTAATCCACATTTAAGTACTTAAACTATTCCTAACCCTATAAATGCTTGGATAAATATTTAAGGATAATTTTCTTAATAGAGATGAAAAAGAAATGTTTAAAGGGGACTAATTTGGAGTTGAGGAAGTTTAGATTCAAAATTATATTTTTAACCTCATGACTTTAATTTTAAAATTTCCAAAAGGTTTAGGAACTTCAAATTATTATTGGTGCAATGATATCTGTTGAAGCATGTTTTGAGGAGGAGTTTCTCCTTAAAGGAATGATGATGATCTTTGCTCATGGTTTAGCATTGAAGATAATGGAAGTTAGGGAACCTCTATTGTAATGGTTGAAGAATAAGAGAAAGAAATCTTGGGAGAAGATTTTTGATGTGTATTAAAGGGGGAGAATATAAAGTTTAATTAAGTTAAAAAAAAACCTTCATTAATGCTTTAACATAAGAGTTAGCCTAACTTAAATATATTGTCAAACATTAAAAAAAGGGAGATATTGGTACAATCTTCCTCGGGTCAAGGTTGACCAGTTTAACTAAGCTCATATTAGCTCAAGCTTAAGTTTTGATGTTTGACAATGTGTGAGGGAGAAGAGAAGTCAAGCAGGTCAAGGGAGGATCGAATACTTGACTGAGAAAGTCCTAACTAGAGGTTAGCTAACGAAAAATCCTAATTAGAGGTTAAGCAATAGAAAGTCCTAGCGCAACTAGACAGTAGAAGTCCTAGCGAGGTTAGATAGTGAAAGATTTAGTTGGGAACTGAGCAATAGAAATCCTAGCGGGACTAGGCAGTGAAAGACCTATTTGGAAACTAGGTAATGGAAGTCCTAGCGGGGCTCGGCGAGATGAAAAGTCAAGGTTGGTCTTGAAGGACTGAACACTTCGTATGAGATGGTAAGTCTAAATGAGTCATGAAAGATCGGACACCTAGCACAAGTAGAAGTCCAAGTGGGTCATGGAGGACTGTATACTTGGTATAAGATGAAAAGTCTAAGTGAGTCAAAGGTTGACCAAACACTTGGTGAAGAAGTCATGGCAGGTCAAGGTTGACTGAATGCTAGGTAATAAAAAATCCCAATGAATCACGGATGATTTTAGGGTTAGATAAAGGAACTCTAAACTCAGATCAAAGTTTAGGGTTGAGCAATCGATTGACCCAAAGCAAACAATTAGTGTAATCTATTGTGAGTTTTTTCTTGAGCACAGAAGGTGTCATAATAGATTAGAACAATCGATTAGGCAGTGTTTGATCTACAAACGAAAGCTTGTTGAATCGATTAGTTTAATTGATTCAGCATTACCAATTGATTAGACTGGTCGATTGAGACATATTTTTTCGTGAAGCACAATAGGTTGTTGAATCGATTAGACTAATTGATTCAACAGGGTCAATTGATTTGGTTAATCGATTAAAGTGGTTTCACGAAAAATAGAAAGCTTCTAAATCTATTGAAGCAATCGATTATAAACTGTTAATCGATTAGCATGACTCACCAGTCGATTGGTTGGCCAAAAAGAGCAATTATGCAGATTTTGAATGGTTAATCTCATGTGGCAATCAATTGGGAGTAAGACTAATCAATTGAGACGTTTTCTAGCCCGAAAGGTGTTGAGTTGCAATGATTACAAATAAAGTCTTACATTGAAAACACATAAAAAGGATTATGGACTTATAAGAGAAAGATATCTCTATTGGTATGCGGTCTATTGGGTAGAGGCCAAAAATAAAATCATGGGGGTTTAGGTCCAAAGTGAACAATATCATACAATTATGGAGATATTTGAATTCTTTTAGTGCTAACAAAGGAACCCTAGAAAAAGGGAATTCGTGGACATTTGAAGTAGTCGATTCTTGGGTGTTTGGGAGATAAGTGTTATTATATTTCCTAACACCAAGAGACAATTCAAATCAAGAAAAGAGGCAGCAAAGCAACACTCATGTTGTAAAGCCATTTTTCGATTTCCTTTGTAATCTTGTTTGTATTTTTTTATTTGTATTCTGGCATTAGAGCTTGTATGAGGTTTCTTCGTCTCCGAAAAGTTTCCAAGGAGAAGACATTCATAGTGGAGTTGTGAGTGCGAAGAGTGGACCATTAGTCACTTTAAGGAGATGGATACTAAGTGATCTGACGATAAGGTAGGGCCCGTCCGACAGGTGGTCAAAGTGGTCAACGTTAGACGGACGCCCGATCGGGCGAACTACCTTCCCAGTCAGCAGATAGAGTAGCTGGTCGACACTTCGACAGCTCGGTCAGGCACCGATCGAGCTTCCGACGCTCATAAAGCTCAACCAGGAAGACACAAAGGCCGAGCAACCATCCCGCTCGGCAAACAGTGGATGCAGCCTCGACTCGACAAGCAGGACTCCTTCGCCCGACGAGGTGTAGCCGGCAGCAGCTCATCGATTGAGCGGACGCTCGGCCCGGCCGTGGCATTGTCCGGACGGCCGACGGGCCAAGCGACTCTCCTGCTCAGCCCAATAATAGACAAAGGGAGTAGTTGGTAATATCTTCCTAGGGATCAGTGTCATTGACAGGCGGCGTGGTCAGCGGCATGGGCAGACAGAGAATCGTACGATGGAAGCTTCGGCTGTTACGTCAGAGATATGCTCGGGTTGTTAAGGTATGACATCAGTCACGCTTTTCTGACACATCCTTTCCAGGTATACTTTGAGAAGCGTGCATACCTCGAGAAGTGTGCACGCGCCCCTAAGGAGCCTTATATAAGGATCCCCCAGACTTCGTCGGAGGGATGTTTTTGGGATTACTATAGCTACAGTTACGCTATTCCTTTCTACTTCATTCTTCATTCGCTTGTCGGTGATTGACTTGAGCATCGGAGGGCTATCGCCGGGGAACCCCTCCTTGGCTCGACACTAACGACTAATGGTTGCAGGCTCAGCTCGTCGGAGGTTCACGTCATCTTCGGTCGACATCTAGTCAACATGAGCGTCATCTACCAAGCGTCCGTCTACTCACTCTCGGACAAAATCACTAAGTAAAATTTAAATATTAACATTGTGAAGTCTTCGTTTCAAGTTTTCTACTGTATCATAAAGTTTAAAAAAGTAAAACGAGCTATTCATTCCCCTTTAACTCATACATATCCTAACATATTGTAGTAGCTATTACAATCTTCTAGTAGTTGCCAAATAGTTGCTATAAAAATTTTGAAATAATTTTAACTAAGTTAAAATGAATTAATAGAGTTTAAATAAATTTGAATAAAGTATATTTTGATATATAATAGCATGTAATTTTGATTAGAATAAAATATTATAATTTATTTACTACAGTAGTTATTCACAATTATTACACCAACTTGGAAATAAAGTATTTTCGAAATTAAAAAAATATATGATGAATAGTCTTTTAATGAAATTTATAATAAGTATATCCATCTAACCATTCATTGCCCTTTTAATTTTTCCCAATTATCAAGCCCTGCCCATCCGGCTCGATTTTGGCTGTTTGAGGAGAGTCGCTGCACTGACCGGTGGGTGCTGAACATTGACAGCTCAGTCTTGGAGGATCTAAGACATCTGGTTAAGATTTGACGGGCAATCACTGTTTGGATTTTTGATGTGACAGCGTA
Source organism: Zingiber officinale (assembly GCF_018446385.1). Lineage (NCBI taxonomy): Eukaryota > Viridiplantae > Streptophyta > Magnoliopsida > Zingiberales > Zingiberaceae > Zingiber > Zingiber officinale. The sequence goes on from NC_055987.1 coordinate 164,474,804, forward strand.
CGTACGACTCGCGACATTGCCTAGCTGCTCATATTGATAACCATCGTCCAGATTGGGTCAAATGATCGATCAGGTTCTAGCCTAAGATTGATGCTGATCAATCATACATGAAGCCTCCAACTTCGTTCCATGGCCTCGCTGCTAGGGGTGAGCATTCGGTTAATTCGGTTTATTCGGTTAATTTAATATTAATTTTGTATAAATTATTTTTATTATTATTTTAAAGAAATTTAATTAATTCGGTGTTAATTGAAATAACTAATTCGATTAATTCAGTTTTAGTAAAATTTTGATTTGATTCAGTTAGTCAACACTAAATCGGTTTTCGGTTAATTCGGTTAATTTATGGACCGAATTAACCGAATGCTCACCCCTACTCGCTGCTGCTGACGACGATCGACATCACGAATTAATTGGGAGGTACGCCAGCCGGTTGGTACAGCTAGTTAGCTAGCTGGCTGTCATTTTCCGGTGATCTCAATACAAACGTAGTGGACAAAAGAACGAGGCATGTTTTCCATAGTAACGCCGTACCCGGAAAACGGGCAGAGCAGACCAGATCAGATCAGGATTAAGTTGAGTTTGGTATCCTCACATCAGTCCACTGTGAGTTTGCTACGAAGGGAACCGGGCCAATACGGTCTACGTCTACCAGGAACTGAATCTGGTCTAAGTTCATCTACGAGAATTAAAGTTTGATATCATATTTATTTTTCTCTCTCTCAATTTGTGTAAATTTATAGAAATTTAAATAATCTATGTATTAGTAGATTTTGATCATTACTTATTGATCGGTTTAAAAAATTCAAATAGCATTTATTTTAAATTATATAAATTTCTAAATTTGTAAGGAGTCTAAAGATGCATTTCATTATTTATTTCGAATTTCTGATAGATATTCTATTATTATACTAACATTCAATCAAAATATTTAAGCCTAATCTCCTAAAGACACTCCTAGGCACTACTAGGAAAATCCAAAAATATTAAAGGAGGATACATTTAAACTCCTTACCACTTCAAAAATTCAAAAGAGCATAATTGAATCTCTTAGGTTGAGGTTTTAATTAAAATTCACTAATGGCATAGACTATTTGATTTTTATAAATCTGTAACACGAATGAGTTTGGAGAAAATAGATTTGATATTAAATCTTAATTCTAATTCTAATTTTTAGTAGTTAAATTAAAAAAAAAAATAAGGTAAGAGGAAAGGAGGGAGTTTTACTTTTAAGTGAGAGAGGATGAGAAATATTGAGGTTGATGCATTTGAGCCACTAAAAATATTTTAAAATTTAAACATTTTAAATGTGACTCGATGAATGAATTAGAAATTGGCATCTAGGAAATTAATGTTAGCAGGAGAGATAGAATGGGAAGTCATCCAAATCAATATATCTTTTGTTCATTCTCAAACGCGTGATTTAAAAATTACAAAAAAAAAAAAAAATAGTGATACTAATAGAAATATCCATCAGAATTCCATCGATAAATGATTATACCGATAGAATTTTTAGTGTCGGGAGTTAATTTGTCGGAAACAAGATTTTTAACTGAATATAGTATTCTGTCGTTAATATTTTATCGGTAGAATATTTTTTTTCTGTCGATAATGTTGCCGGAATAATTCTCATAGGCAGAGGTTTGAGGTTTCCAGATTACTGATGGAATCCTAATTCCGTCAGTAATTACCGACGAAAAATCATATTCTGTCGGTAATTACCGACAGAATATGATTTTTTCATTGATAATATATCGAAATGCCGACAGAAAAAAGGATTCCGTCAATGATTAATTTCGATAATAACCGACGAAATCCAAATTCCATCGGTATTATGTCGGAAGCGAAAAAAAATTTGACAACATCAATCTGTTTTCACTGCTCTATCATGTTTACAATTTTCAAATATACAATACCATCACAGACATACATACATCATATATAATCCACACATAAAAACAAAATCTATACATCATATAACGGTCACATAATAACAATCACACTTATAAAATCTACACATAAAAACACAATCCATACATCCTAACAATTCATTCTTATTCATACAATCCATATAAGCATGAATAAACTAATATTTATAATAATAAAAACAATAAATCATCTAAAACAAATAAAACTAATCAATTCTACATAATAAAAAAATAAATATCTATATATAAATCCAAGTTTATAAAATTCATACCATAATAGAAAGTACTACAAATAATACAACACCATATAATAAAGGAATCTGTAAAAAGTCAAATATCAAATGATCAGGTTGTTGTATAAATAAATATAGCATATGATAATATGAAAAGTCAATATGTAAATATAATTAAACGTGACTCTTGAAACACATAATAATAAAATATTTAAAAATGAGCATATTATAATATCAAAACAGAATAAATATGTTATCACGGTCTATGTATGATAAATAAAAAATTAAATTGTAATTGAACATACCTCAGAAAAAACTAATCCTCACCGTTTGATGGATCTTGAGTCTCCTGTGACTCGCCCCCGGGCTATGGTGCAGCAGCAGGGCATCCAGGTTATCACTCAGTTACCCGCGGTTCGAGCCCCAGTTATGACGAATTTGCAGGAACTTTTCCTCCAAATGGGGCACACAACTAAAGGATGTTGGGCTCCTGGGTTGCACGCTGCGAGCGCTTCTCGATTTACCCTGGTGGCCGGTGGGAAACTTTAGTGGGGCTAGGCCGGTCACCCCAGACTCGACATTACCCAGCCTGGTTAATCATTTTTTTGAGTATCTTGTGACTCAGAACCATGTGATGTCGGGGTAAAGAAGCCACAATCGCCCGCATTTGGGCCATGAGAGCTTCATTACTCTTGTCACGTTCGACTCTCTCCTTCTCCTCATTAGTCCTCCACTGATCCATATTGGTCATCCTCTGATCCATTAATTTCAATTGAGTGTGCAGTTCTTGATTTTTACATTTTAAAGACTACATCTCACTAGAAGAAGAGGAACTAGCACGCCCCACTGGATTCCTCAAACAATCAAATGCAACTTTGGCCTAGGAGCCAAGGCCGTAGAGGGTGGAGTTTTTGGTCCTTCCACTAACGACATCATAATAAATTTTATTTAGAGCGTCAGTGGATAAAGACTGTGACTCTCCCCTCTCTGCTGATGGCTGAGATGCCTGAGTCACCCTATTTGTCATTTGTTGCTGTATAAAAAAAATATAATATCTAATTTGATTAGTATTACTAAATACTAATCAAGATAGAAATTAACAAATATAATAAAGTTAATAATTTTACATATAGAGTCTGAGATCGAGAATCAACAAATGACTCATCGTTCTTCTTGTCGGTCTTGAGAAATATCACCATACATGTGGGCTGTCGGGCAAGCTCACGTTCCTACATACAAAATAATTTTGGATAAAATTATACAAGTTTGGTAATAAATATAAAATTTCTTATAAAGTATAACTTTAAATTATACTCACCAGATCTATGGTATGCTCAACAATAGATCTGGATCCTGACGTATGCCGAGCAGTTCCGGTGCTCGGGCCACCTGACTCTGTATTTCTATTTGCTTTTTCCTTTTTAACATTTGCTTGACATCTTTCTATAACCCAGGTGGTCCTCCATGCACTCCATATAGCCTCAGAAACATACATAGGCCTAGTGGCCTTCCTTCTCATATAGTACATATGATCTTTGTAAAGTTTGACACAATAAGTATCATGTAGTTTTAAATTGCTCTTCTTGCTCGTCCTCCCATCTATATCTTTTCTGCAATTATAAGTTAAACATTTAGTTTAAATGAAAACTATATTATAGAATACCAAATGTATTAAATTTACTTACCACAAATTCATTATAATAAAACAGCTTCATCTCTTGGTCTACATGCCTCCATTTAGTACTAGACGCGCAAACTCGTTCTTTGAATTTTCCAGTGATATATGTGGCAACTCAGTGGCCATTTGGAGTGAACCTGCACGAAATAATATTAAGTTATGAGAAATATATTGTATATGAACTTGAATTATTAATATGAAAAAATACTTACGAGTCCCCGACAACTCTAAGGACCTTGTAGCCACGGGGTACTACAGGCTACTGCTCTGCCATAATGATATCTGCAAACTAACATTGCAACACATCATAATAAGGTTTAAAAATATGATAATATAAATATAAAATAATATGGAAGCATAACTTACTTGATTAATAATAATGTTAATATTTAATCATCATTAACATCTAACTAATCAATATTAACAGTTTCTATGTCTTCGTCGCTTGATGATCTTAGTTCAACTTCATCCTCACTATTAGACATCTCTCCATCATCTATCTCTTCATAAGCGACATTAACATCTACAAGTAATTGAGAAGTAGATTGGAGTTGTAAATCAATTGAATGTCTCTCCACTTCATTATTCTGAAATACATCATGGTTTTGAGCAGTAACTGTGTTAGGCATCTTTATGGTCGAGCGAGGCTTGATTCGACAAACAAATAACCATTTACTAGATCTTTGTCTCTTCGTAGGGTATTCAAGATAGAAAACTTGACCCGCTTGTATCCCGAAAATAAAAGTTCAAACTTGTTAAATCTTTTATTTGTATTAACCTCAACTAAATTATAATTTGGATGTATTTTGGTACCTATTCTTAGGGTCGGATCATTTTATGAACATTTGAACAATATACACACCTTTAAAGGTAATGCAGGATATTCAATCTCTCTGATTTCGTCAAGTCTACCATAGTAATCAAACTCAGTATTATTGTTGTCCATAGATCCTTTGATACAAATACCATAATTATAGGTTAATCTCTGTAAATCTCATTGTACCACGTGGAATTTAAGGTCATTAACATAGTAACCAGAGTACACCTTTATTTTACAGAGGGGTCTTGATGCAATATTCATTATTATATCATCTCTCATATTTGATATTCTACGGTCTTGCACCTACAAAAATAGTTAACTTATAAAGTAGAAAACTTCTTAATAGATATGAACTAAAAAATTTCACAAATTCTCTAACTTACATATATTTGAAACCATAATGCAAATTCGGTTTTTAACTTTGCAACTACCTCACTTGCACCCATCGATGGATTTTGTACATATAGTTGTTGTTTGTATAAACTGAGAAAGAAGGTAATTACATAAAAATTGGGATATCAAGCAAAATAATTAAAGGATTGATAAATGTTTGATTAAAGAAGTTAACTTACTTTATGTATGATTTTACCTCTTCACAGTTTAAGAGTATGTATGTTCTTGCAGCATGGTATTTTTCTTCGGTTAACCATCTAGAACACGATGCACCCATTGACTTACCAGGAAACTTAAAAATAGAAAGCATTGATGGGTCTATCGGTTGACGAGCATCATCAGAATTTCTAGGATACTTGTGATGTCTTGTTTGCACACTATCAGTAAAATAATAGGAGCAAAAAGAAGATGCTTCTTTAACTAGATAAGCATTGCATATTGACCCCTCAACTCTTGCTTTGCTATAAATATTATTTTTTAATTTCTTCAAAAATCATTCGAATGGATACACCCATCTGTACTACATATAACCTGCTATTTGTGCCTCGTATGGTAAATGTACTGGTAGATGTTCCATTGAATCAAAAAAAAAAAGTGAAAATATGCGCTCCAACTTACTTAATATGACAGAAACGTCTGTTTCTAGCCGAAGCATATCATCCATCATAATACACCTCGTTGTCAAATCTCTAAAAAATAGACTCAATTCAGTGAACGTTTGCCAAATATTTTGAGGAAATAAGTCATGAAAAGCTACCAGAATAAGTCTTTGCATGAATACATGACAGTCATAACTTTTTAATCCAAACATCTTTAATCTGTTCATATCCAAGCATCGAGCCATATTGGAGGCATACCCATCTGGAAATTTGATTTCTTTCAACCAACTACATAAAGCTTGCTTACCATCTTTATTCAATGTATATCAAGCCTTTGGAAATCTATTGGTTGTTTCATTCAGATGCAACTCTGGTCTATTGACTAATTCTTTTAATTCCTCACATGATTTTGTAGTGTCTTTAGTTCTTCCAAGTACGTTCATCATAGTATTAAAGATATTATCAAAAAAATTTTTCTCAATATACATGACATCTAAATTATGTTGAATAAGAAGATACTTCCAATATGGTAACTCCCAAAAAATACTCCTTTCCTTCTAACCACACTTGCACATCCTGACAATATATTTATTTATCTTTTTGGAACCAAATTGAGATACTGGTAGAAAACCATAACTGTTTATTTGTTTACCTGAAGCATGGACTGGAGGGGATTTTCTGACTATAACATTTTTTAGAAAATTTTTCTTATTTCGCCTAAAAAGATGATTAAGTGGTAAAAATTTACGGTGATTATCAAACCAAGATACCTTCCCACTGTAAGGTAATAAAAATGCATCAGACTCTGTCATACAGTGTGGACATTCCAATTTACCAGTCGTGCTCCATCCCAACAACATTGAGTATGCTGGAAAATCACTAATTGTCCATAATAATGCAGCATGAAATCTAAAATTAGTTTTACTTGCAACATCATAAGTCACCGACCCTACATTCCATAATTTATTCAACTCGGCAATTAGAGGTTGCAAGAAAACATCTATCTTCTCTATGGGATTAGTTGGACCAGGAACAAGTACTATAAGGAACATAAATTCATCTTTTATACACATCCATGATGGTAAATTACACTGTATTAATATAACTAGCCAAGATGAATATTGTTGCCCTGACTAACCAAATGGCTGAAATCCATCTACAGAAAGTCCAATCTCACATTACGTGGTTCCATTGCAAAAGAGGGAAATATAGTATCAAGATGTTTCCATGCAGGGGAATCACAAAGATGACACATTATACCTCTATCGTGCTCATGTTCATGATGTCATATCATGTGGCAAGCTGTAGTAACAGATGCATATAAATGTTGAAGTCTAGCAGTTAACAAAAAATAATACATTACTTTCCAAGCAATTTTTTTCTTCTTCTGCCTTGGTATGCGAGTATCATGCTTATACTGAGTGTGTATACAGATTTTATATTCACACAGATCATTATCTTCATTCTAAAATATTATGTAGTAATTTATACAACAATCAATTTTCTCTACAGGTAAACATAAACCTCTGACCAATTTCTTTATACTGTAAAAACTATCAGCCATTATATTATCAGCAGGAAGTAATTCTGACATTAATTGACATATGTCATCATAACATCTTTCTGAAAAATGATATTCTACTTTCATATTCAATAACCTTGCAGTAGCTGATAACTGAGAATGACCAGAGGGAATATCTTTCCACACTTCTCTTTCACTAGCCTTTAACATTTCATATAGTTACTGATATTCAGGTGTTGGTATTTCATTGATATTGGAATAATCAACTGCAGCATTCACAGCATCGTGAACCATTGATTGCATTCCAATACCATAAGTTGATGATTCAGACGTAGTAGGAGTTGTGCCAGATGAAGAACCACCAGAAGGTCCAATTGATTCATACAAATATGGCTCTCCGTGACAGTATCAGTTGTAGTAATTTGACATAAAATCATTTCTACATATATGCATTTTTACAGTATCCTAATCACAGAAAGCTCTATTTTAACATTTTTTTTATGATTACACGAACACCGTAACTCGGCATCATTCATATATTCTGGATGACTCTTAGCAAAGTTTACAAATTGTTCTACTTCAGTAATAAAATCATCTCTAATAAATTCTTTTTCTAATTGATTGTACATCCATGCTTTGTTCATAGACATTATCACCTAATGGGAATACAATTTAAAACACTATTAAACTTGTACAATTTAATTTAACCTTAAATAAAGTAATCAAACATAATACAATGTGAGTAATTTCCATTTAACAACAAAATATATTAGATCAAACATAATGTTCACTTTTATTGAATATTCAACTTAGTGAACCAAAAGAAGCCTAAATTATTTTTTCATATATTGAACATGAAGTATCTACTAACACTAAAATCACCATATGACTATATCATGTTATATATCAAAATATTAACTTAATCTACATCTAAATTCAATTATATAGATTATATCTAAATATGTGTAGTCCAAATGGAGAAGAGCGACAGTAAATGCAATATACTACAATAGAAATAAAATTTAGCCAAAATTTTAAAAAAAGTGACATGGTAAGATAAATTCAACCACAACAAGCCTCTGGCTATCCAACCTACGCATTGACAGTCGGCACAGCCACCGCTAGCCGAGTGGCGTTCAGCATAGCAGCTAGGCCAATGCTAGCGGCCCACACATCAGGCAGGCCAGTGCTGGCATGTTGCCGGTCGCCGCGGTTGCTAGCCACATGCTAGCGGGCACTGCTAGGGGTCGCAGCGGGCGATGCTGGCGGGCGCTGAAGGCAGCCGCTAGCCACGTGCTGGTGCCCGTCGTGGGCGTTGCAGACTGCCGCCGCAGGCGCTATAGGCGGTCTCCGCGGGCATTGCAAGCGGCCGCCAGCCGCGTGCAACCGCGTGTTGTGTCGGCCGCCAGTCATTGTCGACGTCGGGAAGAGAAGGGAAGAGGGAGAAAGAGAGAACATACCTAATCACTGGAGCGAGATCGAAGAAAGCCACGTGCATGAAGGAAAAGGATCGGATACCAGCGTGCCCTAATTTTTTAGGCAAGATTACCAACAGAATTCATTTTCCGTTGGTAATCTAGTTTCCAATGGAATTAAATTACATCGATATGTTTATAATCACCGACGGAATTCATATTTCCATCGGTAAATAGTGCACATTACCGACGGGATGAGTTTTTTTCGTCGAAATCCAAAATATACCAACGGAAATAATTTTTCGTCGGTAATTACAGACGGAATTAGGTTTCCGTCGATAATTCTGTCAGTAATACTGGTTTTTTTTAGTGAATTTTCAAAATCTATGTGCGTCCTTAGGTAAATTACCGATAAACATGTCAACGTCATATGAGGAAAACGGACTAGAGACCTCACATGTGTAAAATGGCTCCGTCTAGTTTAGTCTGACTCGACACAATTGGGACGACGCATCCACCGAATAAGCACTGGCACAAGGCAAGCACGCTCTACTTCTACTTGAGTTCTACTCGATCTTATATTTCTCTTACAATATTAGGTAGACGAAAGGGAAGTTAAGTTACGTTTGGTTTGGCCCAATGCTAGTCACTCAATTGACTCGCACACGAGTCAACTTCCTCCAAGCAGGGATGATTTCGTGTATTCATCTTTTATCTAGTCAATTCTTATCATAGTAATAGATAATATTTCTCATCTTGAGAATCCCTCTAAAACTATCCCATACGATTTGAAAGGGAGAAATCACGAGGAATTTCATCAAGCATAATGACTCTTTGCATAAGATTAGATGATCCACGATACATTAATGGAAATCGATTCTATGATATATTGTAACAACACCATACATAAATATAAGTATCAATTGTATCCCGAGGAGGTTAATTAATTCAAATTGCTCTTTAACTTTGAGGAGCTTTTTAACTTTGAAGAGTAATAGTACACCAATCATGAGAGGGGACATTAGGCATTGCCCACTATTAAAATGGTAATAAAGTTGATTAGACTTATCCTAAATGTCTTTTATAATCTGTTTCAAATTACGTAAAGAAAAATAAATCATTAAGTTAAGTTATATCCGACTGTCAAATAGAAATTTTTTTCCAAAGATATATATGCCCGAATTGATTATTGTTTCATTATAACAAATCTATAATTCTCTAATCAATTATATAGGGATCATTACTCGTCGAAAAAAGATGATATTAAAAGTTGCCATCGTTGGATGATTATACATTTTCACAGTACAGTAATTATGTTCTATTTAATAAAATTGTGCATTAGAAATTTTAGATTTTCATAGTATTTATTTAATTTTTTTAAAAAAATATGCATGTGTATTTTAAGTGTAGATTTAAAATTATATGGATATAAATAATAAAGAAAGAGATTCTGCAAACTTAATTAAATTAATTTTTAACTAATTAAAATTTAAATTTCAAACCTAGAGATACGTCACTTGAGATGATAGATGGTCTTTTAATATATATATATATATATTTTTTTTTTGAGTTAGTATTTATTTATATTTATTAATTATGCTCATGTTGCAGTAATATTTTTTATATATACAAGTTAATAAGAGAATAGTGTTGCATTTTAATTATTTATTTATTTAATAAATTTATAAAAAATAGTTGTTGCACTTTATTTTTCATTTATTTGAGAAAACAATTTTACGAAATTAATAAATGATAATATATTGACCGTTAGTTGATTAAATCTTTATAAAATGATAATGAGATGGGAAAATGACACCTATTATTTTAAATAGGTATAATTACGTTTTAAATTTTCAATAAAAAGTATCCTAAATAAATTTGTGAAATTACTAAATGTAGTTATTTTTTATTTTATGTTAAATAATTTATCAAATTATAAAATCATGTTTTATAAATTTAAACTCCTACTTAATTATTTTCATTCATTCAAATTTAGTATTTAGTTGATTGTAATTATATATATTTGCAAAAAAAAACATAAATTTAGATTTACCGAGTTAATATTTTATAAAAAAAAATAAAACTATTTTCTATTAATTTAAATAATCGATGTCTACGTACATGATTATTTTATTTTTTTTTAAATTAAATTTATTTGGCATCTGAAGTGCTTTTTATAATGAATAGATTGGCCAAATGAGTTTATTTTTTAATTAAATAAGTTTTATAAGAGTAAAAAAAAAACCAAACTTAAGATTCTCTTTTAATAATAAGAAGAAAAATTCATTAAAAAAACTCTTTTAACAATTTTTAAACCAAAAAAAAAAAAACGTCCTCCCCCTTCTTCTTCACGTTGAGGGGTTTCAAGTCAGCATCGCATCAGCTACCTGTCGCATCCCAATTAATAACTTGATGCACCAAAGGAGGGAGGGAGATCGACCTGCCCTGCCCGAATGGTCCTTAACCATCCACATACGTCGACGGCAATTGAATTCATCTCAGTGCCAACTGCCAACTGCCAAGGGCAAGGGCAGGGGGCCAAGGGTAGCAGAGAGAGAAGCCATGGACGAAGGTGAAACAGAGAACCTCAAGTAAAATTTGCTCATTGTTATTGTTCGATCACAGACAGACGTGGGCCATTGACATTTGAAATCAGAGCAGAAGGTTGTTTGCAGGTCGCTTTGCAACCTTTATATCCCATCTTTCCTCTACTGAAACCTCTCCAACTCAATCTCCCTTTCACTATATATCCTCATTTTCTATGATCTCAAAAGTCTGTTAGTTGTGTGCTAGCTCTGGTAGACAGTATTGCAACTTTAAAGCGCGCATGCACTTTGATGCTTCTCTCCAGAAATCGTCTTGATTGCGCTGAAGCCTCTGCAATTCTTCTTCTTCTTCTTCTTCTTCTTCTTTACAATGATTTTTGCTGCTTGACGAGGCTGGTAATATTTGCCATGCTTGATGAAGAGTCTCTTTGTTTTTGACTTCCCCTGTGCTGCTGCTTAATTTGTGTCTAAATATGATGGGGATTAAGAGCACGGGGATTTCATTGAAAAGCTAGCGTTTGGGCTTCGAGATCTTCCGAGGGGAACGAAGTGAGATGGAAAGCTAAAAAGATAGTCTTTTGGCATTAAGGGTGCAGCGTCCAAACTCTATGGAGGCTGAAAGCAGCGCTAATTCCGTGTCTTCCCACTCCCCCGCGTCCTCCTCTTCCTCCCCGCGCGGTGGCGAAGCTGCCGGCGCCTCCGCGAAGCGGCGGCGCCACCAGAGCGACCACCCTGTGTACCGCGGCGTCCGGATGCGGAACTGGGGGAAGTGGGTGTCAGAGATCCGGGAGCCGCGCAAGAAGTCGCGCATCTGGCTGGGTACGTTCCCGACGCCGGAGATGGCGGCTCGGGCGCACGACGCGGCCGCCCTTAGCCTTAAGGGCGCCGCCGCGGTGCTCAACTTCCCGGAGCTCGCCGGCTCGCTCCCGCGCCCGGCGACGCTGTCCCCTCGCGACGTGCAGACCGCGGCTGCCAAGGCCGCGGCGATGGACCCCGGTGCCGGCGCAGCGGCCTTGGAATCGTCGCCGGAGGATTGCGACGACCTAGGCCAGATCATCGAACTGCCGCAGCTGGGCGAAGGGTGCAGGATGCTCGACTCGGCCTATTCCGGCGGCGAGTTCCTGTTCGACTCGTGGGCGTGGTGGCTGCCATGGTCTGAGACAGAGGATCCGACGGATACTTTTCCTCCGACCACCGTCGAAACCCTTCTACATGAATAGATGCTTCAAACGCCCATTATTATTATTATAAAGAAAAAATCGGCCTCTTCCTCTTAGGCTATAACTTTATCTGGCTTTCTTAATTATATGTATATAAATCTCCATTTCTTGTCCCAATTAGCTTTAAGCAAGTGACAACATAATAGTTTGGGAAGGTTTTGGAGAAGAAACTACTCTTGTCTTGAATGAGTATTTTTAGCCTGCACATTCTTACTATATCTATTCTTAAGCGCTTTTCATATGTCCAGACATTCAGATACATGTCCGGATGCCCCGATTTGTTTTTTTTTTTAAGTCGGAGTATCCAAATATATAAAGGGCACTCAGAATTGTACAAGATAAGAGGAAATGATCGGGGTGTCCAAGTATATATATATATATATATATATATATATATATATAGTCCTAAAATTAAATCGGGGCGCTCGGGATGCACGTTTGGAATTATAAGAGTTGCCTAGGAATATAGGCTGAATGAATGTGTATATTAAAAAAAAAAACAGTAACTAAAGAAGAATAAAAGGACTAATCTACTAGAGACACTGCACTCCCTGACAAATTTCTCTTAGCGACCTGCCAACTTATAATTTTGAACTCTCACTGCCGCATTAGTGAGGAACCACGAAAAAAAAAAAAAAATACAGTTTTACCGATGAAATTATTCATCGGTATTCCATCGATATAATAGGTTACCAACGAAATACCGACGGAATTATAATTGTCGGCAACCTATTTGTCGAAAAGGTCATTACCGACGGAAGATCTTATTTCCGTCGGTAATAATATACAGACGGACCATAATTTCGTCGGAAACATTACCGGAACAATGTCTTTTGGCCAGGAATGAATTACCGACGGAAGAATGTTTCCATCGGTAAAATATCGATCTACCGACGGAAATTCGGTTTTCCGTCGGTAGATTTTTTCAATATTTACCGACGGATTTAGATTTCCGTCGGTATTCCGTCGGTAAACTAAAAAAAAATTCCAGGAACGATCTGTTTTAACAATTTCCAAATATACAAACCATCACAAATATAATTCATTACAATCAATCCACAGAAATATATATAATCAACACAAACAAATATAAACCACACATAAATTAAAACATCACATTTACACAATCCACAGTTAAACAATCATAACATTTTAACACTTCATTGATACAACTACATACAAACATATAATCCACACTTACTAACTTACATCATATATACACATATATATATATATATATATATATATATATATATATATATATATATATATATATATATATATATATATATATATATATATATATATAACAATCATTTTTACACAATCGACACTTAAACAATCACAATATCATATTATTAGAAACAACTATAATCATCTAAAACAAACTAAACTGAACAAAATATTATAGTGCATATATAAATCCTGTCAAAATGATACATAGCATAGTGCAAAGTTACAGAATACATACCATAGTGCATAGTACATAAAATAATACAAGAATGAAAGATAATGCTAGAAATCCTGTCAAAAGACAAATATCAAATGATCATGTTGATATATAAATAAACATTTTTGCATATATGTATATCAAATTTTATTTATAATAAAATGATACCTGGACACAAAAAGGAGCATATGATCATATGAAGAGCCAGTATGTAAATAGAACTGAACATGACTCCTGAAACATATATTAATAAAACATTTAAAATTAAATGAACATATTGTACCAAATATAAAAATAGAATAAATATATTATCACGGTCTATATATGATAAATAAAAAACTAATAAAGTATAATTGAACATACCTCAGAAAATGCTAATCATCACCGGCTGATGGATCTTGAGTCTCCTGTGACTCAGAACCATGTGACCCCTGGGTGAAATTAGCCACGATCTGGCGCATCTAGGCCATGAGATCATCATTACTCTTGTCACGTTCGACTCTTCTCTTCTCCTCATCAGATCTCCTCTTCTCCTCATCAGCTCGCCACTGATTCATATCGGCCATCCTCTCATCCATTGATTTCAATTGAGTGCGCAGTTCTTGATTTTCATGTCTTAAGGACTGCATCTCACTAGATGAAGAGGAACTAGCACGACCGACCGGATTTCTCAGACAATCAAATGTAACTTTTGCTTGAGAGCTCAGGCCGTAGAGGGTAGAGCTTTTTGTCCTTCCACCGACAACATCATAATAAATCTCATTTAGAGCGTCGGTGGATAGAGACTGTGAATCTCCCCCCTCTACTGATGGCTGAGATGCCTGAGCCACCCTTTCTGTCATTTGTTGCTGTAAACAAATAAATAATATCCAATTTAATCAGTATTGCTGACTACTAATTAATATACAAATGAACAAATGTAATAAAGTTAATAATCTTACATGGAGAGTCTGAGATCGAGAATCAACAAATGATTCATCCTTCTTCTTATGGGTCTTGAGAAAGACCTCCATACATGTGGGCTATCGGGCAAGCTCGTGTTCCTACATACAAAAAAATTTTGGATAAAATTATACAAGTTTGCTAATAAATACATAATTTGTTACAATGTATAACTTTAAATTTTACTCACCAGATCCATGGTATGCTCTACAATAGATCTGGATCCTGACGTATGCCGAGCGGTTCCTGTGCTCGGGCCACCTGGTTCTATATTTCTATTTGCTTTTACCTTTTCAGCATTTACCTGCCATCTTTCTGCAGCCCAGGTGGTCGTCCATGCACTCCATATCGCCTCGGAAACATACGTAGGTCTAACGCCCTTCTTTCTCATGTAATACATATGGTCTCTGTATAGTTTGGCACAGTATGTATTCCATGTAGATTTAAATTCTTCTTCATGCTCGTCCTCCCATGTATACATTTTCTGCAATTATAAGTTAAGCATTTAAGTTAAGTGATAACTATATTAAATATAATACCAAATATATTAAATTTACTTACCACAAATTTATTATAGTAAAATATCTTCATCTCCTGGTCTACATGCCTCCATGTAGTACCAGACGCGCTAACTCGTTCTTTGAATTTTCCCGTGATATATGTGGCAACTCGGTGGTCATCTGGAGTGAACCTGCACAAAATAATATTAAGTTAAGAGAAATCAATTATATATTAACTTGAATTAATATAATGAAAAATACGTACGAGTCCCCCGACGACTTTAAGGACCTTGTAGCCACGTGGTGCTACTGGCTGCTGCTCTGCCATAATGATATATGTAAAACAACATTAGAACACATAATAATAAGGTGATGAAAACATGATGATAAAATTACAATTTAATACGAAAGCATAACTTACTTGATGATTACTAATTATAATACTTAATCCTCGTTACCATCTAACTAATCAACTCTGTACAGTTGTTATTGTTGATACAGTCTGACCTGGCTGTTGTTTTGATGTTGACACTGATTTAAGTTTGTATCAGATGTTAATTGAACTCGGATTGATTACTGATCAAGGTTGATCATGTGGAAGGGAAAAGTCCAAGTTGGAAACTTGGCACGCGAAGTCGGAGAGGGCTCGGTAGCTCGTTCTCTGGACCGGACGAAGTCGGAGAGGGCTCGGTAGCTCGTTCTCCGGACTAGGTCGGAGAGGGCTCGGTAGCTCGTTCTCCGGACCAAGTCAGAGAGGGCTCGGTAGCTCATTCTCTGGACCAGACGAAGTCGGAGAGGGCTCGGTAGCTCGTTCTCCGGACTAGGTCAGAGAGGGCTCGGTAGCTCGTTCTCTGGACCAGACGAAGTCGGAGAGGGCTCGGCAGCTCGTTCTCCGGACTAGGTCAGAGAGGGCTCGGGAGCTCGTTCTCTGGACCGGATTAGGTCAGAGAGGGCTCGGTAGGTCGTTCTCGGACCAATTCTAGTATCACATAGGCGTTGGATCGGTCAACAGACCGATCCAGTGATACTTTGGATGTCTGATCGGTCTGGTGACCGATCAGGAAACACTCAGTAGCACACTGAGTGTAATCTGATCGGTCTGTAGACCGATCAGGAGAAAATGTCGCAGAAGAAAAAGGGCGTTGGATCGGTCTATGGACCGATCCACATCCAATCTGATCGGTCGCCACAACCAATCATACCAGCCTCAGACCGATCAGGCTGTTGTCTGATCGGTCCAAGGGTCTGTGATCGGTCTGCTGACCGATCCACAGTTAAGTTCATTGTGCATGCGCTTTCTCTGATATTTTCTGATTCGCACTTCTTTTTGCCCATCTCTGTTTAACCTTCTGCTGTGAGTCTTTTGGAGATATAGGTTGCAGGTACCATACCAATGCTTAGTTTCAAATTAAGCCTCATCAAAGGAATGAGACAAAGGATCTTTCCACTGCTTTCTCTGCGTCAAATGCATTTGAAGCAGCAACGGCTACAGGTTGCGATTGGCTGTGTTTCTGGCAGTGATCAGGCGGCGATTGGCTTAACTCCTGGTGATTGGTTCGAGCTCAGAGGAACCAGTGAAGACCGTAGTTCTATTGGTGTGAGCTCAGAGAATCAGAAGAGGAAGAGAAGCGATTGGCGACGCCGTAGCTTGCAGCAGGGATTCAGTGCAGGTTGGCAGCGATCCGGTGCAGGCTGATCGAATGCAGAGACATAAGAAGCAGTGTATGCTAGAAAGAAGAAGAGAACGTGAAGCAAGTGAAAAGCTGTGTGTGTTTCGGTTGAGAGCTTGCTGTGTTCTTGGACTCTGTCTTCATCATCTTCGTGGCTGTGAGCTTACTTCGATTTTCTTTGAGCCACTGTGATCTGTAAGTCTTGTGTGCTTCATTTTAAATCTGTTCGAAGACTTTGTGGAGAGGTTTCTCCATCGAGAAGGAGAGCTTCATTAGCCGGTGTCATCCGGGGTGTGATCTACCAAAGATCAAGGGTTCGTCCACCTTACGGACACGCCGAGGAGTAGGGGCAAGTTATCCCCGAACCTCGTATATCTTGTGTTAGTGGTGCTTGGTTCTTTTCTCGTATAATTTCTTTTTGTTTGCTTATTTTCCGCTGCGCTAACAAACTCGCTTAGAATTTTTGTGAAAAGATTAAGATTTTGGTGGAGGCTATTCACTCCCCCCCTCTCTAGCCATCCAAAGGATCCCAACAAGTGGTATCAGAGCCTGGTGCTCTTCATCTGGACTAACATCCTAAGGAGCAAGAAGATGGCCATGAAGGAAGGATTCAGCACCAACAGACCACCCTTCTTCGATGGAGCAGATTTTCAATATTGGAAGAGTCGCATGGAGTATTATCTCAAAACTGATATCTCCATGTGGTTTTCTGCAAAGGAAGGATTTACGCCTCCAAAGGACGAAGAAGGTAAGGAACTCGACTCCTCGAGGTGGTCCACCGAGCAAACCCGCAAAGGACAAGCCGATGCCAAGGCAGTGGTCACTTTGCAATGTGGAATAGCCAAGGACCAACTCGTCAAGGTAGGTCCTTTCACGAGCGCAAAAGATCTATGGAACAAGCTCATCGAGCTCCAAGAAGGAACTCGGGACTCTCGGATCGCCAAGAGAGACTTGTTCCTAAACCAACTCCAAAACCTCACCATGAGGGAAAATGAGACAGTAAGTGAGCTACATGGAAGATTCAAAGAGATCATCAATGGTCTCCATTCCGTGGATGAACGCGTGGAGAATCGCGATCTTGTAAGGTACGCTCTAAAAGCCTTTCCGAGGAGTGACTTGTGGTCATCTATGGTAGATGCCTACAAGGTCTCTAAGGATCTTTCAATTGTAAAGTTAGATGAATTCTTTTGTGAAATGGAACTTCATGAACTTGCTAACAAAGGTCGAAAGGAGAAAGGTATAGCTTTGGTTGCAGGAGAAAAGAGCAAGGATGGGAGAAGAAAGAAAGAAAAGAAGAAGGAGAAAGAGATTCCTTCATCTTCATCCTCCTCCGAGTCCGATGATGAAGGTGGATCATCATCAAGCGAGATGGCAAATTTTGTGAGGAGGATCATGAGAAGAAGCAGGAGATACAAAGGTAAAACTGTAGATCAAAATATTGATAAGTCTAACGTTACTTGCTATGAGTGTAGCAAGAAAGGACACTATCAGAGCGAGTGTCCAAAGATAAAGAAGAAGGAGGAAAGGGCCAAGAAAAAGAAAGCCCTCAAAACCACATGAGATGAATCCTCCTCGAGCTCATCGAAGGAAGAGAAGAAGGAGAAGAGCACAAGGCAACTAGCACTCATGGCAAGGGAGGAATCCGATTCCGGGAGTGATGGGGACGCAAGCACTTCAGCCGCGGCTTCATCATCTTCGGATGATGAAGAGGTAACCTCTTCTCACTTAGAAAAATGCTATAAGACTATTACACATTTGTCTACCTTGCTTAAAAAATCAAAAACTGAAATTAAATCTTTAAAAGATGAAGTAGAGAACTTGAGAGCTCTTAGGGAAGATGAGGTTGATGACCTACATCTAGAGCTCCTTGAAGATGAAAACAAAGCCTTGAAGAGTGAAGTTGAGAAACTCAAGAAAATGCTTGAGAAATTCTCAACTAGCTCCAAGACATTAGACATGATTCTAAATGCCCAAAGGGCGGTCTACAATAAGGCTGGGTTAGGGTATCAACCCAAGGAGTCAAGTTTTATTTCTCTAGTGTCTAGAACCCATTTTCATAGATCACATGCTTCTAGGGTTCATGAGACTAGGAAGGGTATAACCAAGGCATGGGTGCCTAAGTCTTTCATTGTAGATGCATTAGGTCCCAAGATTTGGGTACCTAAAACATCTATCTTTCGTGTCTTGTAGGCATTGGTCAAGGGGGAGCGTCTATCAACTTGGTTTGTTGATAGTGGATGCTCCAAGCACATGACCGGGGACAAGTCATTTTTTACAACCCTTCAAAACAAAAATAGAGGTAATGTGTCATTTGGTAACAATGGTAGTCTTAAGGTTATAGGAGTTAGAGACATTCATATATCCGAATGCCTCCAAATCAAGAATGTCCTTCTAGTCAAGGGGATGACTTTTAATTTCCTAAGTGTCAGTCAATTGTGTGATACGGGTTATACAATTGAGTTTCATTTAAGTCAATGTCTGGTCAAACACATTGACACACTTGACACGGTACTAGTAGGCACAAGAGTAGATAACATTTATCAAATTTCTTTTAAAAGTGCTACTAATGCCTCTGCTAAGTGTTTCATGTCAAAAGAAGAAGAATCATGGCTTTGACATAGGAGGTTGGCTCATGTGAACATGAAGAATATTAGAAAGCTGGCCAACAAAGGATTAGTGCGAGGCTTACCAAGCATCAAGTACCAAAAGATAAAACTATGTGATGCATGTCAAAAGGGTAAGCAAACAAAAGCAACTCATAAAGGTAAAAGCGTTGTAAGTACCTCTACTGTTTTAGATTTACTGTATATGGACTTGTTTGATTGTAGTAGTGTCATTTCTTTGAATGGTAGTAGATATTGCTTAGTGATTATTGATGATTTTACTAGATATACATGGACTTTCTTTTTGAAAAATAAGGATCAAACCATAGATATCTTTATTTCTTTTTGTAGAAGAACTGAAAATGAAAAATCAACAACAATTAAAACAATTAGAAGTGATCATGGTGGAGAATTTCAAAACCATAGATTTTTAGAGTTTTGTCAAGAAAAAGGATATAGGCATGAGTTCTCTACTCCAAGGACCCCACAGCAAAATGGGGTTGTGGAGAGAAAGAACCGAGCTTTGCAAGAGGCTGCACGAAGCATGCTCAATGAGTACTCACTACCGAGCTACTTGTGGGCTGAAGCTGTGAATACAACTTGCTATGTGCAAAACCGAGTCCTGATACATAAGTTTTTAGGAAAAACTCCTCATGAACTTTGGTTTGGGAAACCCCCTACAATTAAACATCTTAGGGTGTTTGGTTGTAAGGTGTTTATCTTGAACACCAAGGATCATCTTGGAAAGTTCACAGCTAAGGCTGATGAAGGGATACTGGTCGGGTACTCTCTCTTCAGCAAAGCCTATCGAGTCTACAACAATAGGACTAAATTGATTGAAGAGTCCTCAGATGTAGCATTTGAAGAAATCCCTAAATCGAATGATCAATCAAGGGATGTAGGAGAAATTCAACTTGAACTTAGAAATCTAAGTTTGAATGATCAAAATGAAGAAAGAGTCGAGGTTGACTCTGATGACGATGAGCAAAGGCAACAAAGGGCTCAGGATGATCATTTGCCTGATACTGAGTCTCTGCCTGTGCCTAATGAGACCATTCATGAGGCACCACCAACACCAAGGCAATCTAGGATAGCCTCTAGTCATCCCCAAGACCAGATTGTGGGAGACATCCAACAAGGGGTTAGGACTAGATCATTCTTTAGAAATGAGTCTAATGAGGTCGCCTTGATCTCAGAAATTGAACCAAAAATAGTTGATGAGGCATTGCACGATCCTGACTGGATCATAGCTATGCAAGATGAGTTAGGTCAATTTGAAAGGAGCCAAGTGTGGGACTTAGTTCCTAGACCTAAGAAGACCACCATTATTGGAACTAAATGGGTCTTCAAAAATAAGTTAAATCAAAAGGGAGAAGTTGTAAGAAACAAGGCAAGACTTGTAGCCAAGGGCTATAGTCAAGTCGAAGGTCTCGATTATGATGAGACTTATGCTCCCGTGGCCCGATTAGAGTCCATTCGTTTAATGCTAGCTTTTGCTGCACATAGAGGTTTCAAGCTCTATCAAATGGACGTTAAATCGGCCTTCTTAAACGGATTCATCAAAGAAGAGGTCTATGTTGAACAACCACCAGGGTTTGTGAATACCGAAGCTCCAAACCACGTGTACAAGCTCAAGAAAGCTCTTTATGGGCTTAAACAAGCACCTCGAGCTTGGTACGAAAGGTTGTCAACTTACCTACTAGAAAAGGATTTTGTGAGAGGTCAAATAGATCCAACACTATTTCTGCGTAGAGATGGTGAAAATATTTTTGTAGCCCAAGTGTATGTCGATGACATAATTTGTGGCTCAAATAACAAGGACTATTTGAATGAATTTATCACTCACATGGAGAGTGAGTTTGAGATGAGTCTGGTGGGAGAATTGACTTTCTTCCTTGAACTTGAAATCAAACAAACTCGAGATGACATTTATGTCCATCAGACGAAATACACTCAAGAGATGCTCAAGAAATTCAACATGAGTGACTCTAAGGAAGTGTCCACTCCAATGGCGACAAACACTCGTCTGGACAATGATGAGAGTGGAAAATCAGTTGATCTAACGCGTTATAGAAGCATGATCGGTAGTCTTCGATATCTCACAGCTAGTCGACCGGACATACTCTTTGCTGTGGGCATGTGCGCTAGATATCAAGTCTGTGCCAAGGAATCTCATTTAATTGCAGTTAAGAGAATTCTGAGATACCTTAAAGGCACAATTAGAGTAGGTCTTTGGTACCCTCGTACTGAGTCTTTTGACTTGATAGGTTATACCGACTCCGATTATGCTGGGTGCAAATTGGATCGGAAAAGCACTAGTGGGGGTTGCCAATTCTTAGGATCATCATTGGTTAGTTGGTCAAGTCGGAAGCAACATTGTGTTGCTCTCTCCACGACCGAGGCTGAATACATTGCCATGGGAGAGAGTGTATCACAATTGTTGTGGATGATTCACACTCTAGAAGATTATGGACTTTCGTATAAGGGAGTGCAAGTGTTGTGTGACAACATTAGCACAATAAACCTAACGAAAAATCCAGTCCATCATTCTAGGACCAAACATATTGAAGTGCGTCATCACTTCATTAGAGATCACGTAGCTAGGGGAGACATTGCACTCACATATATTGAGTCAAAGTCAAACCTAGCCGATATCTTCACCAAACCCCTTCCGGAAAATGAATTTAGTCATTTAAGGAGGGAATTGGGAATGTGTTTGGCTCAATAAGTCATTTTGACCACATCATGATCAATAAGGACCATTAAAATGACAAGAGAAATTGGGAAATTAATTTGGGCAACTTGGGAACATCTCACACAAACTATAAGGTTTAACAAAATATTTTTGTTTGCTAGAAATGGGGTGAGATGCTAGGATCAACCAAATTATTCAAAATGTATCATGCATCCCTTGAATAATTAGGTTGAAGAGACATAAATTGAGTATGGGGAAGACCATTACATAATTCATGTGTATTTGGTTCCTAGATCTTACTCATATATTCCAACCAAGGAATCTTGGTTGGACTTTTGCCTAGAAATTATCTAATTATGGTTGATGGTTGATGTGTTGATTGATATTGTTGTTTGATTCATTTCATGACTTTGATTGATAATAAGATAGGTTGTTAAAGGAAATAATAGCAACTTGGATATATTTTAACAAATTTGAAACTGATCATAGCAATCCTAAGTCTTAATTAATACCTTGGTTCACTATAGGTAATAGTTTTATAAGGTTTTCTGAGATTGGAACCCTAAGATTCCAAATGTCTGAGTTTTTGGTTTTAAAGTCTGAAACTTTCGGGCTCTAAACAAGCTCAGACCATAAGAGCTCATTTTTTGAATATATTTGTGGGTGATGATTCTTAGGTTCTAGGTTATGAATTTGGGAGATTCTGAATTCTTGAGTTCTGAACTTTTCAGAATTCTCGATAGACAACGGCTCAAAATTTCAGTATTATCAGACACTGACCGGTCTACCGACCGATCAGGAGGTTGCCTGATCGGTCTCCACGATCGATCAGGAGAGTTCCAGACCCATTTGACCTCTCTGTTCGATACCTGATCGGTCTCCACGACCGATCAGGACATTCCCTGACCACAGAAGGTTCACTGATCGATCCAGGGATCGATCAGGAGACACTTGCACGCATCGACCTTACTGATCCACATTTGATCGGTCCAGGGACCAATCAGGAAGCTCCCTGATCGGTCTCCACGACCGATCAGGACACTCCCTGACCGATCAGGACGTTCCCTGATCGGTCAGGATTTCTCCTGATCAGACAGTCGTCCGATCTTATGCTCTGATCACCCTCTTTAACTTCCCCCAACCCTTTCTCCTCTCATTTCACGCCAAAGAACCCTAGCCGACATTCTCCTCAGCACTCTCCTCAGTTCCGATTCTTCTCTCCACCTTCTCCGAAAGCTACAAATGGCGCCCAGGTAACTCCTTTTTCCTTCCCGAAATTTGTTCATTATTGGCATTTTGGTTTCATTTCTCACTGAATCTCTGTATATTGTCTCTTGTCTCGGTTCTTGATTGTTTGGGGCTCCCGTGCACTCTCACTTGTTCCGATCATGTCCCATTTTTGGCCTATTTAGGAAGAAATCAGCCGGTGAGGGTACTTCTAAGTCATCTGCTGAGAAATCCAAGTCCCAGGCACCCTCCCGACCTCAACCTTCCTTTTCTTCGAGATTCCCGAACCGACAGTTTGAACAAACGTTTCAACAGAGGACATTCAAGCTACTCCCATGTCGATCTGTGGATCGAAAGTACATGGATGAGTTTTGTCCCTCTGTATCCGAAACCCTGGCATATTATAAACTTGACTCGTTAGTCTACCTAGAAAGGGACATCAACTATGACCTAGTATCTGAATTCTACAACAATCTTCATCAGACCAGTGATGGTGCTTATAGAACCAGAATCACTAAGAGAACTATCGATTTCTCCGTCGTAGAATTCTTTGGGTATCTAGGTTGCCGAATGTGTTCAGGAGATCCTTTTCCCATTTATCCTGATTTACTAGACCCATTACCTCCTCCATTTGATGTATCACCTGACACTATCTATGAGTATTTCTTTGGACACCCTAGACCGGATGGACTGGATGAGTTGGATGTCGAGTTTCCTACTTTTGCGGCTCTGAGACTATCTCCTCCTGACTATATTCTTTTTAAGATAGTCATAAACTGTCTTCTTCCAATCACATCCAAACCTCTAGCAGAGATCCGACCATACCACTGCCTGATGCTTTATGATTTGCGTCGGCGTCTCGATTTTGATATCATGTCGAGCATCTATTCTTCGATCATCTCATATACTCAGCCTAGCAGCTCTACTATTTATATGCCTTATGGGCATATAATTACAGATTGGCTCGAGACCCTTCTGATAGATGTGTCTAAGGGTAGGATAGTGAAGATGGTCAGACAGGATTGCAGACTTGGGAAACGGGCATTTTCCAAGTCCGGTATCTTGGGACAGAATGGGACTGTTCGATGGAAGGATGGGAGAGGTCTGGGAGAGTTACCACGGGCACTTCCTCGACAGGTTGCTGCTCCTCCTCCTGTTGCTGATGAGGCCGACCCTGACCTGCGATGGCAGATTGCGGAGCTGGAGAGCCGCTTCGATCGGCACGATGAGCTACTGGCTGCTGAGCTCCATGGACTGCGCGTTCGGATCGACCAGCACTATGATGATCTACGCAGTCAGCAGATGGTGGCGCAACAACTGCTTCTGGGCTGGATGGCCAACTACCCACCTTCGCAGCATTTCTCGGGTCATCCACCTTCGAGCTCCAGCATGCCGCCTCAGGGTTACGTGCCTCCCGCAGATGATGATGATGTTCCTCGTGTTGAGGACATTGATTGATACATTCTGTTTGTCACTTTGACTGTCTGTGTTTTGGATGCTATTTTGTTGGATATTTTTGTATGACCTGGATATTTGCTTATTTCATCTATTTATGCTGCTCATTTTCCTGTTTTTCTTTATGTGTCATTTCCTATTGGCTATTGATATGCTGTTCATATGCTTTGTCTTGACTGCCTCTTATTTCTTTATTACTGTCTCATAATACACTTAGAGGGAATTCTAGGTGCATTAAGAAAAAGACAGTATGGGTTAAGGGGGAGACTTTTGAGTTTTATCACCCCATTCGCACCTTTTCGGTGTTTGACAAAGGGGGAGAGGATATCTAAGTTTAGAGATGTATGAAGGTTTGATTTTAGGGGAGAAGATAACGGGGAGGATCTTGATTCCCGTTATTGACATCCTTACATCGTGGTGTATTCATCTTAGGGGGAGGATCTTGATTCCCCAAAAATTATGAAAATAAGAACATTTCTGATCTAAACTTAAATCGTGTTGTCAAACAACAAAAAGGGGGAGATTGTTGATACAGTCTGACCTGGCTGTTGTTTTGATGTTGACACTGATTTAAGTTTATATCAGATGTTAATTAAACTCGGATTGATTACTGATCAAAGTTGATCATGTGGAAGGGAAAAGTCCAAGTTGGAAACTTGGCACGCGAAGACGGAGAGGGCTCGGTAGCTCGTTCTCTGTACCGGACGAAGTCGGAGAGGGCTCGGTAGCTCGTTCTCCGGACTAGGTCGGAGAGGGCTCGGTAGCTCGTTCTCCGGACCAGGTCAGAGAGGGCTCGGTAGCTCGTTCTCTGGACCGGACGAAGTCGGAGAGGGCTCGGTAGCTCGTTCTCCGGACTAGGTCAGAGAGGGCTCGGTAGCTCGTTCTCTGGACCAGACGAAGTCGGAGAGGGCTCGGCAGCTCGTTCTCCAGACTAGGTCAGAGAGGGCTCGGGAGCTCGTTCTCTGGACCGGATTAGGTCAGAGAGGGCTCGGTAGGTCGTTCTCGGACCAATTCTAGTATCACATAGGCGTTGGATCGGTCAACAGACCGATCCAGTGATACTTTGGATGTCTGATCGGTCTGGTGACCGATCAGGAAACACTCAGTAGCACACTGAGTGTAATCTGATCGGTCTGTAGACCGATCAGGAGAAAATGTCGCAGAAGAAAAAGGGCGTTGGATCGGTCTATGGACCGATCCACATCCAATCTGATCGGTTGCCACGACCAATCAGACCAGCCTCAGACCGATCAGGCTGTTGTCTGATCGGTCCAAGGGTCTGTGATCGGTCTGCTGACAGATCCACAGTTAAGTTCATTGTGCATGCGCTTTCTCTGATATTTTCTGATTCGCACTTCTTTTTGCCCATCTCTGTTTAACCTTCTGCTGTGAGTCTTTTGGAGATATAGGTTGCAGGTACCATACCAGTGCTTAGTTTCAAATTAAACCTCATCAAAGGAATGAGACAAAGGATCTTTCCACTGATTTCTCTGCGTCAAATGCATTTGAAGCAGCAACGGCTACAGGTTGCGATTGGCTGTGTTTCTGGCAGTGATCAGGCGGCGATTGGCTTAACTCCTGATGATTGGTTCGAGCTCAGAGGCACCAGTGAAGACCGTGGTTCTATTGGTGTGAGCTCAGAGAATCAGAAGAGGAAGAGAAGCGATTGGCGACGCCGTAGCTTGCAACAGGGATTCGGTGCAGGTTGGCAGCGATCCGGTGCAGACTGATCGAATGCAGAGACATAAGAAGCAGTGTATGCTGGAAAGAAGAAGAGAACGTGAAGCAAGTGAAAAGCTGTGTGTGTTTCGGTTGAGAGCTTGCTATGTTCTTGGACTCTGTCTTCATCATCTTCGTGGCTGTGAGCTTACTTCGATTTTCTTTGAGCCACTGTGATCTGTAAGTCTTGTGTGCTTCATTTTAAATCTGTTCGAAGACTTTGTGGAGAGGTTTCTCCACCGAGAAGGAGAGCTTCATTAGCCGGTGTCATCCGGGGTGTTATCTACCGAAGATCAAGGGCTCGTCCACCTTACGGACACGCCGAGGAGTAGGGGCAAGTTATCCCCGAACCTCGTATATATTGTGTTAGTGGTGCTTGGTTCTTTTCTCGTATAATTTCTTTTTGTTTGCTTATTTTCCGCTGCGCTAACAAACTCGCTTAGAATTTTTGTGAAAAGATTAAGATTTTGGTGGAGGCTATTCACTCCCCCGCCCTCTCTAGCCATCCAAAGGATCCCAACAGCTATGTCCTCTTCGCTAGATGAGCTTAGTTCAACTTCATACTCACTGTTCGAGATCTCTCCATCATCAATCTCTTCGTAAGTGACATTAACATCTACAAGTAATTGAGAAGTAGATTGGAGTTGTAAATCAACTAAATGTCTCTCCACTTCATCATTCTGAAATGCATCATGATTTTGAGGAGTGACTATGTTTGGCATCTCTATGGTTGAGCGAGACTTGATTCGACAAACAGACAACCATTCACTAGATCTTCTTCTCTTCGTAGGGTATTCAAGATAGAAAACCTGACCCGCTTGTATCCCAAAAATGAAAGGCTCAAATTTGTTGAATCTTTTGTTTGAATTAACCTCAACTAAATTATAATTTGGATGAATTCTAGTACCTATTCTTGGTGTCGGATCATACCATGAACACTTGAACAACACACACCTCTTTATTGGTAATGCAGGATATTCAATCTCTATGATCTCCTCAAGTCTACCATAGTAATCAAACTCAGTATTGTTGTTGTCCATAGATCCTTTGACGCAAATACCAGTATTATAAGTTAATCTATGTGAATCTCTTTGTGCCACGTGAAATTTAAGGCCATTAACATAGTAACCAGAGTACACCTTAATTTTACGAAGTGGGTCTGATGCAATATTCATTATCCTATCATCTTGCACATTTGATATTCTACGGTCTTTCACCTATAAAATATAGCCCACATATAAATTAGGACACCTATTAATAGGATTGAAGGAAAAAAAATTATAAATTTTGTAACTTACATATATTTGAAACCATATTGCAAATTCAGTCTCTAACTTTTCAGCTACCTCACTTGCAGCAATTGATGGATTTTGTATATATAGTTGTTGTTCGTATAAGCTGAGAAAGAATGTAAATATATAAATATTGGGATATCAAGAAAGATATTTAAGAATGAATAATTATTTATTTAGAGTAGTTAACTTACTTTATGTATGGCTTGACCTCTTCACAGTTTAATAGTATGTATGTTCTTGTAGCATGGTATTCTTCTTCGGTTAACCATCTAAAACGTGATGCACCCATTGATTTACCAGGAAATTTGAAAATAGAAAGCATCGATGGGTCTATCGGCTGAACATCATCAGAATTTCTAGGACATTTGCGGTGTCTTGTTTGCACACTATCAGCAAAATAATATGAACAGAAAGAAGATGCTTCTTCAACCAGATAAGCAGTACAGATTAAACCCTCAACTCTTTCTTTGTTACTAACATTATTTTTTAATTTCCTCAAAAATCGTTCAAATGGATACATCCATCTGTACTGCACAGGCCCTCCTATTTGTGCCTCGTATGGTAAATGCACTGGTAGATGTTCCATTGAATCAAAAAAACTAGGTGGAAATATGTGCTCCAGCTTACATAATATAAGAGGAATGTCTGTTTCTAGCCGAAGCATATCATCCATCATAATACATCTCGCTGTCAAATCTCTAAAAAAATAGACTCAATTCAGTGAGTGCTTGCCAAACATGTTGAGGAAGTAAGTCATGGAAGGCTACTGGAATAAGTCTTTGCATGAATACATGACAGTCGTGACTTTTCATTCCAAACATTTTTAATCTATTCACATCCACGCATCTAGCCATATTTGAGGCATACCCATCTGGAAATTTAATTTCTTTCAACCAATTGCATAAAGTTTGCTTATCATCTTTGTCTAATGTATAACAAGCTTTTGGAAATCTGTTGGTTGTTTCATCCTGATGCAACTCTGGTCTATTAACTAGTTCCTTTAATTCTTCACATGATTTTGCAGTGTCTTTAGTTCTTCCAGGCACGTTCATCACAGTGTTGAAAATATTATCGAAGAAATTTTTCTCAATATGCATGACATCCAAATTATGTCTAATAAGTAAATGCTTCCAATATGGTAGCTCCCAAAAAATACTTCTTTTCTTCCAACCACACTTGCACATTCTAACAATGTATTTATTTAACTCATCGGAACCAGGTTGAGATACTGATAGAAATCCATAACTATCTATTTGCTCAATGATTTCTTCACCTGAAACATGAGCTGGAGGAGATTTTCTCACAACAACAATTTTTTAAAAAGAATTTCTTATTTCGCCTAAAAGAGTGATCAATTGGTAAAAATTTACGATGATTATCAAACCAAGATACTTTCCCACTATAAGGTAATGAAAATGCATCAGAATCTGTCATACAGTGTGGACAAGCTAATTTACCAGTCGTGCTCCATCCCGACAACATTGAGAATGCTGGAAAATCACTGATTATCCATAATAATGCAGCATGCAATCTAAAATTAGTTTTACTTACAACATCGTAAGTCACTGACCCTACATTCCATAATTCATTCAACTCGACAATCAGAGGTTGCAAGAAGACATTTATCTTCTCTTTTGGATTTGTTGGACCAGGAATAAGTACTGTAAGGAATATAAATTCATCCTTCATACACATCCATGGCGGTAAATTGTACGGTGTTAATATAACTGGCCAAGATAAATATTGTTGCCCTGACTGACCAAATGGCTGAAATCCATCGGCGGAAAGTCCCAATCTCACATTACGTGGTACAATTGCAAACGAAAGAAATAAAGCATCAAGATGTTTCCATGCAGGGGAATCACAAGGATGACACATCAGCGCTCCATCGTGCTCATGTTCATGATGCCATATCATGTGGCAAGCTGTAGCAGTAGATGCATACAAACGTTGAAGTCTAGCAGTTAACGGAAAATAATACATGACTTTCCAAGCAATTTTTTTCTTCTTCTGCCCTAATATACGATTATCATGCTTATAACGAGGGTGTGTACAGATTTTGCATTCACGTAGATCATTGTCTTCATTCCAAAATATCATGCAGTTGTTTATACAATAATCAATTTTCTCTACAGGCAAGTCTAAACCTCTGACCAATTTCTTTATATTATAAAAACTATCAGTCATTATGTTATCAGCAGGAAGCAATTCTGACATCAATTGACATATGTCATCATAGCATCTTTCTGAAAAATGATGTTCTGCTTTCATATTCAATAACCTAGCAGTAGCTGATAACTGAGAATGACCAGAGGGAATTCCTTCCCACACTTCTCTTTCACTAGCTTTCAACATTTCATATAGTTGCTGATATTCAGGTGTTGGTGTTTCATCATCTATATTGGAATAATCAACTGCAGCATTTATCGCATCGTGAACCATTGATTGCATTGCAATATCATTAGTTCAGATATCAGGAGCAGTATAAGTTGTGGCAGATGACGTTCCACCAGAAGGTCCAATTGATTCATACACATAAGGCTCCCCGTGACAATACCAATTATAGTAATTTGGTACAAAACCATTTCTGCATATGTGAACCTTCACGGTATCCTCATCACGAAAAGCTCTATTCCTACATTTCTTAAGATTACACGGACACCGTAACTCATCACCATTCATATATTCTGGATGACTTTTAGCAAAGTTCACAAATTTTTCAACTTCAGCAATAAAATCATCTCTAATAAACTCATTTTCCAAACGATTGTACATCCAAGCTTTGTTTATAGACATTTTGACCTTAAACCAATAAATTGAAAATTAGTAAATATTAACGTACAAACACATTATAAATGAAATAACTATATTATGTTACAGAATAATATACGAATATATCTAAATTAAATCATGCTAAATAATATCAAGTACAATTTACTAAAATATACCTGAAGATGTGTAGGTCAACTAGAGAAGAGCAGCAAATGCTATCTGTTTACAAAATAAAAACACCTTAGTACAAAATTTTACTAAAAATTAACAAGTACAAAGCATAAATTATTACTATCAACAAACACAGCAGTGTCCAACGCAGCAACGATCACCAAGGCAACGTTTGGAACATCCGGCTCACAAGCAACCGGCACAGCGGCCAGCGGGCCGCTGGCGGACGGCACATACAGCGGCCTGATGCCAGCCGGCACAGCGGCACAGTGGCAACAGTGTGCTGCCCGCTGGGGGTCGGTGCTGGCCGCTGGCGGCCGGCACAGACGGCCAGCACCGTCCGCCACAAAGGGCAGCGGGGAGAGGAAAAAAAATGAGGGAGAGGAGCTTACCGGCGAAATCATGGAGGAGGAAGAAAGGAATCGGCGCGCGCGTGGAAAGAAAG
The DNA here is from genome assembly GCF_018446385.1 of Zingiber officinale. NCBI lineage: Eukaryota > Viridiplantae > Streptophyta > Magnoliopsida > Zingiberales > Zingiberaceae > Zingiber > Zingiber officinale. The sequence continues at coordinate 164,506,102 of NC_055987.1, forward strand.
GAAGTTAGGGTTGTGTTTTAGGCGGATTTACCGACGGAATGTGTATTCCATCGGTAAAAATGAATTTACCGACGGAATATTTCCGTCGGTGTAGTTTTATTCTTTTTTTTTAAAAAAAAACCCCATTCCTGAAGGAATTACCGAGGAATCTTTTATTCCATCGGAAATGAAAATAATGCCGACGGAATTAACTATTCCGTCGGTGTTTAAGAATAATACCGACGGAAAATAATTTTTATCGGTATTCCAATTAGTAAAACTGTATTTTTTTTTTTTAGTGAACAAGAATACCAATAGGAGTATTTTGTTTTAGTGTAAAGGGGGAATGAGAACCAACATATTTGTTGTGAATTTGTGACAAATGTAATAAAATATCAGAACAGTGATGACTCACTGTCCAGCCTCGGTGGCAAACAATTAATGAAATAATTAGAAATTAAATGCACACATAGAAAAAGAAGAGATTTCTTGGTTCCTCTCAAAATTATTCACATCACGATCATAAATCGGGCATAGTGACAGTTGGAAGGTGACAAGGTTTCGCATTATTTGGGAAAAAATAGTCCTATTTAGGACTGTAAATGAATATAACTTTAATGAATAAACTTGATATTTAATTTAGTAAGAGTTTATTTAGTTTTATTCAATATAAAGATAAATTAAATGAACAAGTTTGTATAATTTTTTATATTAAACGAGGCACTTGGGTGACAAATGTGAGAATTATTTGGTCGCTATTTAGTAATAAGTTTTTTTGTTTTTCTAACGTCGTATCATTTTGATTCACAAGATATTCAAGACTCAAACTCTATAAATAGAAATTTATTTTTATATTTATCATTCATTAAACATTAAAATTTGTTTGGTTATTTTTAATAAAATTTTGATATTATTGTGATATTATATCATGTTTATTAGTTTTGTTTATTGGTTATACATTATTCTGTACTTATCATATGATATTTGATGCAAAATTGACTTATGTGACAAAAGGTGATTCGTTCGTCCCGAGGGGTGACTACTAGCCATTAGTTCAAATGGTCAAGACATGGGGGAAGTTATGTTCGGTCACACCGAATTTCGACCTCAAGATCTCATGTGATAACATTCTATATTTTAATCATCGCATCGTCCCGAGGGGACTGATGTAAGATTGACTTCTGCAGTTTATTATGATATTATATGACCGTGATATGATTTGATACTATATGTTAGAATTAAGGATTGTATTACGATAGACGTTAGCGTTTGTGTGTCATTCTGATATTATATCTTGTGCTTGTTTTATTTAATAATATATTATATTCTATAAAACAATAATATATTATATTCTACTTGATGCAGGATTGAATGATAAATGTTAATATTATATTTTTGAGCATCTTGACATGCTTATCATAGACATTTAGATATGGTTGTATTGTGAATATGAGGTTTGATGTTGACATTTGGATATCATATATGTACTATGCTAGGAGCGTGTGTAGTCGTCTTTTATTATAATATATTTTATTACATTTTATTATCCACTTATTGTTTGACATTTGTATTTTGTGAGTATTGTTTATGATATCGTTTAGGTTTGATGTTGAAGTTTATTATATTGTTTGTATCATGTTTATTGGTTGTGAAGTTTGTGTTGGAGTAATCTGGATATCCTAGGTTTTGATGTTTGGGCAAAGGTCTAAGTTAGGTTTATTGTTGTATTTGATATGCATTGTGAGTGTGCAGGATACATGTACAACAAGAAAAGTCCAAAGGTGATCTTGGCAAAGGAGAAAAGTCCAAGGATGAGTCTTGACGGTGTAAGTCCAAATATGTAGTCTTGACAATGTAAGTCTAAGTGTGACTTGACAAAGGATGAAGTCCCAAAATGTGGCTCTTGGCAGTGAAGACCCGAAAATGATGACAAGGCTAGTGGAAGCTCAAGACAAGGCGTGAAGGATGGGGAGACATCCGAGTGACGCAAGGTTGATGGAGGAAGCTAGAAGGTTAGGTCTAGGTTGTGTGGGTAAGGACGAGTGCATGAGAGATTGTACTCAAGGTAAAATTTCAGTGTGCACTGTAGCAGTATCGTAGTGTAGTGGTACTACAGCGTTACTGTAGCAGTCGATTGGTGTTTTCATCATTTGACTGGTAGTCGACCGTTGGCTTGTAACGGTCGAATTTCACTTATAACCAGTCGACTGGTGGTTGTACCAGTCAACCGGTGGCGGGAAACACAGCTAGGTGTTTCCTCCTGAGCTCTATTTAATAGAGCTCGGGGTGCTTGGCCAAGGTTGACGAAAATAGAGGTGGTTAACCCCTCTTAGAGTCTCCAAGGTCTTCTTGAGTGGTTAAGAGTTTGTGCGAGTTTGTAGCGAGGTTTCTCTACTCACAAGGAGCTACTCAAGGTAGCCGAAATTTTTTCGGAGAGTCATCCACCGATGAATCGGGATCGTCCACCTTACGGACCGCCATGGAGCATGAGCTTCATCTCCGAACCACGTTAAACAACGTGTTAGGTTTGTCTTCTTTTGTTAGTGTTTGTCTTGTATTTCTGCTGTGCACACTAACCATTATAGGAAGCGACGTTTTGGGTGAAACGCTATTCACCCCCACCCCACCCTCTAGCGGACATCAAGATCCCAACAAGTGGTATCAGAGCGGGTCACTCTTCTACGGACTAATCGTCAAGGGAGCAAAGCGCTAGAGGAAGATGGAGTCCGAAGGACTTCTAGGATGGGATATTCGAATCTCACCTCCATACGATCGAGATTATTTCGAGTATTGGAGGAAGCGGTTGGAGACTTGGTTCCAAATGGATTGGAACCAATGGATTGTGTTGGAGGAACTATTTGAAGCTCCAACATACAAAAAGGAAAAACGTCTCCGGCCTCGGTATTAGACCGAGGAGCAAAGGGAGCAATCGAAGGCGGACAATGAGGTAACTAGAATTTTGATTAATGTATTACCTCTTAATTTGGTATTGGATGTAGGTGAATACAAGAACGCAAGTGACCTTTGGAAAAAGGTAATTGCACTTCATGAGGATCCTACAAAACTCCAACTAATGGAGGAGCCCGAGGAGAAGGGTTCATTAGTTCAAAAGGAGAAGGACCAATCGGTTGTTGACACGTGCTCAACATCCGAGGAGAAGAAGGAAGATGAGGAGGTATCATCTATATCTTCAAGGGAGGAAAAAGTGGAACCGTCCACATCATCAAGTGAAGAGGAAGAAGAGCAATCTAAGAAAGAGGAGATCTTGGAAGCTCAACTCTCCACCTCAACTACCAAGAAGAGCACAAAAGACCACATCAAATACTTTGAGTGTAGTAAAATGGGGTACTACAAGAGTAGGTGCCTTCACTCGAGAAGGTAAAGGAGGTAAACCCTAAACTGACTAAAGTTAATTTAGAAACTAATGTGAGTTATAGGAAGAAGAAGGAGAAGAAGCACATTATGTTCTTTATTTGTGGTGAGAGGGGACACTACCACACAAAGTGTCCAAGGAGAGGAGAACTCAAGAAATGAGCGCACTTGAAGAAATAGTAAAAGAAAAGGAGCTCAAGTCAAGGGAGAGTTTCAAAGATAAAGGGAAGGTAATCCCTATTTTGAAGTTTAATCCAAGCTCTAATTCTTAATATTTGTTAGAAATAATTTTCATTATTTACCCAAGTATAATCATGGATTTAGATATAATGATAGTAATAGGATTAATGTAGGTGATAACCCTAGGAGACTTATTCATGCTAAATCAAGTAAGGGTAGACTTAATAAGACCCAAACCTCTTTGCCAAAGGGAAGGAAAGTGCGTGAAAACTTAAGCATTAATCCCAAGAAAAAGAGACATATGCCTAAGAAGATGGGTAGGTCTTGGGATGTCCAAGGTGGACATGTTGACTCTAGGGTTAGAATCTTAGAGTTGAAAAATCAAGCCTTGAAGGCAAAGCTTGAAGAAATGGAGACAATCCTAGAAAAATTCATTATTGGACCTAAAGAACTTGACATGTATTTAATAGTCAAAGACCCAAAAATGTCAAATTGGATCCCTTCAAGACCAAAAGGAGGTCAAGTGCTAAAGTGATACATGATATTAGTAAGGGAGGTGTGACAAAGGACAAGGAGAGTCATTCAAGACCAATAAGAAGAAATATGCTAGGGTGACATATAATTATGGCAAGGATGAGGTGTCCAATATGAAGGACAAGAAGAAATTAACCAAAAATAAGGTGTCTAAGGTTAATAAAGTCAAGTTTGTAGGCCAAGTATCACTTACGGTACACCATGTGGGTGTAGCCATAGTGGATGAGTCACCAAGGGAGGTAACTAAGGTTAAGATTCCTAAGGTTAGGAAGAGCCTCTCGGACCCATGGTAGATGGGTTATCAAATGTGCCAAGTGGTTAGGAGACGGACTTAAGTCTTTAACTTAGTGGGTTGACACTGTTGGGTTGCAAGGTTGCAAAAATAGTCTCACATTGAAAACACATGGAAAAGATCATGGGTTTATAAGAGAAAGATATCTCCATTGGTATGAGGCCTTTTGAAGAGAGCCCAAGAACAAAACTATGAGGGCTTAGGCCCAAAGTGGACAATATCATGCAATTATGGAGATATCTAAATTCTTTTCGATCCTACAATTGGTATCAGAGCCCGAACTGCCAGAAGGTTTTACCACCGACTGTGCACAAGAACTATGGTCTGATTGAGCCATGTGGGTACAATATTGACCTCGAACAAAGAAAGTAAGGGCTCCTATGTTCGGATCAAGAGGACCAGACACCATGCAGGAAGTCCTAGTTGCGGCTAGGCAAGAAAGTCCTAGTAGGTCGGGTGGACCGAGGGGCAGGAAGACCTGGTGGGTCGAGGATCGAACGTGGGAAGTCTATGGTCTTTTGTTTGAGGGGGGATTATTGGGTTGCAAGTTTGCAAACATAGTACCACATAGAAAATACATAGAAAAGATCATGGTTTATAAGAGAAAGATATCTCCATTAGTATGATGTCTTTTGGGGAGAGCCCAACAACAAAATCATGAGGGCTTAGACCCAAAGTGGATAATATCATGCAATTATGGAGATATCTAAATTCTTTTCGATCCTACAGGCACAATTGGGATGTGTTTCATGAATTGAAATGTGAATTGAGTTCATATTACATGAAAATTAGTTTTTGATATATAGATGTCATATAAACTAATACTAGGGATGGATTATGGTTTAGTATAGGCAAATACATCAAGAGGAAGCCAAAATTAAGACTTTAGGTCAAGGTTCAATTGAACCATTTAGCTAGTTTTGAATTTTGTGTCAATCTTGGGATCTGTGATAAATATATTTTTATATATATATTTTTCCCAAGTAGACATGGATAAAATATACCTCTCCATAGAATTTGAAATTTTTTAGAGGTCTGTGGAATTTTTTGCGCATTTTTGAAAGTGGGTCAGATAGACTTTTTTTGCCAAAATAGAGTACTAGTCGATTGGTACAGTTACCAATCGACTGGTAATAGTAATTTTGAGCACAGAATGTCTCTGTAAACTCATTTTGATGATGACAATCGACTGAGACTTATGATAGTCGACTGATACGGTCTGAAAATATTTTTCAGCATTAGAAAATGACCAAAAGAGTGGTGAACATGTATGTAATCTTATAGGAGATTAATACATGATATTTATGGTCATTAGAAGTCAAAGAATTCAATAATTGGGATATTGTTGGAGCTCTTTTAGATGTATGGCAAAGGGAGAGAAGTTTAGGTTTAAGTGGAAAACTTACACACCTTTGCAAGAAATCCTATCTCAAGGGGAGCTTAGGTGAAGGGGGAGTGATTGCTCATTTATTAGCAAAGGGGGAGAAGTTTACCTTTGCATGAAATCCTAGCTCAAGGGAGAGCTTAGGTAGGGGGAAGCCTAGGGATTTATGTTTCATTATTTATGCATGAGTTGAATTGCATGTTTATTTGCATTATTATTGTTATATTGTTTCCCTAACTTAAATGGGTTGCCAAACATCAAAAAGGAGGAGATTGTTTGAGCAATCTGGGTACCCTAGGTTTTGATGTTTGGGCAAAGGTTTAAGTTAGGTTTATTGTTGTATTTGATATGCATTGTGAGTGTACAGGATACAAGTACAACAAGGAAAGTGTAAGGGTGATCTTGACAAAGGAGGAAAGTCCAAGATGAGTCTTGGCGGTGTAAGTCCAAATATGTAGTCTTGGCAATGTAAGTCCAAGTGTGACTTGGCAAAGGATGAGGTCCCAAAGTGTGGATCTTAGCAGTGAAGACCCGACAATGATGACAAGGCTAATGGAAGATCAAGGCAAGGCGTGAAGGATGGGGAGGCATCCGAGTGACGCAATGCTGATGGAGGAGGCTAAAAGGCTAGGTCTAGGTTGTGCGGGTAAGGATGAGTGCATGAGAGATTATACTCAGGGTAAAATTTTAATGTGCACTGTAGCAGTACCATAGCATTACTGTAGCGTTACTGTAATAGTACCGTAACAGTTGAATGATGTTTTCATCAGTCGACTGGTAGCCGACCGTTGACTTGTAACGGTCGAATTTCACTTATGACCAGTCGACTGGTGGCAAGAAACATAGCTAAATGTTTCATCCCGAGCTTTATTTAATAGAACTCGAGGTACTTGGCCAAGGTTGACGAAAATAGAGGTGGTTAACCTCTATTAGAGTCTCTTAGGTCTTCTTGAGTAATCAAGAGCTTGTAAGAGTTTGTGGCGAGGTTTCTCCACCCATAAAGAGCAACTCGAGCTAGCCGGAGGTTTTCCGGGAAGTCATCCACCGACGGATCAGGATCGTCCACCTTATGAACAGCCGTGAAGTAGGAGCTTCATCTCCGAATCACGTTAAATAACGTGTTAGGTTTACCTTCTTTTGTTAGTGTTTGCCTAGTATTTCCGCTGTGCTCACTAACCATTGTAGGGAGACGCTATTCATCCCCGACCCCTCCCCCCCTCTAGCGGGCATCAAGGTCCTAATAGTTTGGATATATTTGTGTGTGATATTGGATATGTTTATATCGTGCAATTTATCGTGATATTGGTTGTATTATTTGTGTGTGATATTTTAGTGTAAATAGGGTAAAATAATGAAAATAGATGGATTTTTGTTGGGTTTTTAAGAAAAAAAGGGACCGAATTTTAATTTCGATCGCTAATCAACGACCGACATTAAAATTCAATCGCTAATTTTTGCCCTAAAAAATTAACAGAGATATGGAATATTAGGGATCGAAATTTAATTTGATCGCTAATCAGCGACTCAAATTTTATGGACCGAAATTTAATTTTGACCCCAAATTTTAGTCACCGAAATTAAATTTTGGTCGTTAAAATAGAGACCGAAATTAAATTTCGATCGCTATTTGTTGAAATGGGAAAATTTTTTGTTTGCAAATTTACGACTAAAAAACCATATTGGTGGCTAATTTTAGCAACTGAATATTAATTCGGTCGTCAAATTTAGCGACCGAAATATTAATTCAGTCGCTAAGTCAAACTACAACGAAAAATTCACCGACATTTATTTTCCATTGCTAATCCATCGCTAAATTAATTTAGCAACTAATTAACGATTGAATATTTTTGGTCATTAAATCTAAGTATTTTTTTGTTGTACATATGTGTTCAACTTTTTAATATTCATGAACAACGTTAATTATTTGTAAACAATATTCATAAATAGTATTTGTGAATAACATTTGTGAATCATGTTTATCAATAAAATTCTTATCAACATACTGATATGACAGTTTCCTTCTGCCCCCACGTGTCCCGTTGGTCAATAATTATGTTGAGTTGTCAATCAAAGTAAAAGCAGATTAGATATGATCCAAAGATGACTTGATATAGTCTAGATAAGACTGATCAAATTGGCTTGTGATCCTTGTATCTACCTTGGGTTAACCCTAGGTCTCGACACCTTCTCTCAACATCGAATCCCAACATCTTCTCAATCTCGGTTCCTGATTCCAACATCTACCCTGGCTTAGCCCAGGTCCCAACACCATCTCTCAGTCTTGGCTCATGACCCCGACATCTACCCTAGCTCAGCTACAAGTCCCGACACTACCTTTCTTTCTTGGCCTCAGTCATTGACATCCTCTCTCAACATCGGATCCCGACAACTTTTCAGTCTCGGTCTCAGATCCTAACTTTGTTTATTCTCAAGGTCATTCCAGATTAACCTCGGCTTTTTCATCCTCAAGATAGGCTTCCGCCCTATACAGGTTCACTAACAGTGACTACAAATATTTTAGGACGCGTGACATCCTGAGAAGGGAGAGCGGTTACAAGGTTGTCTGATATAATCTCTTAGATGCTTTCCTACGAACATGTGCAGTAAAATGAATGTAGAGGCAACTAACAACTATCATATTTGGTTCTCTCACCAACTCCAACAATGATGATATTTCGACTAACATGAAAATGTTTTCCAAACAACTATATAAGCACTCACTAAGGTAACGACAAAGGATCCCCAATCCCCAATTCTAAAAAGCCTAGACTAAGTTTTATCCTCTCCATCTTCTCCATTCTGCATACTACCTCAAACAAACTCTAACTGACCTCGGAATCAGTCCCCCGGCTAATCTAACCCTCTCTTGAGTGCATCTCAAGACTCTTCTTCTCCTTCATCGACAGTCAACGAAGTATGCGCACGTTAGCGAGTTCGTTGACTGATGGTTTTACCGTCCACGGTATTAAATAAGTACACATATTGAATAAATTAAGAAAGTTTCAAAATGAACAAATAAGTTTGTATTATCAAGATCGATAACTAATCAAATTAATATAAAAGTTTTAAGTAATTAAATAAACTTAAATTGAGGGTTTGATAACATCTAAACGAACCAAGCTCAAATCAAGTTTGAACTAAATTAAAGCTCATAAAAAAAGAACTCAAGCCAAGCTTGAATAATTATTTCAATAGCTTAGTTTATTTTAGAATGGGCTCGACTTGACTTGGTTGTCATATCAAAAAATCTTGAATACCACAAAACTTGGCTTAGCTTAGATTGTTTATAACCCTAGTCCCACTCAATGGATTGTTTGGGTTTTTACCTTCCCTCTGTGAGGACGCATGCTCAAGGAAGGAGTAGCCATGGATTCCTTCTCAAGGTTTCGCATTATTTGAAAAAATCTAACAAAACGATTAAAATTCCAACTACAAGCTCATGCTATAATCTATACCCTCCGTGAAATAATAATCACTAAAAGTATATAGCTAAGGCCCAAAGAGTCATGACCATAAACTAACAGTCAAATAGTTACGATTTCATAGTTAGTCATCAATTGTCTTGACTACAATTTTATAGCCACTTGCTTGTAATTTCATGATCTGTAGTTGTAGATGATTAAACTTGCATGCGAGTTCTCTACTGTAAATACTTGTGATTTTAAAATCAATGGCTAAATTTTTTTCTAATCAGATAGGTGTTTTAAGTATTTTAAAAAAATGGATTGATGACCCATTATATTGTGATATAAAGTATTCCTAAATTTTATATTTGTGGCCGGTGAGATATTTCCGTCTACTATATATATTGATTACCCTCAAGATTAGTAGGCATAAACAGAATAACTGATGTCAACTATAAAAAAAAAAAAAAGTACTCCTAAATTTAACTTGGAATTGGCAACAAGTACTAGTTGATTAATTTGGATATTATTATATTAAAGAGAACTAATTTATTAATTTGCCGTGCTAATTGCATTCAAGATCAGATCCAAATTACCCACGGTGTAATTCACCCGTGCGAATTAATTCGGGTGTTAATTAAAACTTCCTCCACTTGACATTTCCTTAAAGTTGGAGCCTTAACTCATGTCCAAATCATCCTTAGTGGGTAGTGGCCTAACAATGATTTAATTTAATTGGAATACGGTAGCCCTTTGGAGTCATGGATCATTTATTGTTAGGTTCAATCGATTAATTAGCTCAACATGTATAATTATCTTATCCAATCTGACAAATGCTAGATTTCATTTGCATAGCTTCTGTAATAAAAATCAATAAATGGATAGAGAAATAAATCAGAAAAATATCTGCAACTTGCAATATTCAATATGCACTAAGAATATAGATAGTCTTAATTCTTAAACAATGGGTTTATTTACCCTAGTTAGAGTTGATTGTCCGATGGATCAATTCAATCAACCTATCCAGTGTCGTTTTCAAACATGCAAACGCAAAAAGCAACAGAAAATAACATCCGAAATTCCATATCGATCGGATCCAATTAAATGATTGAGATTTTGTTGGAAAAAGAATAAGCGTACGTAGGATATTAGTGAGAGCTGTGGCTGCTGCGAACAGGAAAAGGTTAAGCCATTAAGCGTGTACGTTCATGAAGGAGGGCGGTGGTGGACGGAGCCGTCGCTGTCGGGCAATTTAGATTCGATGGCGACTGTCGGCAGCTGCGCCACCGTACACGTGTGCACGTCCAATTTGATTCATCAATCCAACAGCCAATCCCACTTGGAAATCTTTATCCGTACACATACGTATGGGCTCCAGCTGGCAGCCAAGCTGCTGGCATGCAACGTGGGGCTGGTAGTAGTCGGTGGTCTGGCACTACTTCACGGGTGAGTCACTGAGTTTCGGACTGTTTTGGCATGGCAGATGCATGCGAGAGTTGGATTTAGCCGTGGCCTCAGGCACGAGTCTACACCCGATCAATCAAGTTTAGCCCCAGCCTCTCGGCCTCAAACATGAGTTTGCGATCGATCGAAGAGTTAGTTCGACCAAATTTAGCCTCGGCCCATTAATCAAGTCATTCAGTTAGCTTGATTCGATAGGTTTGATGGTTTTAGGGTAAATTATTTTTTTTATTCGAATATCTAACTTTTTGAACTCATTAATTTCAAAGATAATTGATCTGGTCTAATTAAAAAATTTTCACCTGTCACCCGATATACTTTACATGTTCAGATGGTTTCCGGCTCCAATGGTTGCCCTCTTCGTGACATTGTTGTGCCCTCGATCATCTTTTACTTATCTTAGTTTGCAGTTTATTATTACTACTGAGAAACAGTGATTAAAACTATCGGGATTATGCTTGTCTGATTCGATATTAGAATTCTGTTTAAAACTATGTAATCTGCATTTATTGAATAAAATTTTATTTATTATTTCGATTATTATAGTCCCATAATTTGTTTTTTCTTTTCTATTAAGTATTCAAATTCATTTGTGCAAAAGAGCAATACATGCACGTAGTAATAGGATATCCTATTTAAAAGCCAAAGAGATAGCGCACTAAGTAGTTGGCTATACGATTGACTGAGAAAAGATCGTGAATCGATGGAAAAAGGGCTTCTTCTTCTTCTTCTTCTTCTATGCACACATCAAAAAGAGTAGACAAAATGTCAGCGCCAAAACCAGGGAAGGGATCTCTGACGTGGGCTCTTCGACGCTTAAATCAGTACAGTGTCCGAGCGAGAAAATGGAGAGATGAACAGTAAATATGTGCCCATAAGTAAGACTATCATAAGGCGTGTATTAGCCAATGGAGAGAACTCTTTTATATACCACCTCTCATATCCTCTGTAATCATAAGGTCATAGAGAATGTCAGGTGTCAGAGATTGTCAGGTGAGGGAAGACAAACAGCCTGGGAGATGTACAGTCACTATCCGAGGAATCTCCTGTTACCCATATGTGCACCCCTTTTGTAACTTATGCTATTAATGAGATGGTTGAAGGAATATGCTATCATAATATATTAGCTGAGGGAAAGTATAAAATCACTTTCAAAGAAGGTTCCAGTGAATGCTCATATTACAATAGAGGAATATTTTCTGACAAACGGTTGTTACTCTAACATGTTATAATTCTCTGACCATGTTGTCTGTTGAGTGTATCTCAACCGGATCTTTGAAACAGCTAATTATATAGTTATCCTTTCCTTAATCCGTTCGGTTATGTACTAGGTGATGTTGGAGATCTGCTCTTGAAGTAATATGAAGCTAAGTCCCCTAGGTCCGATCGGTTCTATGACCGACTAGCCATGTACCGGGATATTTGCCTCTGAGAAATGGGGAACTGAGTCTTGAGAGATTTGATTGGTACTTTAAGCTAATCGTCCATATAATAGAAGATTTGTCTTTGAAGTGAAGACCTAAGATCTGGAAGTCCAGCTGATTTATAAGGCGAGTGACTTTACATTTTCATCTTCTGTATGTATAAGAGACGAGCATGCTAAGTTGTATAAATCTGATCAAAGTTATTATCGACTGACCATATAAAGGAGGACTAACACGTGAGAAAACCCATAAGGTCGACTGGTAGTGGGGTCAACCGGTCATATACTGAAAGATTTGTACTGAGAGTGAGAAGCTGGATCCCCTTACTTCGGCCAGACGTATAATCGACTAGCTCTGTGATAGATCAGATATCTCTTAAACTCGGTCGACTATCGAATGATCAGATATATAATAAATAACTTAATACAGGAATTGAGTACTAGGTCCACTAGGTTCGACCAACTCCTAAGCCAGTCGTCCTCGTACTAAAAGTCTTAGCACTATACGAAGAGCAAAGTCCTCTTAAGAGTGACACGTTGGTTGTCACCTCCCTTTGATTTTGACTGCCACGTCATCTTAACTTTGGTTATCACTTCATACCTGTGTATCTTAATTTTGACTGTCACTTTATACTTGTGTCCGCCTGTAGCATCCCGAATCAAGTACCATGAAAGTTTTTCCAACAACACTAATAAAAGTTAATAAAATTATTTCCTTATTCAAAATTCAAAACTGCATATATCTAAACAATTCAAATCTGTGTCAATCTAAACAAAAAAGTTAAATTGCTTCTCTTTTACTAATCAAAACCTCATACACATTTGTGTTAACAGCCAACAAACTTAGAATTCATAGCATCAAATTGAAATCCAAGTATGAACCATGTTCTGCTATAATTTATTATTGACTTTTAAGACTATTAAAATTCTGTTGAAAAATATATTAACACTGTTGGCAAGATAGAATTTGATTCTATGAGTTCGAGTTCTTTAGTTATCTTTGTGTTTTGTCATTAAATAGAGTTGAATCGATTAACATACCGCTGAAACAACCCAACACCTGAAATACTGGGACACTATGAATCCTCATCAGAAGCTCAATCCATGTAGAATATGTTTTAGATCAGCATCAATTGAATCAGTAAATTCATTTTTATTTCCTATCTTTGGCACTCAAAACTGCATTAACATTTCCCAAAGGACATACAAAGCAGAGAACAAATCATCAACATTTTCATATTCAAGTCATGATTCAAACTGTCTCCAACTACGTTCATTTGTTTAATGCAAGGGATTGTAATAAAGGGGCGAAAAAAAAGGGGAAATCCTTACAAATTTATACTCCCGAATGAACTTCAAACATTATCACATATTTTAACCACCAAGGTTTGAGTTTTACCTAATTTGTGATATCTTAATGACCGAGAGAATCTGCAACCACACTTGAAACTAATTAACTGAGCAATACTAGAAAACATATGCTCTCGCAACATCACTGTTAAAAGATTTCTGATAGTGAAAACCATTCTTCTCTGGGTAATCAATAACTTTACACTGATAAAATCAGATCAACAATAGTCAACCATCACATTTTGCATAGCTTCAACAGCTAACCTTGTTGTGGTTTATCAATCATACAAACCCTCCTGGTCCCACTCGTCTGCAAGAAAATGTATCATTTCCTGTCATCAAAAGAGAAAAACGTGAGTTCGAAGAATCTAACATTGCAACTAATTTCGCCATGCAGGCTACTTATTATATTACAGATCTAGCTTTTACCGAGAGAGGGATGGGCCGTGGAAATGGCTTATTGCTCCCAAGTAAATTATCATATGTTGCATTCCATCTGCATTCACACAAGATAGAGGTACTTCATAATTCACGCTTGATGTTAATCTAGAAGTAGATTATAATTAAATCTTAAACATTATGTGTCGTAGACTGTTGACATTTTGTCCCAAAAGATTGGGGGATCTTCCAAACCGAAGTTGGCTCTACATGGCATAATCTGAGAGTGGATGCAGGCTAATTGATTCATATACTTTTTTAACTTACTGATGGCACACAAGAAAAGAAATTTCTGGCTCTCTCGAGTGATCATCAAATAGTTTTATTCCTGCATTAGTTTAAGATAGTATCCTTCCTCTTTCACTGCGAGTAATTTCATCAAGAATATACCTTAACCTTGGATCTTGAGCTCGCTGTCGTTGGACAGCGGGCCTTGCGTCTCCAATCCATTGCTGTCTTGTTTGATTCCATAAAACAAGACCTGCAAGATACTCAGTGTGTTCAGCATATTGGAAAAATTAATAGTAATATTGATGTGTTATCTACAAGATCTAATGAGTGAAAGACGCCATATTAGGTAATCAAACAGAAGTTTAGTTTTTCCATTGAAGAGCTTCCAGTATTCAGTAATTAAAAACCAAGTGCTACTTTGTTTACTCAAAACTTGAGGATCGTTGGATGAGTTTTTTTTTCTCTTACCATGATTTACAAATTCCAGAGAGTTGCTTGTGCTTCCTATTCCATGGTGATCAAGGGAGGCTGGTGCCAAGGTGCTAATTGAAGACATGCTTCTTTGTGATTGAACTCCACTGTTTTCCAAATCAAGCGTGCTTGTGCTCCAGAATTCTTCAGTCACATTAGGTTTCTTCACTGTTCGGCCTTGGATTTTCAAACCCCTTGAAGGCTCATCAACAGCGATAGTTGGAGTAGACTTGGTACAACATTCAAGGCAACCTCTGCACTGCAGCAAAACAGATATAACTTGTTGGAAGTTAGTACAATATAGTAGAATAAGTTTAGGAAATATACAAGCTCTATAGTGAAGAAGACAGAAAATAAAATTGATAAATAATAATGGCATTCTTCAGTCTAAAGATTAGAGAGAGATCAAACAATATGATTACTTCAAAAAGTCAGGTAAAGAATATACCACATAAATTTTCCTGACCGATATCTGAGTGTATTTGAAGGGGCATGCATTGCTGCCAGAATCACAAGACAACAACCAGCTAAGTGACTGTACACTGGATTAAAGCACTGCTAGAGTAATGGTCCCACATGTCAAAATTTTAGAATCATCTAGTATCTTGCCTTGTGTTGTACACGACCATATAAAACAGTATACAGCAACAACAACATTTGAAGTCTGCTATGTGGATCATCAAACTTCATGTACAATTATATCATTTAGTAATACCAAATCTTTTATACAACATTTAGTAGTTAATAGAGTTTTCTTTGGTCTCTCTACTCATCAGACAGTGACACCTTTAACGATAATTGATTCGCCTTTCTAGTATATAACGGTGATTGTATTTGGATATCAGTACTATCTTAATCTATTTCCTTTCATCTTACCATCTATTATAATAGTACTTCTAAAGAATTAAAGTAAAGGACTGAAAATGAATAAACAAAAAATTATAACTTTTGATGGGGTTAGCATTAACAGGATAATAATGAGTGGTTGAAATGGAGAGAACCTTTTGAAGTCTTGTTTCATTGCATGGCACTTAAACTAAAAGAAAATTTTTATAAAAACTATTGATATTTACAAAGAAACACATGCACAATGCAATAAAATAGAGATAAAGAGAGTAAAATAAATTTCTAGAGCTACTAGAAAAAATAAAATAAAAAATACTCCCATATAGAACAATTAGATTCAACCAAAATAGATGATAAATGAGAAACAAAATGATTGGGATGGTGGCAACATGTTCAAAGATTAGTAGTAGAATTCATAGTTAGATAAGTTAAATAGATTAGAATTGAAGATGTGAAGGAAGAAAATATTAGTCAACATTTAAGATTTACGAATTGACATAGCCTTGCAAGAGTTCAAAGGATCACTATAAAAAGCAGCCAGTGGTTATATAATAATAAACATTTAGATGAATTTCACAAATTTAAATAATCATTTTTATTAAGTGGTCCATCAATATATCAATATCATGAAATTAGACATTCATATGAGTTTGAAACAAAACTTTATGGGCTATAAAATGTGGCATCTTGAGTAATAGAAAGAAATCTCATTGAAGATGTGTCAACTACAAATTAATTACATCACATGAAATCCAATGACACTCAACTTACAAAGATAACAAAATAGATGGGACTATTTTCAGAAAACTTATAGAAATGAGTCTTCTATTTTCTTTTCTTCAGAATGAGAAATTGTAGTTCTACTTTGCATATTGTTTCAATTTCCTATTTTTCTAAATAAAAAAATTTAGGAAATTATATAACCCAAATAGTTGGAATTTGGAAATCACATCAATGATGCAAGTTTACTTGTATATATATCACTAATTCTTCAAATTTAACTTATCCCTTAAAAAAGGATTCGAGGGCAATCAGTACGTTATCATGAGAAAATGACTTTCATTTCACAACTCAATGCAAGAATTGAAATTCAAACGTGAAATTTTATTTTATCTATAATGATAGTAAGTAAGATTCCCTTTTCCCTTTCTAAAATTGTTGACTTTTATAGCTACTTAACATCACGAGATAAAGAAAAAAAAAGGCGGGCAAAGGAGTGACAATCTAAACCATTCACACTCGTGATAGCGATCCTCCTGGTACAAAAAAAAAAAAACACTTCCTGCGGGTGAATATAAAAAGTGAAAGACAGAGAACAACAAAACGATAGCATCATGTATTCATCCACTCCCGCTTATTTAAAAACGAATCCATCAAACTCATGCTTAATCTGCTCCGTCAGACCACGATTTAACTGAAAGGTAGGAACAGATCGTAAGATATGGGAACCGTAAGCTACAAAAATAACACGTACCCCATGGAGGCGAGGAGGAGCGCGGCCCAACCAGACACGGATCGGAAAAGTAGCATCTAGCTTCCTGACGTCCTCCCTTAAAACCACCAACCACCATATGATAGCCGCCGGAAAAACCACATACTCATCGATTCTGGCGATCGATCGGCGAAGCCCTTCACGCAAACCCTTATCCTCCTCTCTCTCTCTCTCTCTCTCTCTCTCTCTCTGTCTCTCCCTCTCTCTCTCTCTCTATGTCACCATTTTGATGCTAATTCAGTGGTGGGGCCAAACCGAACGTTGCCTTTTGCTCCATTATTAAAATTTTGGGTAAATATTAAAAGCACGCCGTCTATTTTTATTAAGACCGTATTATTCAAGAAAAATATTAAAAGAAGCTTTCATCTGTAAAATTACTCTCTCTGTTTAACTTCTCCGGTTATAACAGAGCTTTACAAAAACTACTTTAATTATATTAATTTTAATCGAAATATTTAATAATATTTAATTAATTTTGACAAATTAATTTAGCCTTAGACTGAATTAGAATAATTTGTAGAATTATTTAATAATTTTAAATATGTTAAAGCAGCTTTAAATAAGGGTATTTAAGTTTTTTTTATCGAATGCATGTTTTATAATTAATGGTTTATTGGATATTAATTTAGTAATGAAGTTAACGAGTTAATATTTGGGACAATGGAATAAGAATTTATATAGCTTATCTTCTTATAGTTTGTCCTGTGCAAAATTTTAAGATAAAAATCAAAAAAAAAAATTTACTGGCGTCGTCCAAAATATCTCTTTTTTATTTAATGAAAATAGTATTTCATCCCAGGTCGCTATATTTTTATTTTTAAAAATATTTTTTATTTTCGATGATCTGTACACTTATAATTAAAATTAGGCCGGGCTAAGTTAAGGCTTATATTTAGGGTCTCAATTTTCTCATTATTTTTTCGACAATTTACCAAAAGGCGTACTATAGTTAATGTATTTATTAAAAAGCGCATCATGATTTTGTATTTACCAAAAGGAGCAGGTAAGTGATGTATATTACCGAATATAACCCTACCGCCAACCAACACCTCTGATCAGTCATCAATTCCCAGGCATCCGAACCACATTTTTAAAAAACTTAGATATTAAAAAAAAACGATCATTAGGGTACCTCCCTCCTTCGTGACATACGAGTGCAGCTCGGTCTTGTGAAACCCTAGTTTAGTGTTCTTGAGCCATCAGTTCGAGTTTTTCTCAAGCGCCATCTAGCTAGCATTTCAGTTTAATTAAAAACCAGGAGTGTTCGTGAGCCATCAGTGAAGGCTTCTAGGGTTTACATTACATTAATCAGCTAGTATCATAATGGCGCAAAGACGTAGATCGGGTGAATCATCATCCTCTCCACATCAATTAGCTGTAAAGGTTATCATTTTACAAACTCTGTGATATTGAGAAGCTGAACCAGTATGATTCAAATTTTTTTATTTTTATAAAGTATAGGGTTCAGTTGATGTTAGACAGAAACTGCATTGGAACAGTGTCCTCGGTCACTTTAAAAGTTTTTTTCAACCATCCACGAAGAAAGGAACGCATGGAGGCGGTGTTATTTTACATGACCGACACATAGTGCTGATCAAACAGTCACCCTTTCGTATTTTTTTGGACATAGAAGATATGCAGCACATCCGTAGGATTTTGGTAAATATATTTGAAAATTGGGATTCAAGTAGTCAAACCTTTAGAATCTCAGGTACAATTTATAAATTTATATTTTAATTACAAAGTAGTTGTATGGTAAAATTTAAGCTTTTGCTAAACGTGGGGCTAATACGATGCCGTATCAGGCCCAAGGTGGGTCTGATACGGTATCGTATCAGGCCCAAGGTGGGCCTGATACGACATCGTATCAGGCCCAACGTGGGCCTGATACAGCATCGTATCAGGCCCAACGTGGGCCTGATACGGCATCTTATCAGGCCCAACGTGAGCCTGATACGATGGAGTATCAGTGCTTGATATGACATTGTATCATGTCCGCGGTGTTTCTAATACTTTTGTATGTGTTGGTAGAAGTCTAATAATAATTTAACTTGGTCAGGTGTTCCTGTTTGCTTCACAAGAGGAGACGTTTCATTGCTGCTCGGTATTGCAGACCGAGGAGCTTCAATTCCGATTGATTCAGCTAAAGCATCCAATGACCTTTTTCTAACTTACTTCTCAAACAAAAAAGAAGCTACTAGATCAAGAATTGAGGAGTTGCTTAAATTTTATGGCAATCGCGTTGAAGGCGAAGATGATGTTTTATTATTTTATAAATTCTATATTTTGTATATATTTGTTTGTGTCTTATTTTCTTCTAGTACATATAAGGTCCCGTTAAGTCTTATAGATATAGTAGATGATTTTGAGAATCTTGATAGATTCAACTGGGTTGAAGCAATCCATGAATTTATGGCTCCACAATTACCTAAGATTGAGGACATATTTTCATCAACTGAGACAAAACATGCTAACACCAACCTCCCTTACCTAAAGGGATTTGCTGGTCTTTTGGCAGTAAGTGTTTAATTTGTGTGAAAATTTTTAATATTTTGCGAACAATTATAAAATAGTTAACCCTTGTCATGGTGAATCAGGCATGGTTTTTGGAGCATGTTCCAATCCAAAAACCATACAAAATAAAAGGAGCCAGAATAAATAAGTGGAGGAATATTCCTTCACATATTAGTAAGGTGAGAGAAATGATTAACCAAGTTTCATCTGAAGAGGTAAATTTAGAATACTTTGACTATAGTTTGGTTAAAAAGTATGGTTTTAACATGTTGTTTAATATTCTTACAGGTTGTGATTGACCTAATCCCTAACCAAGATGAAAGATCATTGGTTGAGAACCTTGCTGGCGTTGATGACAGTCCACATGCAATGGAGGCATCACAAATTGAAGTGAGTGTAGGAGGAAGGCAGATTAATAAGGATTGTTGTAATTGCATTATTCAAGCAAACATAAATAAAGAGCTAACAATGGAGAACATGCAATTGAAGGAGAGGGTGAAAGAGTTACTTAAAATAGTTGAAAAAAAAAGCATGGAATCTCAATATAGCGAGCCTGTAGACGATCCTCAAATTGAACCTGTATGTGTTACAACAAGAAGTAGGAGAGGACGTGACAGAAGTCGCTATGATTACAGGGATACTCCAATTGATAGTCCATTGTGGCTCAAAACTTTACCTAAGAGGCAGCGTAGAAATATACATATAAGTGAGCCTGCGGAAAAAGTTACAAGTATAGGAGAAGGAAAAAAATTTGTCAAAGAATATGTTGTTGTGGGGAAGGGGAAAGGAAAAATAGGTTTGGATGAAATGGAAGAAGAAATTAATATTGTACAAATGATGGAAGACAAATCTGATGAAGAGGAAGACAAGGATGTAGAAATGTTTGCCAAATATGACAAAATGAGGAAACAAGCAATTGCTGTAAGACGATATATGCAAATTTCTTTACAATTTGTTAGATATAATGGATTATCTAATTGCCTTTTTTGTTTGTATGCATAGTATGTGAAGAAGCAATTTAAGTCTTCCAAGAAAAAAAAACAAGACGAAGAGGTGGCGTCCTTGTTAAAAGCCTTGGAGGAAATAAAGTATGTAAATTAAATAGTTGAATGGTAAAGTATAATATATGCATATCTGATTACATATTTGTGCTAAGGTTATCAAAAAGAAATTTGTAAAAATAATCTGTGATTTGTTTACTTTGTAGGTTTACAAATGATATAGTTTGGGAGGAACCACCCTTTTGTTTAAATTTGTATTCCCTTTTATCTGGTGTGAATGGAGAAATGTTGACAAGAGGGGATGTAATCGACACGTATTGTAAAATTTTATTTAGGGGGGCATTCCCGTCTGGAAGCACATACAACAAGTCAATATATTGTTCAACATTCTTCACAGTAAGGAATTGATTTGATTATAGTAAAAAATAGAATTCTTTTTATTAGTTGGTTATGTATGTATGACTTTGCATATTTGTAGTCATTAATGAAATCGTCAAGTAAGTTTGTCTTCCAACATATGATAAAGACGGATAGACGAGATGAAGAGGTAAGGTATATATTTATACCTTTGTGCAGTGATAATGCACACTTCCACTTGCTGGTGGTGGACACCAAATCAATGACGTTCAATCAGTACAATTCTCTTGCAAGTGGAAGTAAATACAAATATGAATTTGAAGCAGCGGTGAGCATCTAATAATAATGTGTAGGTTTGTATTTTAATATAAATGCTAGTTGATGGAAAATGGAAATTTCCTTTTCAATCTTCAGGTATCAGATTTTAAATTATATAGTCGTGAGCACGTTGCTGATATTCATCCAAACTTGGAAAGGCATTATCCGTTTGATAAATGGGTCTCTCGCACAATTGAATGTCCACAACAACAAGCAAGGTAAATCGAGCAGAACGTGTGAATATAAATAATTGATAAAAAAATATTGACAATTAAAATGTTGTTGTTCTTTACAGCGTTGACTGTGGCTTCTTTGTGATTCAATACATTCGATGTCTCCTATATGATATGAAGATGGACTTCAAACAAGGAGACATGAAAAAGATTAGAATTGATGTAATGGTAGCAATTTTGAGGGATAAATATTTTCAAACATTGGATTAAATATCCAATCTTGTAAGGCAAAAACTTGTATAGAATGTAAATGCACTTATTACGTAGTGTAGGACTTTTAATATCTTTGTATGTAGTCTTTGTTGTATAATACGGTGGTATGTAGTGTATGAGAAGATTAGAAACTGTCACTGGAATATTAATAATATTGCATAGTGATTAGTCAAATATAAATCACAATATACAAA